>NC_050068.2:238732225-239049669 GCF_009764565.3 Dermochelys coriacea
GCCTATTTACCATGAATATTTAAAGATCAATTAATTGCCAAAATCATGTTATCCCATCATACCATTTCCTCCATAAACTTATCAAGTTTAATCTTAAAGCCAGATAGGTCTTTTGCCCCCACTGCTTCCCTTGGAACTTCACTCCTCTGATGATTAAAAACCTTCGTCTAATTTCAAGTCTAAACTTTTTGATGGCCAGTTTATATCCGTTTGTTCTTGTGTCCACATTGGTACTGAGCTTAAATAATTTCTCTCCCTCTGTGGTCTTTATCCCTCTGATATATTTATAGAGAGCAATCATATCTCCCCTCAACCTTCTTTTGGTGAGGCTAAACAAGCCAAGGTCCTTGACTCCTCTGATGGTTAAAAACCTTCGTCTAATTTCAAGTCTAAACTTCCCGATGGCCAGTTTATATCCGCTTGTTCTTGTGTCCACATTGGTACTGAGCTGAAATAATTCCTCTCCCTCTCCTGTATTTATCCCTCTGATATATTTATAGAGAGCAATCATATCTCCCCTCAACCTTCTTTTAGTTAGGCTAAACAAGCCAAGCTCCTTAAGTCTCCTTTCATAAGACAAGTTTTCCTTTCCTCGGATCATCCTAGTAGCCCTTCTCTGTACCTGTTCCAGTTTGAATTCATCCTTCTTAAACATGGGAGACCAGAACTGCACATAGTATTCCAGGTGAGATCTCACCAGTGCCTTGTATAATGGTACTAACACCTCCTTACCCCTACTGGAAATGCCTCTCCTGATGCATCCCAAAACCGCATTAGCTTTTTTCACAGCCATATCACATTGGCAGCTCATAGTCATCCTATGATCAACCAATACTCCAAGGTCCTTCTCCTCTTATGTTACTTCTAATTGATGCGTCCCCAACTTATAACTAAAATTCTTATTATTAAGCCCTAAATGCATAACCTTACACTTCTCACTATTAAATTTCATCCTATTACTATTACTACAGTTTACAAGGTCATCCAGTCCTCCTGTATGATATCCCGATCCTTCTCTACATTGGCAATACCTCCCAGGTTTGTATCATCTGCAAACTTTATTAGCACACTCCCACTTTTTGTGCCAAGGTCAGTAATAAAAAGATTAAATAAGATTGGTCCCAAAACCGATCCCTGAGGAACTCCACTGGTAACCTCCCTCCAGCCTGCATCCCAGACCCAGATAGACACACAAAGGCCTCTCTCTGAAGAGAACGCTGTTTTGTTTTGTTTTTTGTGAAAACATTTTAAAGGTTTTTGGTTTTGTTCCAATGCAGAATGAAAACAAATCTCAAAATCTCAAAAGTTTGCCATGAAATGGAATTGTTATCCTTTGGTTAGTTCTAGTTTTGAGTCTATATGACACCTTTTAGAAACAAACAAAACACTGCAATAACTTATTCCTATGGGGTGTTTGGCAATACACTTCTCTTGCTGATATTACATCATCAGTATTGCATTAGCAGTATCAGCAGTGAGGTAGCGACTAGAGGACTGCAGAAGTGTTTATGTAAAAATGCATTGTAGTCTCTTTCAGCCTAGCTATTGGGGTGGATGAGAAGGTAGGGTTATGTCACTTATTGCAGTGAAATTGGCCCTCTGGAAATAATGTGGCTAAAGTAATAACCAACCTCCTGTTTTTTAAACTCGCTTGTTCAATTGAAATAAAAAAAAATTCTGGTGATGCCAAAATTCACTGTATCAGTATGTGGAGCTCTTTCCTACTGTCCTTGAATCATTTGTTTTGAAGTATTTTGATGCATATGATTCAAAACACATCCCCAATGATGGAGACATGTAAGATGCTGAATAATAGCAAATGGTGCTTGTGTCCTGGAAATGGGAACATAGAATACAATGGAATAAGGAGACTTCAAGGGGAAACTTCACTGAAGAAATCCCAGAAGTGCAGATTATGTAGATATTGCAAAAGGAAAAGGTAGTTTCCACAAGAGGGAAATCACAATTTATTCCCCTCCCGCTCCTTTCAAATAACTTTGCTGAGAAAGTGGTACCTTGTTAAAAATATTATTGTTTCTTTGTAGAAAAATTTGCTGTTTTGTATTTTGACATTTTTCAGGCATTATAACATTTTACAGCAGCACATCCAACACTTATCTCTGTAACTGAGGGCATGGCTACGCTTGTAGATATAGGGCGCTTTGAGTTAAACCCGGCTTCAGAGAGCGCAGTAGGGAAAGAGCTACAGTCTGTCCACACTGACACGAACAAGCACACCGGTGTGGCCACATCTGCGGCACTTGCAGCGGCACTGGGAGCGGTGCATTATGGGCAGCTATCCCCACAGAGCACCTCTTCCCATTCTGGTGCTGTGGCTTGTGGGAAGGAGGCGGGAGATGCAGGGCATTCTGGGTCCTGTCCCAACGCCCTGTGATGTATCACTTCACATCCCAGCAATCCCTGTGCTTCTGTCCACATTTGGCACCATCTTTCAACATTTTTTGTACTGTGCACTCTGTCTTTCCTTTTGGGAATGGGGTCTGTACTGCTGAGCAGTATGCTGATGAGTCTCGCCAGCACGTCACATTTGGCAGTCGAGTTATTCCTTATGATCCAAAGTGACAGTGAGAGCTCCGATGATGATATCAATTCGAGTAACGCATATGACATGAGTTTGCTTGTGGCATTCACGGACATACTCACCACCGTGGAACGCCACTTTTGAACTCAGAAAACAAGCACTGAGTGGTGGGATCACATCGTCATGCAAGTCTGGGATGAGGAGCAGTGGCTGCAGAACTTTCAGATGAGAAAAGCCACTTTTATGGGACTGTGTGAGGAGCTTGCCCCCCACCCTGCGGTGTAAGGACAAGAGATTGAGAGCTGCCTTGACGGTTGAGAAGAGGGTGGCTATTGCAGTCTGGGAGCTGGCAACTCCAGACAGCTACTGATCGGTTTTTTGGAGTGGGGAAGTCGACCGTTGGAAACGTGTTGATGCAAGTTTGCAGGGCCATTAAGCACATCCTGCTCGGAAGAACCGTGACTCCAGGTAACGTGCATGACATTGTGGATGGCTTTGCAAAAATGGGTTTCCCTAACTGTGAATGGGTGATAGATGGCACACATACTCCAATTCTGGCACCAGCCCACCTAGCCTCTGAGTACGTTAGTCAGAAGAGGTATTTCTCGGTTCTCCGGGCACTTGTGGATCACCGTGGGTGTTTCATTGACATTAACACAGGCTGGCCCAGAAAGGTGCATGATGCACACATCTTTTGGAACGCTGGCCTGTTCAGGAAGCTGCAAGCCGGGACTTTTTTCCCAGACCAGAAGATCACCGTAGGGGAAGTCGAAATGCCCATTGTGATCCTTGGAGACCCTGCTTATCCTTTAATGCCATGGCTCATGAAACCCTACTTAGGGAGCTTTGACAGCAGCAAGGAGCGGTTCAACAATAGGCTGAGCTGGTGCAGAATGATTGTGCAGCATGCTTTTAGCCATTTAAAGGGCCGCTGGTGCTCTCTGTATGGGAAGCTGGACCTGGCCGATGACAGCATCCCCGCGATTATATCCGCGTGCTGTACCCTCTGTAACATTTGTGAAGGAAAGGGTGAACGATTCACTCAGGCATGGAACTCGGAGGTTCAACACCTGGAGGCTGAATTTGAACAGCCAGAGAGCAGGGCTATTAGAGGGGCTGCAAGGATTAGGGATGCCTTGAGGGAGCAATTTGAGACTGAAAGCCACCAGTAATGTCTGGTGCCCTGCACGGGAGTGAAGTACAGTGGTTCCAATGTTAGTAGGAATCTGTGTTTGCTATGCTGACTTGCAGTGCCTGTTTCTTTCCTGGGCTAAGGTATCTTTTTCTTCATGCAATAATAAAAAATGTTTTCAAAGCCAAAAAATCCATTTATTGAAAAGAAACACAACTGCTTGGGAAACAGAGGGGGAAAGGGGGTGGAGTGGGGAATGGTACGATCACAGATTTGCGTATGTCCTGTTATCATACTTCCTGTCTGGAGTGCTGTGCAATGAGTACTGCACTTCAGGATGGCTATACTGCATGGTGATGGGGGTTGAGTGCAGAGGGTAAGGGTCATAGTTTTCAGGGCTGGGTGGTGAAGCTACAGTTGTTGGAGGCAGCTGGTGGCAGTAAGAACCCAGATGTTGGGGAAAGTGGGTTGGAGGTGACATGGGGGCACAAGGGAAAGAGTTTTGGGACAAGGGCTACAAGGGGGGGGAGTCAGGCAGGTAGTGTTCCACCTGCATGGCTACGAGCACCTGGATCGAGTCCACTTGGTGCTCCATTATGCTTATCAGCCAATCCGTGCTTTGCTGCCAGAACACCACACTTTTGTGCCGGTGCTCCTCATTCTGCTGGCGGATCCTCTTTTTACTGTCCCACCAGTCCTGCACTTTTCGATTTTCGCTACTTGAATGCTGCATTACTTCATGCAACGTGTCTTCCTTGCTTCTACGTGGCCTCTTTCTGATTCTTTGAGTCTTTCGGCCAGTGATAACATGGACGGCTGAGATCTCAAGGTTGCATCTGTAAAGGCAAAATGCAACACTTAACAGATGCAGCATTGTTCACACCAGACAGAGCAATGATTCCCTTGTACTTAAGGGCAACCACAGTCTACACAGTAGCATAATTTCCCCATCCCAAAGCAAGCACACATAACTCACAGGAGCACCAAAATGGTGAGTAAGCACAGGATCAAGCATGACTGATTGTTTCATGGCTGTACTGTCCTCTGGGTTTCCGTGCCTTGGGGAGAGCCAACAGCAGCAGGGGGCCCCTATACTGAACACTGTCCCCACATTTTCCACAGGAGTTCATCCTAGAAGATATCTCACTGCTGAGGGTGAACTGGGAAGCAAGGGAGGCTCTTCTACTGCAATGCGGATTCCACCCTGGCCCATATGCAGCTTGCCTGTGTGCAGCAGGGTCCTCCCACTCCTCACAGCACAGTGATGTGGACAAGTTAGCCTTACTGGGACAAGGAACACGGTGACTCTCCCGAGAAACCTGCACAGGTGCATTGCCCAAGTTCAGGATGAGACCTTTGAAGAGATCACTGAGGCCGATTACCATGATGTGAGAGAGACATCAATGCCCCATTCTGCATCTAGGCATGCATGAAGCCCTAACCCTCCTCACCCCAAAAGCCTGCACCAAACTTCCTTCCCAAAATAAAAGCCTGGGAACCTCCTCTGGTGTTTGTCCTTCCCCAAGCACCGGCCACTGTGACTGGCTACCTTCCTTCTGTCTTGAGAACAACTCCTGGCTGCATGCATCTAGGGATTCCTGGGTGTCTTCCTCCACCTCAGCACCCTTGCTCCCGCTTTGCTGCTCCTCCTCCTCCTGCCTTGTTGAACTGGGCTGTGAAGTGTCTATGGTGGTACTCGGAGTGGAGGTGGGGTAGGCCCCAAGTATTGTGTCCAGCTCTTTCTAGAAACTGCAGGTTGCAGAGGCAGCACCGGAGTGGCTGTTTGCCTCGCTGGCTTTGTGGTAGGCATTCCTCAGCTCCTTCATTTTAATCCTGCACAGCAGTGCATCCTGGTCATGGCCCCTTTCCATCATGGCCCTTGATATCTGCCCGAAGGTATCATAATTCCTACAGCTGGAGGCAGCTGGGACTGGACAGCTTCCTCCCCCCAAACACTGATAAGGTCCAGCACCTCGCCATTGCTCCATACTGGGGATCGCTTGGAGGCATGGTCACCTGGAAAGATTCACTAAGAGCACTCCACGCCTGGCTGAACAAACAGGAAGGGGATTTTCAAAATTCACAGAGAATTTAAAGGGTGGGTCTGATGGTTGGTCACTTGAGGGCAGGGTAGTAGAGTTCAAAGTGATGACCAGAGTGACTAGCACAGGCATTGTGGGACACTTCTGGAGGCCAATCAGAGTGCACTAACAGACCAGGGCGTCCACACTGGCACTGCGGCACTCCAGTGGGGGCACACAAAACATTATTCCACACACTGAGGTGGAGTACCAGGAGCAGACCAGCCACGGAGTCAGTGCGCTCTATGTGCCTTGCCAGTGTGGACGGGTAGTGAGCTAGTCACCCGGGGCTCCTTTAATGCTCTGTAACTCGCAAGTATAGCCAAATCCTGATACTTGAGCTCCTAAAAACATGCATACACATGCCTCACAGAAATTTTGTGTCAGAGAAAAGAGTCCTGATGTTGTGGGAAGTAACGAAGTATTCCAATTTTTTGTTTTGACTTTTTTTAATGTTGTTTGATATACATTTCAAATAGTCCAAATCAAACAAACTATTTTGCATTTATCAAAAGGAAACGTTTTGATTGATCGTCAGAATTTTCTTTCACAGAAAATTTTGGAATGTTGGGATTCCATTTACATTCTGAATGAAGCCAAATTTCAAAAATCTTGGAATTTTTCATGAAATCAGAATTTCCATGCTCTGCACAGTACTTGTTATGGGATCTTTGGGTGAAAGTAAGGAAGCCACATAAGGCCATGATATTTGTGTTATTGGATGTATATAAATTGAGAGAATGGGCTTGAGTGGTGCCCATTTTGGGAAGTGATTGCTGGGCAGGATGGCGCAAAACTGCGTTGAGTTTATGGGAACTAAGAATTCATTCCCTTGCTGGAGAAAGGGAAAGTTTACAGACCAGAGTCCTGTGTTCCATCCTTTGGAACAGGAAAGTCATATTAGCTGACGGTCTGAATTGCATCTATTAGGGTTGAGATCTATTAGTGGGAGAGTGTGAACATATAATGGATGAATGTCTCATATCTGAAATATATAATAGGAAGAGGATTCTACAGCTAATAACGCTGGCTGAAGTATTTATAGTGAATTCAACTCATTTTTTCTATCTGTGAATTACCTTTTAACCTTTGCATATTTGTTCATTTTATTAATGGTTTATGTGAACCATTCTCTGCCATTATTACTTTGAATACATACTATTCATAGGTTTCAGAGTAGCGGCCGTGTTAGTCTGTATCCGCAAAAAGAACAGGAGGACTTGTGGCACCTTAGAGACTAACAAATTTATTTGAGCATAAGCTTTCATGAGCTACAGCTCA
Source organism: Dermochelys coriacea (assembly GCF_009764565.3). Taxonomy (NCBI): domain Eukaryota; kingdom Metazoa; phylum Chordata; order Testudines; family Dermochelyidae; genus Dermochelys; species Dermochelys coriacea. The sequence continues at coordinate 238,739,262 of NC_050068.2, forward strand.
CTTCATCGGATGCATTCAGTGGAAAATACAGTGGGGAGATTTATATACACGGAGAACATGAAACGATGGGTGTTAAGGTGAGCTATTACCAGTAGGAGAGCGGGGGGGAAAAAGCCTTTTGTAGTGATAATCAAGGTGGGCCATTTCCAGCAGTTGACAAGAACATGTGAGGAACAGTGGGGGTGGAGGGGGGGAATAAACATAGGGAAATAGTTTATTTTGTGTAATGACCCATCCACTCCCAGTCTCTATTCAAGTCTAAGTTAATTGTATCCAGTTTGCAAATTAATTCCAATTCAGCAGTCTCTCGTTGGAGTCTGGTTTTGAAGTTTCTTTGTTGAAGAATTGCCAGTTTTAGTCTGTACTCGAGTGACCAAAGAGATTGAAGTTCTCCAACTGATTTTTGAATGTTATAGTTCTTGACGTCTGATTTGTGTCCATTTATTCTTTTACGTAGAGACTGTCCAGTTTGACCAATGTACATGGCAAAGGGGCATTGCTGGCACATGATAGCATATATCACATTGGTAGATGTGCAGGTGAACGAGCCTCTGATAGTGTGGCTGATGTGATTAGGCCCTATGATGGTGTCCCCTGAATAGATATGTGGACACAGTTGGCAACGGGCTTTGTTGCAAGGATATGTTCCTGGATTAGTGGTTCTGTTGTGTGGTTGCTGGTGAGTATTTACTTCAGGTTGGGGGGCTGTCTGTAAGCAAGGACTGGCCTGTCTCCCAAGATCTGTGAGAGTGATGGGTCGTCCTTCAGGATAGGTTGTAGATCCTTGATGATGCACTAGTAGGTTTTAGTTGGGGGCTGAAGGTGATGGCTAGTGGCGTTCTGTTATTTTCTTTGTTGGGCCTGTCCTGTAGTAGGTGACTTCTGGGTACTCTTCTGGCTCTGTCAATCTGTTTCTTCACTTCAGCCGGTGGGTATTGTAGTTATAAGAATGCTTGATAGAGATCTTGTAGGTGTTTGTCTCTGTCTGAGGGGTTGGAGCAAATGCGGTTGTATCGTAGAGCTTGGCTGTAGACAATGGATCATGTTGTGTGGTGTTGATGAAAGCTGGATGCCCCATCATCTCAGGCATTGGCACACCCCACTGTTCCTCCGACATTCTTGTCAACTGCTGGAAATGGCCCACCTTGATTATCACTATAAAAGGTTCCTCTCTCCCCCCCCCCCCCCCCCCGTTCTCCTGCTGGATATAGCTCACCTTAAGTGATCACTCTTGTTACAGTGTGTATGGTAACACCCATTGTTTCATGTTCTCTATGTATATAAATCTCCCCACTGTATTTTCCACTGAATGCATCCGATGAAGTGAGCTGTAGCTCATGAAAGCTTATGCTCAAATAAATTTGTTAGTCTCTAAGGTGCCACAAGTACTCCTTTTCTTTATACTATTCATAGTGTGTGATTGGTCAGCTAAGTCACATGATATTGCTATTCCTTTCTGACCTGTGCAGTTAGCCAAAATCTGGGGTTCTGCAGGTTGTTTTTGTTTGGAGGGGAGAAAATGATGATGGAGTCAGGTATTTCTCTGCAATCCTGTTTACAAAGAATGCACTTAAAATCCTGTTCCTCTGAACACTGCAGGAATCAGATGGGGCACGGTTCCAAGCCCCTTTCCAGCCAGCACTGAAACCAAAAGCTTTCCCTCTGGTGGTTTGTGTGTGTGTTTGGTTTTTTTTAACCCCTCAGGGCATGTTTCCAGTGCTAGTTCTAGCTGTGTCCATGATTTTCTGCTGGTGCTGTCTCTGATTCTCTGGTGTTTCTCTTTGACTCTCTTACACTTTTTTCTGTCACGCACACCTTTCTAGTAAAACAATACCCAGTGAAACACCTCTGCCCACATGGATCTGTTTCTGACTGGAGGTTCCTGTTTCAGCTTCCATAAATGGACTTAATGGTTTCTTACAACTATGTTAAATAAAAGGTGGTGATTACCTCACCAGCTTTGAGGAGCTTTAGTAACAATATCCTTTCTGCTCTCCAGTTTGGAATGGCTTCCAAAAACACAAAGAGCTTTCAAGCTAGCAACATACATACTTGAGTACATTCATATACTCACTAGCATGTGTGACACATGCCCTTTCCACAAACATTTGCACATCCTGGAACATTCATGAAGAGTGATGTAAGGGTCCCAAATAATCAGCAAAGCAAATTCATGGTTTAGTCAAACGTTTGTGAATACCTTTCTGAGGTATTCACAGAACTCTGGTAATGAATGAAGCATATGGATCCTTTACAAATACTTAGAGACAGTGGCCCAAATTTAAATTATTTATTGAACACCGAAACACAAATTACACATTAAATCCCCAAGCTTCGGGGGGCGGGGGGAAGAGTGTCTCTCTGGCAGGTCACATAACACCAGTCACTCAAATGTGTAGTCAGTGCTACCACTGCACATACGTAAGTAAGCCTGCTTGACACCTCTGAGAATATTTCTCATGTTAGATCTGTGGTAAATGAGCACATGGTTCAGAATAATTAATGGTAACACTTCAGTCCCTTTTTGACAGAGTTGTGTTGCTTGTGCAATTTACGCTGGTCTGTCTATTTAACTTCAATCAGCCATGCCTGAAAAACAGGAAAGAACAAGATGGACAAGTGTGTCAGTGAGTGAACCTCTTTGCCATAATTAGAAATGCACAGGGAATAAATTATCCTCTAATTCAAGCTGTCCAGCTCACGCTAATAATAACAACCCAAAAAGCAATCTGTTTATAAAAATCAAACTAAATTTGTGAGAATGTTTCCTGCAGTATGAATCTCATCATGTAGCATTACGTCAGTTTATCATATATAAATGTCTTTATCACTGCAGTTTCTGTCTGGAAGACATGTTGATTTTGTAGATGACTTTGTTATTGATTACTTAGATCTAGTCAAAACTACCCTGCCCAGAGGATTCAGAGCTAAACATTGATCCTCTGGGCCAGATTCTCTCCTGGTCTAATTTAATTGAGTTAATTGACATTAGATCAGGGATAAATTGAATAAAATTAGAGCATGGGTGACTTGGCCTAGGAAGTTTGTGCTCAGTAGACTCCTTTAGACTTCGTTCTTCTTTGTTCCAACAACTGAGAGGAAGGGTCATATCTTTGGAGGATGGGAGAGAAGTCTGTTGTTTTTATGTATCCTTTCAAAGCACTTTTCATGTGAGTTTCTCTTGTGCTTTAGAAATATTGGTAGACTTAACCTGGTAGCACCCCTGTGAAGTCAGTTGGTATTATCACCATTTTACAGCAGTGGATTTAAGTGAATTACCCAGGCTATTTTGTGTCAGAGCTGGTGGCAGAAACCAGACCTCTTGTCTTTCAATTCCTTGCTTCAGCCCCAGGACCAGTTTTCCTCCACCGAATCAGATGGAACTGCATAGACCTCTGGCACAGTCTATAGACATCATCCTGATGCAACCGTGTTTGGTTTACCGGGAGCTACATTAGTGGAAATGCTAGAGGTAAACTGAACCAAAACTCTGCATAGGAGCATTCCTGAACTTCGGGGAAGTAAGCCTTTGAATCTTAATGTTCGGGCTCAATCTCATCTCTAAAGGGAAGAGATATAATATCCTAGAAATAGATTATAAGGCCAGAAGGGATCACTGTGATCATCTAACTTGACCTCCTGTATAACACAGGCCAAAGGACTTCTCTGAATTAAAGCCTGTTTGAACTAGAGCATGTCTTTCAGAAAAACATCCAATCTTGATTTTAAAATTTGCCCATGGCGAAGAATCCACCATAACCCTTAATAAATTGTTTACCTTTACTGTTAAAAATTTGCTCCTTATTTACAGTCTGAATTTGTCTGGCTTCCAGCCATTGAATCTTTGTCATTAGACCTTTGTCTGCTAGACTGATGAGACCTTTATTATCAAATTTTGTTTCCCAGGTAGGTACTTTTAGACTGTGATCAAGTCACCATTTAGCCTTTTCTTTATTAAGGTAAACAGATTTAGGGAGCTCTAGCTCCTCTATAAGGCAGATTATCAAATTCTTTCATCATTCTTGTAGCTCTTCTCTGAACCATCTCCACTTTATCAATATCCTTCTTGAACTGTTGAGACCAGACCTGGACACACTATTCCAGTAGTGCTCAAACCAGTGCCAAATACAGAGGCAATATAACCTCTGTACCCCTACTCGATATTCCCCCTGTTTATTCATGCAAGATTGTGTTTGGTTCTTCTGGCCACAGAGCTGCATTGGGAGCTCATGTTCAGTTTATTATCTACCATGGTTGCCAAGTTCTTTATAGAGTCCCCCATCCTGCAAGTTTGGCCTACGTTCTTTGTTCCTAGATGTATAATTTTACGACTGGCTGTATTAAAATACATATTGTGTCCAATTTACCAAGCAATCCAGATTGATCTGTATCAGTGACCTGTCTTTCATTATTTACCATTCCCCCAATTTTTGTGTTCTCTGCAAACTTTAATGGTAATAACTTTGTTTTCTTCCAGGTCATCGATAAAAATGTTAACTAGCACTTGGCTAAGAGCTCATCCTGAGAACAGGGCCAAGAATTGATCCCATTAGACTGGTCAGGGTTAGGTTCCAAGATACTGGAAAGTGGGAAACTGGGTTATGGGTGACATGTTCATCCTAGTCAGTATTGCAACTATAAAAATAACACCAAAATTTCTTCCTCTTCTGAGTTCAGTGCCAGAGAGGGAAACTGAGGACAGGTCTACACTACAGAAAATTAATTTGGTATAACTATGTCTCTCAGGAGCGTGGATTATCCACACCCCTGAGCGATGTGGATTTAACCACCTAAGCACTGGTATAGACAGCACTATTGCCTGCGCAATTTAGGGCACCCTGTCTGTACCCTACGAGGGCTCAAGACGAGACCCAATCAATTTAGGCACCCCCACCCTTTCCCTTCCGAAGGCTCAGGATGTAAGGCTCCTATCCTTACCCACAGGACTCAGGAAGAAACATGGTCAATTTAAGTACCTGTCCTTTCCCACAGGCTCGGGTCTGCAGAACCTTTTCCCAGTAAAAGAGCCTTACACAGTTGTGCTTTAATCATCCATTTATTAGCACCACACATAGAATAAATATACCAAGCAAATCTCTTGTGCTCACCACTCCAATATATAAACAAATTTCACCCTATGGCCAGTCAGGATCCACTCATCTGGGGGTTCCGGGCGATGCCTCTACACATCATGGTCGTGCAGACGGTCAGAGTTCAAGCGGCTTGATGTTGAACTGCAGTCCAGAAATGGTTCCCAAAGAGCATTGTTTTTCATTTACATTATATAGGTAAAACTAGCTCCCTCCTTCCAATTTACTAAACCTATCACATTATCCCATACTCCTACTTAACAAAAATTTTAACTTGTTACACACTGGCACCTGTGTGTCTTCCTTCCTGCCCAAGTTCTTTACATTTTATCTTTCATTCCCAAATTGTAACTTTGTTGTGACCTTCTGTTTATGGAGATGGTCAGCATAAAAATGCTGGTCTGAGCTTATTTTACCATTTGTTGAGTCTCTTTCTGTATCCTCCCTAATTTCCCAGCACCTGGATGTCTCCACTTTACAACCTTGGTGGTTATAACACTCATTGGGGACATTCCTGAGGTGGGGGTGCTTTATCAGCAGCAGAACATTGTTTTTTCAATTTTAGTGGTAAATTCCACAAGTTTCACCCAAGGCTGTTTTTAATATGGGGGAAGGGGATTTGATCAGGTCTCAGGCCTACAGTGCTATGTCAGCAGGAGAGCTTCTCCTGCGGACATGGGTACTGCCTCTAACACAGGGGACTGAACCACGCTGACCAGAGAGCTCTCCCCCATCAGCTTAAGTGTCTTCATTAAAGCGCTAAAGTGGCACAGCTGCATCAGTGCAGCTGTGCTGATGTAGCGTTTTAAGTGTAAACCTGCCCTGAATTTCAGAGATCGCTTGAAACTACTGAGCCCCAGAAGCATCTAGCCCAAGTGGTCAATTGTTTTTGCTTCTGAGCTGGGCCTATGAGTCTGGTCAGAAGATTGTTCCAACACAGTATCTGGTAATAGATTGTATGGGCCTGATCCTGCAAGGTGCTGAGTGATCTCAATTGATTTCAGTGGGAGCTGAGAGTGTGTAGAGGCCCACAGGAGGGTACTCAACATCCAGAAGACCCTTCCAGAGTTACAGTAAGAGTGAGCAAATTAGCTTTATAACATGGAGTCTATAATGTGAATGCACTGTACACATTTTATAATTGGGAAAGTAATCAGGGCCTGGGATTAGATTTGTTACTTATTGTCCTTTAGAGCCAAAAAACATAAAGAAACTGCTCAAAATTGGAACAGCTGTCATAAAGCATCTCTGACATTTTTAAGCAATCTGGGATCTTTGGATGAAGAGTCGTGATAGTAACTGTTTTTCTGGAATGCTCAAATATACACATGAATTTTCTCTGTTGGACAATGTACCTGAAAAGAGAATACTAAATACAAGCAGTCACCCTAAAAAGTACTAATCGTTGCCTTGGCTAATAGCTCTCTAGCTGCAGTATTCCTTACACTAAGTGTGTGTGTGTAGCAAGACCAGATTCTGATCAGGAAATTTAGAGAGGCACAGGTTAAGCAACAAAATGCTCTTTCCAGGGCTTCTGGTTTATTTACAGGTAGCTCTTCAAACAAAATAGTACAAATTAGAAAAGTCACTGGCCATTAATTCAGAGCAAATAATTTACTCAAGTGCAAGACATGAAATTGTCAAATTAATTCACCACTCCAATTTATTCATGTTTATTTACCCCCCCTCCAAAAAAACCCCCACCTTTCTCTGAACAACTCAGTTTGACTGTCTGAAATATGACACTTGTACTGTGTCAGTTACCATCCATAAGTCATGTTTCTGTTCCCTGATTGGTAATAGCACAAATTGCAAATTTAGAACATAACAATCAAATGCTCAATTAGATGTTTGTTTTCCATCACTAATCAAGCTTCAAATCCATCCTAGCTTGTATTTGGGCTACTACAGGTTTTTACACTCTGGTTCTCTGATACCTGAAGGAAATTCCTGACCTCACTGAAGGCAATGGCAAAACTCCCATTGACTTCAGTGGGGCCAGGATTCGCTGTTGGGGCTTGTCTTCACTTTGGGCTAAATTGGCGGTGCTGCTATTTATGCAGCAGCATTGATTTAGCTGGTCTGGTGAAGACACGATAAGTTGATGAAAGCGCTCTCCCATCAACTTCATTACTCCACCCCAACAAGATATGGTAGCTATGTCAATAGGATAGCATCTCCTGCCAACATAGCGTGGTGTAAACACTGCGTTAAGTGGACGTACTTTACATCAACTTAAGTTGGGTAACTTACATCGACTTAAACTAGTGTAGCCAAGGCCTTCGTCACTTAGGGTATGTCCACACTTCGAGCAGAAAGTATAATTTCCATCTAGAAAAGACGTATCCAAGTTTTAAGCTAGCGCACTAAAAATAGAGTATAGCAGGAGAGGTTAGTTGCCCCTAGTAGGTGCCTGTCCGAGATGCAAGGCATCTCACTAGCCCCCTCCCACTGCTTATGCCGCTGTGACTACACTCTATTTTTAGAGTGCTAGCTCAGTCAGCTCTAAAGTAAACATGACTCCTTGAGCTGGACTCTCGCCTCCAGCTCACAGTGTCCGTGTACCCTTAAGGTACATCTGTGCTGCTGCAATCAAAGGTGTGAGCTCTGCTCAGGTAGGCATACCTATGGTAGCTTTAATCTAGCTGATACAGGTAAGAATAGCAATGATGCTGTGGAGGCAATGGCTTCTGTGTGGACTGTACAAGCCCTCCTGGCTACATATTCGTGTTGCTAACCTGCACTGAGGTTCATGCCACAACGTCTTCACTGCTATTTTTAGCTAGAGTAAAGCTAGCAAGGGTACGCCTGCCCTAGCTGCAGTCACACTTTTGTTTGCAGTATAGACGTACTCTCAGTGGTGGCTCTTTTTCTCTTTCCTCTTTATTTTCAGAGACAAGCAGGAGACTAAGGGCAAGTCTACATTACTGTGCTACATCGGCTGCTGTAACACCTCTGGTGAACACATGCTATGCTGACAGGAGAGAGCTCTCCCATCAGCAATAATTACTCCACCTGAATGAGAGGTGGAAGCTATGTCGGCAGGAGACACCGCTTTAAGTTGATGGAACTTACGTTGCTCGGGGGATGGCCTTTTTATACCACGAGCAATGTAACTTACATAGACTTAAGCCAGAGGTGGGCAAACTATGGCCCGCGGGCTACATCCGGTCCGCTGGACTCCCCTGCCCAGCCCTTGAGCTCCAGGCCCAGGAGGCTAGACCTCTCCCCCGCTGTCTGCCCTCCCCTGCAGCCTCAGCACGCCATGCCGCCGGTGCAATGCTCTGTGCGGCCAGGCAGCGCAGTTGCAGAGCCGAGGCCTGACTCGGTGTTCTGGGCGGCGCGGCTGTAACACCACCAGTGCTCCAGGCAGCGCGGTAAGGGGGCAGGGAGCGGTTTTTTCCAGAAATGATAGGAGTTTTCATATTATCTTTGCGTTGTAATAATAATTTTTATTCTTACCACACAGCCCCCCCCCCATCATTTTGTCCCTCAGGTCAGAACTGCACCAATGCAATCGTTTCCCTGTGTCCTAATCTCCCCTAGCATTCCTTACCTCAGAGATCCCCTGCAACATCACAGGAATGCCCTGTGTTCCCATCTTCCCTTCTCCTATGCATCATTATAATATGTCCCATTTGCCCCCACTCTGTTCTTCTCTCCAACCCAAACATTCTTGAGAGCACTTGCTTTCCCAACTCTTTCACATACTACCCAGACTTGTTCTGCACTGTAATATTACAGGAATTCGCGAACTCTGAGCACTGGAGAAGGACTAGAAAAATAAGAAAGCATTATCTGTAAGATTTGGTATAGAAGAGCATCTTTTCAGTGATTTTAGTTTTCAGGTCTCGACTATCTGGAGGGGGTGACCAAAGCAATGTTTCCAACACAACCCAGTGCAGTGGCACGCTATCACTACTCTTTGTCCTACTGCTTCTTTCTGTCACTGCCAGTTAAATGATGCCTCAGCTGCATTTGAGGAACAGTGAGGACATCCAGTGGTCACATGGGTTAATTATCAGAGGGGTGACCATGTTAGTCTGGATCTGTAAAAGTGGCAAAGAGTCCCGTGGCACCTTATAGACTAACAGACGTATTGGAGAATTAATTAATTGCAGCTGAATCCTTCAGCAAGCTTAGGATTTCCAAGAGTTCTTATCTTCCTTAGAATTCATTTGACTTGTTTTCACCACAGATGATTCTGCTGTAAAGTGGCTGACAGAAATTGCTTTGGGGTTTGATTTCTTTCTTTATGGATATGTGTGCATGTTGTAAGTTATTTTGTTTCATATCTACCAGCGTTTGAAACCAATAAACTGGGCCATTTGCAGAAGAAAAGGGGACATCTTTTAATTGCAGTCTAAATCCATGAGGTGCATTCTGAGGAGGGAGTGGGGAAAAACTATAGCTATTTTGTTAGATGTAAAATATAGGAGCATTTGGTATGCATGTTACTCCTGGCTGGCTATTGGATGGTTTACGGGGAATGAGTCAGTGTCTAATGTATACTTCACAAAAACGACCGTAAAAATTGGCACTAATTGACTCACTCATTAGCAGTCTCAGCAGAGAAAAAATTGATGACTGCCCTGTTGCAGCATTGCCAACTCTTACCATTTTTATGCATTCTAAAACTACAAGATTTGCAATGAGAATCTCAGCTTCCCCCCCCCCCAAGGAAAAAAGTACATATTTAGCCCTTATGGTTGCGGACAACAGCTTGAAAACAAGAAAGGGAATGCAACTTAAATGCTCAGAAACCAGGAGACAAACAAAAAGACCCCTGCCCATTTTTTTAATATCATGATTTTTAAGCCATTTTCATTATATTTAGGGCTGGACTTGTGATTTTTCTTTTTCAGGCTTGAAGCCGAAAATACATCTGTCCTCTCACCTTTAGAACTGGTTTTCCCTTGTCAGGGTGGTGACACTCGGCTGGAGCAATAAGTGGGGGAAGCTTGCATGGCTTTTGTTTCTTATCTAAACTGCTTCAACTTCTAGAGCGGTTGAGCTGACAGACTAGAGAGGAAGGGGGATTCCTATGGTTAGGGCGCTAGCCTCAGCGTCAGGAGACCAGCATTCAAGTCCTGGCTTTACCACAGACTTCCTCCATGACCTTGGGCAAATCACTGAGTCTCTCTCTGCCTTGGTTCCCCATTTTTCCTCAGTAAAAAGGGGATAATAGCACTTCCCTACCTCTCAGGATTGTTGTGGGGACAATTATATTAAAGATTGTGAGGTGCTCAATACTATGATAATGAGGACCATGAAAATCACATTACAAAGATTTTTCACAAGAAATATCATTTCTTTGAAATACTATATATGTAATAAGAGAGGTGAAGAGAGATGACAGTGGGGTATAAAAGTTTTATCGACATGAGTTTGTGACGGCTTCAATAGGAGAGGCCCACGAGATCTTCCTGCCTTCCATATGAGGCAGAGGGCATTTATATAAAACTACCCACCACCAGGGTATCAAGAGGCTGTTACAAGATGAGGTGCTGTGAGTTCTGACCAATGAATTACCAAAGTCCTTCAGTCTTTCCTTGTTTTAATTATCATCTTCCATATCAGTGCTGCTGCTAAGCTCTTTGCATACCCCACTATATGGGGGAGGCCTTCTGTGAAAAGACTAAAATGCATTGTGTACTGAACATGGCAAGGGTTCAGCAAATCTTGTACCCTGTTAGGGAGTTCCACAGCATGGGAATGTGAGCCAAAAAAAGCCCTGTGCCATTGGCTTCTGACCTTTACCCTGTCAGTAACACTGTGTCAGTTGATTGTCGGGCTCCACACTTCCTCCACCATCCTCCTCTGAGCAATTCCTCCTCCAAGTCCAATGTCAGCAGGAGAGACCAAATTCCCAAATTGGACTCTCCTGCTCCCTTTTCAGAGAAAGGATAATCTTTGGCTCCAGTCTTGGCTTCTTGGGCTGTGAGTCTTCAGATGCTGGGGAACTTCTAGCACAGAGGGTTATCGCAGCCTGTGCAGGGACTGCAGCTGGGAGCTGGCATTGATTTTGCAGAAGGCAGTGGGGAGAAGTGCATGGTCACAGGTGAGGTGGGAACAAGATTAGTCCTCAGAGGTGTTACTTCAGATACAGCCCCACAAAATCCAGAATTTGGTCCTGGTCACTCCCACCCAATTTGTGCCCCCTCCCCCCCATTTCCTCCCTCTTCCTCCCCTCTCACAGCTCCTAAGCCCTAGTCTAGTCACTCTCCAAGCCCTGAACCATCTCTCCCCACAGCTGCCAGAGATCCTCATGCTGCTTTCTCATAATGCGCAGCTGCTGCCCCGTCCCACCTTCAAACATGTCCTGCTTTGTTACTGCTGGCTCCTAGACTGAGGGAGGAGTTGGGAGCCAAAGCTGGGCAAACTAGGACCAACAATGGGAGGAACTGTGGTGTCTGAGGGAATGGGAGAGCATAACCTGTCAAGCAGGTTGGATCTTTCTTTCTTTCTTTCAGAACCCCATTCCCACAATGACCAGAAACTTTCCCTCCTCTCTAGTGCATCTCCCTGCCCTTCAGTGGCCTATGGAAAACTCTGAAAATTGGATAGTTTGAGTGATATCCACCTAAGAATTAGCCAGTTTCCAAAGGATGAATGAGTTACGAGCACACTTCTAGGGAAAGAGACACTGTAGATTGCAAGGAAGCCATGAGCACTCTCAGTATTTCCCCTTAGAAAATCAAATCAAATCCCTGTGGTACCCCTAATTAGAGGTCTCTTGAAAATTTGGGCCTAAGTGACCCAGTGGCAGAATTAGTAGTATAACCATGTCTCCTGGCTCCTGCTCCACTGTTCTAGTAACTAGGCCACACTCCTTCCCAATAGGAGTTGCTTCTGATATTGTGTGTTTTCAAACAGCTTACAATAATATGCATTTGAAGTTCTTTCTATTCCAATCCTGCCAACAGACTATCATCTGTAGTGGATATTGTAAAGATTTTTTTTCTTTTCTTGAGATGAGTCTTTCCATTTTTTTGCTTGAAGTTTAATTTGATTATGCATTCATTAAAGAGGAGTGATGGCAATGATTAAACAAAAACATCTTTAAAATGCAGAGTTCATTTCAACCCATTTGGTTTTGTTACACACAAATTGGATTTGCATTGCATTCCGCACAGCAGGTACTTCACTTGAAATCAAAGAGATGCTTTTATGGGATTAGAAAGAATATCTTGGAGGGCAGTGGAGATTGAGAGTTTGGGGTTGTTTTTTTTTTGTTTGTTTTACTTTTTGTGTAATAATAACATTAAAATGAATAATGATGGTATTGCTGTTTGTTTTATCTGTCTTGAGTATTATTAATATTATTGTTCACTTTCAATTAAAAGGAAATGAGAGCCGCATTGTAAATTGAGTTGTTGACAAAACAAAAATATTTAATTTTGGATTCCTTTTCTCATAAATATCTAACGATACCTGAAACTATTCGAATTTTAATTGTAAATGGCTTAGAATGAAAATATTTGACTGTTAACTGAATCATATCAAGTGGGAACATTGAAAGTTTAGCTTGAAATTAAGCATTAATTCAAATGTCTCCCCAAGAACTGACATTAGAACTTTAACCCATTCACTGTACACACGAGAGGGAAGGCCTGTTTATTTTGCATCTTGTGAAGACATGTTCCTGGCTATATCACCTGAGACTGGGATCTTGTGTGATAAATAGGATTAAGATAATTCATTCTCTCTCATGGGTGGTCTCAAAGGAAAACTGAGATGTTCCAGAAAGTGACGCCAATGATTCAAAAGGTGCCATAGTGGGGATGAGACTAAAACCAAGATCCTGACCACTTCCTGAAAGCTCTCTCTGCACTTTTTATCAGAGTATAGCTATTAACCCTGATGCAGGCAATTACATTCTACTTACTTCATTGGATAATGGATTCTTTTCTTTGTGTGGTATAGAGATGTTATGCACTGCTAAGTAACTGCCATATTTAACCCCTTCAAAATAGTGATTTATCCATGAAGGGCTGATCTGGCAGGCACTCTGAACAGACATCCTTTTTACTTTAATGGCATTTCTGTGTGTGGTGCACTTGCAGGATCAGGCCTTTCTGGCCTGATTTTTCTAAAGTAGCTAGTAATTCTGGATGATTTAATTTTTGAGTCTCTAACTTGAGACACCTTAAAGAGGCCTGACTTTCAGAGAGTTGGTGTTAACACTTTCTGAAAATGAGATTTATTTAAGGTGTCTCAGACTGGGCACCCAAAGCCACCAGTTAAGTAGAAAACTTTGGCTGTAGTTTGTGAAATGCTTTGGGAATCCTTTGGGATGAAAGATGCTATATAAATGTAGGTTGATTAGACCAAATATGTTCCTGGTGTAACTACTGTGTATATAGTGATTGCATTATTCTGGATACTCTGGCTTACTGTCACTTACTAATAACAACCTCAGTTATAGTGGTTGCTATACAACTTCCATAATAACCCCCTGATCTCATATGTTCTTAACTTTCTGAAAGTCGCTTTTTGGATTGAAATATTTTATGTTTAGTCCTTGACTAAAGGTGTAATTTAAAAAAAAAATTCTTTCAGAGAATTTTGAGTCATGGGAGTGTGGGGAAAAGATATACTTCCATTATAAAAACAAAACAAAAAACCCTCTAGCCACACTAACTAGAATAGGTTCAAAATGGGAAACTTCACATGATTATAGTTCAAGGAAGAGGAGAATGGAGGTAGAGGGAAGAAAAAATTTGAATTATTATTTGAATTGCAGTTGTGCTAAAAGGCTCTGTTTGGGTTGAGGTTCAAACACACACAAAGACATTGTCCTTACCCCCAAAGACTTCATAATGTATTTTGAAACCTGACAGAAGATATAATAATAGGAGAGATGATTCAAGAGGTGGCTGGTGAACAGGGTAACAGTAAAATCACATGATTATCTATAATTTTTTGTGAACAATTTGGTGGTTCCAAGCAGTTTGGATTCGTAGTAAGTTAATAATTTTTTTTTGTCAATATCAGCTCATGTGGCTTGGCCCTCAAACTAGCTATCGTCAGATAGACTCAACTATTGAACTCAGTCCATTGAACTCAATGGAGAGATTCCAACTGATTTCATTGGACTCTGTATCAGGTCTTGATTTCTTGTAGGTCTTGCATCACTATGCATTCTTTCTGACTGACTTGACCAGGTAGTTAGGCAGGATCAGGGAATGCTTTTCAGAACAATTTGCATGACGATGATTGAAACACACAGAGCAAAACTGCCAATACAAAATTGCTTTGATATTGAGGTCATAGTTTGGGGTGTTCATAAAATTGCAGATACCATAATTTAAAGTTTCATGAAAATTTTGGATCCAAAATTTTACCATATTATGTACGTTTTCAACGAATGATTACAGAAATAAGGTCCTGCATGAGACTGCATTCTGGCCACACCCATTTACCTCAGTGAGGTGTGGGCATCAAAGCCTAAGTGTGTATGCTTAATTAGTTATGGACAGCCAATTAAAAAGACAACCCTAGGAAATGAAATAGAAGCATATTCTTTATTGCAACATTAGGGTTCCATAGTTTAAAAAAAATCTCAAAAAAGCTGAAAGGGATGTTAACTCAGCCACATTACACATCCATCTAGTACTTCCTCTTCCTGTTTTCTGGTCAAATATGTAACTTGACATATTACTTTTTATATCATAATATATCTACTATAAAATATATAGGATGCATGCAATAGAGTTAAGATTGTTAAAGAAACAGCCCAAAAACTGCAAAATTGATATCTGACTTCAACTATTCAGCTTCTATATAGTGCAATAAAGCAGGGTTTTCTATTTAATATATAATGGTGGTTGCCTTGGTTGCTAACCATTTTGGACAATGTGTTAAATTCTGGTTCCTTTTTGTTGTTGCCTTGCAGTGTGGGTCAGGTTGCTCATTCTAGTCTATTTTTAGTTATTCTCACCTATGGAACTGTGTCTTAGCACTTCTTGTAGAGCTGGTGGCCATTTTTATAACATCCAATTCAGGTTCTGATATGTTGTTGTTGTCCTTTGCCTGGATACATTCGTTAAGTATTAGCATAAACAGTGGTGAGTGAACCTCAAAACAAGGTTCTGAGTGTGGCACAGAACTAGATGTAAAATCCAGATCTTTATCAGACTATTTCAGAACTTCTATGTTCTAGAAAATGGGCTGGAAATATCATGAGCTCAAGCTTGCTTATAAGATGCTTCCTAGTTTCAGCCATATTGGAAGTATTTTGAAATATTCTTTGCTGTAAAGTATTTAGGACTTGCAAATTGAGTAATGACTGAAACCAGGAAGTACAAAAGGAGCATGACAGTAGGGCAGAGGTGGGCAAACTATGGCTCGGGGGACCCTCTTGCCCAGCCCCTGAGCTCCTGGCCCAGGAGGCTAGTCCCCGGCCCCTCCCCCCCAGCCTCAGTGCACCGTGCCGCAGGTGCAATGCTCTGTGCAGCCAGGCTGCACAGTTGCAGAGCCATGGCCTGACCCAGTGCTCCAGGCAATGCAGTAAGGGGCAGGGAGCAGGGGAGGTTGGATAGAGGGCAGGGGAGTTGTGGGGGGAGTGGTCAGGGGGCAGGGGTAGGGATAGGGGTCGGGGCGGTCAGAGGGCGGGGAACATGGGGATTGGATGGGGCAGGGGGTCCCAGGAGGGCAGTCAGGAAGGAGTGGGGGGTTGGATGGGGCAGTGGGGGCGGTCAGAGGACAGGGAGAAGGGGTAGTTGGATGGGGCAGGAGTCCCAGGGGGCAAGTCAGGAATGAGAGGGGGGTTGGATGGGGCGGCAGGGGTCAGTCAGGGGTGGGAGGTCCGGAGGTGATCAGGGGACAGGGAGCAGGGAGTGGTGGATGGGGCAGCAGTCCCGGGAGGACCATTGGGGACAGGGGGGTTGGATGGGGCAGCAGTCCCGGGGGAGCCATCAGGGGGCAAGAAGCGGAGAAGGGGGTCGGATAGGAGGCGGGGGCAAGGTCACGCCTGGCCATTTGAGGAGACACCGTCTCCCCTAACTGGCCCTCCATATAATTTTGGAAACCCGATATGGCCCTCAGGCCAAAAAGTTTGCCCACCCCTGCAGTAGGGCATCTGAGACCATACCTACGTAAGTTCCCCTGACAATCAATTTCAGCCTGTTAAATGCTGCTTTCTTCTTGTTGAGCTCTCCTAGTAGGGGAAAAAAAGGAAGGAGACAAAATTAGAAAATGCCAAAGATAGTAAAAGGCATGATGATTATATGGGGGGAGATACTTATCTCCTCTGTTATCCGTTAACCACGTGTTGTAAGGCTGAGATTTTCAAGAAGGACCTTTTTAATAGGTCTGCTTTTCACTGAACTTTTAGAGAGAGAAATTTAAGGTTCCACCTTTCAATTTATCATTCCAATATCTCAATGAGTTTGTTTTGCTTATTGAAGAAAAATATCACTACCAGCGATACAACATTTTGATATTCAATTACCAAATGATCACTGAACTTCTACTCTGAAGTTAAGTTTCTTGTGAGGTTTTTTTTGAAGATCTTATGATGACTTTTTTTTTAATGTTCTTAGCAGTATAGAATTTTCTGTTGGTGCTAGAATTTATGAATCCTGGATGTAGAGTCCCACATCCAAGGGAGGGATCTTGTTATGCATTGTATATGTGTTAATATGATATGAGTCATATATTGTATGTTAACATTTGACATAGAAAAACTGTTTATATGGGAAGTCTTTCTATTTTGTGTCTGATAAAAGCTGTCAGTAGCTATGAGCCTGAACCTGGGAGGTGCTGAGCATCCTAAATTCTCACGGAAATCAAAGGGAATTTGAAGACTCACAGAATTTCATAGGATTTGGACCCATCTGCTTCATTACTTGACATGATGGTTCAGTCAATCTTCTTTCTCTCAGATCTTCACATCCATGACTGAGAGTAATAATAAAAACAACTGAATGGATTTTTGAATGCTTTTTACTCTTTAAAGTATTGTGGTAAGTTCTCAGATTTTTGGAGCTATTTGTGTTTGCAAGGTCTCACTTTCTGCTCACTCTTTCAGCTTCTACCCTATGTAAGATCCAAGGTGTTCCTCCTCAAAAATTGGTCTGGTGCTTACAAATAGCAAATCAGAAGCACCCAGCTCATAAAATATGAAAACTTCCCAAAAGACATTCAGTTAACATGGTGATAGGTGCAGTATAAGAACCTAAATAGAACTTTCATCACTCCCGCTCTATGTTAAGCCTTGTCTAAATGCAAAGTTGTATCATTGAAACTATACTGGCATACTTAAATAAAATACCACCCCCTGTGGTGGACAAAGTTATGTCAGTATAAAGGTGTCTTAAACTGGTATGACTATTCCCACACAGGAGGGGGAATAAACTATACCAGTAAGTGGCATCTTCATACCAATATAACTATGCCCACTGTAGTGGCAGTACCCAAGATTGGTGTTTTCTAAAATATATGCTCTAGTCGAAAGGGAATTATTGGGGAAGCTCTGTGGACTATGTTATATGGGAATTCAGTCTAGATGATCACAGGGGTCCCTTCTGGCCTGAGACATTATAAACAATTGGGGGGGGTCTAAAATAGTTATAATGATACAAAAATAGTTTGTTGACCATGCCTTAGAGTTTGTGCTGTAGTATCTTTATAATGAACTTCCTCCCCACCTCTGGTCTGAATTAGGCTGAATTTGATCATCTTCCAGGCACATTGAAAAACTATTTATTTGACAGAGTTTAGGGGAAAGCTTTTGAGGATATGCTCCTTGAGAGTATATGGGTGTTTTGTTGTTTGCTTTGATTGGGTGGATGAGTTGATTTGATCAATATTGGGATGAGCTTAGTTTATTCAGACATGATTTTTAGGTCCACTTGGCTGTCATAATTATGTTGTTATCAGGGTGCCTTCAGCTCTTTGTACTGGTATTTTTAAACTATTGCTTTTCTAAAGAAATTAACATTCTGAGTGCCTTCCTGGTAAAATAGATTCGTGATAGCAAAGTCCTTAGTGGACTCAGTCTCAGGCTCTTCTCCCTTTTTGGATTATAGGTAGCTCTATTTAATGAAGGTCTGTTTGCTTGTTGTTGTTTTGGGGGATAGTAAAGGGATGTTTAAAGTCATTCTGGTTTATGGTGGAAACGCTTTATCAAAGAGGAAGCTTCTGCAGCTTTTCCTAAAAGGTGGTTCAGACTCTGGTTTCCTCTAAACTCCTCTGGAAGTTTGATTCCACAGCTACAGTGGCTTAGATTATATTTAGAATAGGAAATAAGTGTGGTTAACTCATATCTGTTGGCAAATACAGATTTCTTTTTAGTGGTGACTGCTGTATATACCTGTAACTCTTATTAGATCATTTGGATATGCTGATTGACAACAGCAGTCTTGTGTTTTTGACTTGCTTGTCAAATTTGGACAGAAGAATTGCCAGTATGAATGGTTTAAATGTGATAACTATTTGCAGCACATGTCTGACAAGAAGGATAGCTGGTGATGTATGAATCAATTGTATGTTGTTTTGTAGTCAGGTAAATTTTTAATCACATTTCGTAAGTATTTTAGGTAGATGAAAATAATTGATTGGAGGGACATTGAGGGGCATAAATATTTCATGCCAACTCCTAAAAATAAAAGGAGTCCTGTGGGCTCTTTCATGAATGTGTATATTTTTATATGGCTCAGGATGAGGGGATTTATTCATGAATGTTGAAAAGAAAAAAATAACAGTCACAACACCTGCTGGAATCGGTTGAAACTCCAGTGACTTACACAGCTTCATTTTGAAGCAGTTTGTACTTTTGTGGGAAGGGGGTTTGTGAACACTTTCCTTTTAAAAATAAATACATAAAATCTCCATAAATGGTGACACACCTTTTTCCTAGTTCACTCAATTCCATTGCTAATTCATGCAGACCCTCCTCTACTTGGAACTGACAGAGTATAATATTATCATTGTAAACTGGGAGAAGAGATCTTTCTTCTTTAACACTAAACTACTCTTCACTTGGAAAAAAAGTATGGGAGAGAGAGAGGATACAAAGGCCAGTTCAATGTCATAACCACCAAAAACATATGGCAATTATTCAAAAAACTGTGTTTTTTGGAATAGGGCTTAGCATGTAGAGAAGAACACTATGAAGCAGAAATAAATCCAGGAGATTATAAACTCTTCATGACAGGGACCATATTTTCATATGCATTTGTACAGCACAGTGGAACCCAGACCCTGATTGAGGGTGCTAGATGCTACAATAATAAAGATTACCCCCCTCCATAAAACGTTATGGTAAAAGAATGTTAAAGTGGGAGAGTCAAGCATTCAAAAGTTAGAAAATGCCAGAATTGCACTGAATGATACAATAGTCCTGTAGGAAAAAAACACAAAGTGAGTATGTAACTAAAGACTGTATCATAATGCACATGAACAATGGGGAAGATTTAAGGTTACAAAATAATTTAGGCAGTCAGTAAATCAAAGCAACTAACAACAACAAAAAACAACTCTTCTTTCCACCCCATATTTACTCCAGAAATTCTGATGTTTCCTAACTTGAATGCCTGACTCTGCCACCTTAACTTTGTTTTAATGGGGTGGAGGTTGTTTTGGTCTGCAGTTAGGCTAAGACTGTGTATGTCCGCACTGCAGAGTGGTCCTGTTTGCAGCTTGAGTGTAAGCAGCACTCGGGCTTTAGCCTACCATCCAGAATGGCACAAGTAGCCCAGGAGGAAAGCATCACCGCACTTGGAAGAAAGAGGGGAGTGTGTGTCTCTCTCTCTTTGTCTCTTTCTGAATTGTGGGAGTGTTTGGGAATGAGGCTAAGAGTGGGTGTACGTTGCTGTTCTCTCTGTATTTCTTTCAGCTGTGGAAATGGGGTTTTGGTCTTTTGTTTGTAGTGGGATTTCTTTTGTTTTAGCAGGCTTTTGTCTGTCCTCAGGGTCAGAATGGCCAGCCAAGGGAGACAGAGACCTGTTTGTTGTGGATTCTGAAGGTTTGACTTGTAACTGGGTGCCTGAAATGGGCCATGCTGAGAATGCCATACTCAGGGCAGACTACAAGAAATAGGGCAGAGAAACCCCAAGCTGGTGGTTTATTCTATAATTAGATTCACCAAACCAGTAACAAAAGAGCTTCTGAGGTACTCCACTAGTTAACCAGAAGCCAAAAACAGTTCCCCTTAGGCATTCCTGCCCTTGGCTCCCAACCAGATAAACAGCTTTAATATGGTGAGGGGTTATTGAAAACCTAATTCACCATATGTGAGGTTCTTACTTATCCCAAAGGATCAGACACATAACCTCAGGTCAATTTGTATTTCAGATCTTACCCGAGTATCATGCCATCAGCCAATCCTTAGTAAACTAAGTAAAGATTTATTAAGAAAAGAAGAGTCAGAATTTGGTTAATAGATCATATACATACAAATGATTACAAAGTCCTTATATCAGGTTTGTAGCAGTAATGGAATAGGCTGCTGGCTTGTAAAGTCTCTGATAACCTCCAAAAGATTGGAAGATCCTCAGTCCATAGTTCAAGATGCTCCTTTTAGTTGTAAATCTACCGTCCAGAGAATTAGGGCAAGGAAAGAGGCAAAATGGAGATGTCTAAGGGTGTCTTTTTATATCCTCTGCTGTGTGCATGGAAAATTACTGTCCCAAGAAAAGCCTGCAACCCCCGTTTGTGGAAAGTTACAGGCCTTTCAGGATCACATGAGCACACCACATGGTCTGCTGAATCACAGGGTGTGGCCATTGGCCCCTGGCTGGCTGAGACATCCTCAGGAAGGGCTAGCTGGGGCCAGATGAGTTTCTTCTCTGGCCCATTGTGAATGCTGCGGGTCTTTGATGGGCCACCACTACATAGCTGTCTAGCCTTGATGTAAATTTATCTGGAGGGTGTTATCCAGGAATACAACACAGGTTTAAGATGCAAGCACATAGCCAATATTCATAACTTCAGTTACAAAGATGATGCATGCATATAAACAGTATAATCCTACTTGGCAAATCATAACTTTTCCATTGACACCTTACATGACCTCCTTTGTACAAGACTTATAGTAATGGTATAACGTGGTTATACCAATTCTGTAAATGCTTACCTTTAATCATACAGCATCACATAACCCATGGCCATGGCTTGCAGATTTTGCCTCCAGGTTCTAATCTGCCTGTGTGAGGAGTGTGTTCTAGCTATGGGGAAGGTTTGGGTTTAAAAATGCAGGATATGTCTCCTGCTCGAGCAAGACTGTTGCGTTTGTTGCCTCATTTAGCCTTGTTGAGCAGGTGGTTGTGGAGAGTATTGTTGAATGTTTTTGTCCCTGTAGTCCTCCTCTGTTAAAGCCACACTCCAATGTTCCTCCCTTTTTAGGAAATGAGCAGCTGGCTAGAGACCTGGCGAGTTGTATTAAGATCACTTGCCCTATTAGGAGGATTCCTTTGGCATGTAAAGTTCTGGAGGTTTGGCATGTCTTTTTCTTATGTAGCCAGGTTTATATGATACTAAACAATGGTTCCTAATTTCTAAAAGTTTCCTGAAGTGTAGGATTGGGGTGTGTGACTACACTGGGTTTGTTGCCACTGAGGACATGGTCTGTTTTCATTGTGGGAGTCTGGCACATTTGATTAATCAGTGCCCTAAGGAGAGACGGGCTGCCTCTGGGAACAGTGATCCCATCTCTTGGAATGTGGAGGTTTCTAAGAGTAAAGCACAGGGCGTGGTGGCTGTGGTGGAGACCGAGTCCCAACAGGCTCCAAACGCCTCTGAAGATGCTGGTTCGTGTGGGGGCTGGGGGGCAGTGAATGGCCACCTTTACAACCTTGGGGACATGGCATTACTGGCTCCTGACTCTGTGGCCTCTCAGCTTGAGCCCCACTGTGAAATGGAGGCTGTGCTATGGATTCCACAGCCTTGGCTGTGGACTGTGGCTTGCTGGCAAAGCCCCAAAGCAAAAAACGGCCATTGAAGGTGGAGGCAGCTCCAGTTTCTTAGGGTGCTGCAAAGCAGGTTAGTTTGGTCAGTGCCGTTGGAAAGCACACTGTTGAGGGTGATTCTTTGGTTGGGGGCATGGAGAATTCTCAGATACTAGTTTTGCCCCCTTAGTCCGAGCTGCCCCCCTCAAATTCAATAGTGACTGACTCGGAGAGTGTGAGTGATGACAAATTCATAGTTTCTTTGCATCCTGAATTCCCTGAGGGGGGATATATTCCAGATGCTATTAGTAGATTTCTGGGTGAAACTAAAGGGAAACGTGGAGTAGAGGTGGCAGATTGGTTACCTGATTTTGATTTGATTTTGTTGTCTGTTCAGTATACAAAGAGATGTGTCTTTATGTCTGAGTTTGACAAACAGACGCAGTACAGATTGAAAAAATTGATGACCAAAGTGCATGTCTCTTTGACCAGTGAAAATGTTAGGAATGAATGTATCTAGGAGAATACAATGTTTTTGTTTGGGGGAGGGGGGCTCTGTGTCTGTCTTTTTCCTATTTTTTTCCGGTGAATGCTGGTCTGATGGATAACTTTGTATGTGGCTTTCTGAATGGGTGCAGGGACATCAGAAAACATATGGCTCTTTTTTAAGTGTGTCCCCCAGAGAAAGGTGGGCTTTCCAATTTTTCAAGAGACTCACACAGATGCAGGCAACCAAACCGATGGTCTCCCTAGTTGGAGAGGGGAGTTTTTTCAGTGTCATGGTTCCATGGCAAGCGCAGGGTTATCATTCTCTCTGCAGACAGAGTGAAGCCTGATTCAGTAGTTGTTCAGGAAGTTGTTCCAGGACATTCATTAATGGGTTGAGCTACTTTTGAGCAATATCTTCTTTTTTGATTACTATAGGGAAAGACGGGACGTGTTGCTGGAGAGGGGGGTTGTTTGTTTTTTCCAGAGGTTGGGTGCACTTTTGGCACATTGTTTGATGAATGACATTTTATTTTGAGGGGCAATTTTAATTGTACTCTTAATGAGAAATTGGATAGGAATCATTTGGAACCATATCCTCTGTCTGCTCAGAGAGTTGCAACTCTTTTACAGGATTCTGACATATTGATGTGTGATGACATTTTCATCCTTATGCACAGCAATATGCCTGGTTGAGTGCAGTGCCAGGTCTTTCTCTATGGCCCATTTGGACCATCTTTATGTTTTTACTCATCATTTGTCTTGTTTGCTTTCTAGCTGTATTGTCCCTACCGGGATTTCAGATTATGGGTTAGTCTTATGTGTGTTGTCTCTTCCTTCTATTCAAGATTGTTGTCCATATTCACATTTTAACACTCACTTTTTATAAGATGTTCACTCAATTATTTTTGGGGTGCCTAGGTTGCCTCCAAGGATGTTTTCCCCTCCCTGAGGCAATGGTGAGAAGTGAGTAAAGTTAAATGTTTTTATCACCAATACTTGCAGCAGACAACCCTGAGCCTTCGCCAGAGTATGAGTTGGGGGTTGTGGAACTTGAAAAAGGCGTTCATGGCACTAATGATATTGGGTTGCCTGAGAACTTGAAATATAAAAAACATCTCATGCAATACCAATTGGATAGCAAAGCTCAGGGAGCTCTAGTTAGGGCCCGATTTCAGGGCCTCTCTCAAATGGATGCACCTACTCTGTTTTTCTTGAGTCTGGAAACGAAACATGTGGAACAGAAGATGACTGGCCACTTCAAGATGTTGTTGGGCCAAGTGCTTTCAGATTCTGTGGGGATTAGAAACTTTTTGCTGTGATTTTTTTTCTCTGTGCTGCAGCGTGTGCGTGTCTATCTGAGACTCGACAACTCCTTGAGGATCTTCCTAGGATCTCAGCATTGGACGTGGACAGACTTGAACAGGACCTGACACTCTCAGAATTAACTTCTGTCCTAAATGGCTTTGCTCCAGAGAAGGCAGCCTGTTGAGTTTTATAAGGCCCTTTGAGCCTGACTTGCTCCAGATTTTTTCAGGAGAACATCAGAGAGAAGATATTGCCACTCACTTATCATTGAGCAATTCTTACTCTATTGCCTAAGAATGGGGACCTTAAGAAGGTGAAGAATTGGAGACTTGTGTTCCTGCTTTGCTCAATGTATAAACTTTTTTCAAAGGCCTTGGCAAATACACTGGAAACTGTGATTGGTTTGATGATGCACACTGATCAGACCTGTTGCATCCCCAACAGGTCCATTTTTGATAAACTTGTCCTATTATGGGATGTAATTTTGTCCTAAAAATGTTCGATTTGCACATTGGGTTGATGTTTCTTGATTAAAAGAAGGCTTTTGATCATGTAGATCATGGGTGTTTGGTTTTGGGCTCAGGTTTGTCTCCTGCTTTCAATTACTGTATAATGACACATGTAGTCTACTTAAGGTGAATGGTGTTTTGTGTGCCCTCTTTCCAGTTTGTAGGGGAATCAGAAAGCATTGTTCCCAGTCTGCATTCTTTTGACCAGGCTTCCTCAGCTTGCATATATAAGAGCGACACACTCCTGCTGGAGGCTTGGGTGATCTCCCGCCCCCTGACTTTATCTGTGGGTGGCTATTGTGGAGCCAAACTGGCTTTAAGGCATTGGCATTTATGCTGGAACCAGATGATATTTTGGATCAGAACTGTGCAGTGTGGGGGTGAAGTTCTGGAAAAGTTAGAGGGGAGGTTGCAAAGGTGGAAGTGACATTTTCCTCAACTCTCCATCCAAGGGCGGGTGTCAATCATTAATAATTTAATTGCCTCTGTGTTGTGGCATAAGTGTATTGTTTTGAATCCCCCTCCACTCTTTTTAGAAAAAGTTCAAAAGGTTCTTTTGGACTTGCCATCATTGGCTGAGGCAGAGAATTTTGTAGTTGCCCATTGTGGAAGGGGGTCCAGGTCTCATTGATCTTTTGAGCAGAGTTGTTACTTTTTTGGTTACAGTCTCTGCAACAGCTGTTTGGAGATGAGCTTGTTCCTTGGAAATAACTGGCCTTTGCTTTTCTTTGGCAGTTCGAGGGTTTGGGTTTTGATCAGGACATTTTTGTGTTGGACCCTGGGTTCCTCAATTTTTGAGGTGTTAAAAAGGCTTTGATAAAAGCTGGGTAACAGTTGGAGATTATTTTTTTTAAGCTGAGGCCACAGGATAGGCAACTGGAGTTCCCAGGTCTACTTGCCATGAGGATTCCTAGTTTTGTTTCTAAGAGTCTTCTCTTCCCTTATTGCAGCAGGTGTAACAAAACTGGTTCATTTAATTGATTTTACTAATTTTACATGGGTCTCAGCAGGTATCTTGGCTGTCAAGCTTGGCTTTTATTCCATTCACTGGGTTTCTCAGTTTTTATCAGCCCTTCTTAGAGGCAGTTTTGCCAGCCTGCACAG
The DNA here is from genome assembly GCF_009764565.3 of Dermochelys coriacea. Taxonomy (NCBI): domain Eukaryota; kingdom Metazoa; phylum Chordata; order Testudines; family Dermochelyidae; genus Dermochelys; species Dermochelys coriacea. Next base: position 238,764,651 of record NC_050068.2, read on the forward strand.
TTGCCTCCTTAAGCGAGCCATTCCTGATTGTACTAATGTTTCTATTTTTTTGCCTGTTGCTCCTGCTGTGGATTGAGATGTTGACAAGCCTGGCAGCTTTGCCTTCAATGGGTCTTCTGAATTTATTTTTAATAGCTTAGGCCATATATAAAATAATATGCAAGTGGTAGAGATTTGTCCTTTTCGAGCGTTTGTTGATTATCCCGATCCGATACGGAGAAGACCTCTTCTGTGATGGACTCTGGCCAGCTAGCCTGGTGAACAGTATACAAGTCTCCAATTGCAAAAAGGATGGTTGATCTCCAATGGTGAATTCTTCACAGGGCTATTGCCACAAATATGTTTGTGCATCGTGTGACTTCAGAGGTGTCCATGTCATGTCCTTTTTTGATATGGAGGAGACTGTTTGTTTGTTTTTTACTTGTTTTTACTTTTTACTGTTAAATATATGTTCTCAAATAGATCTGTGGTATGCTTCGCAACTTTATTTTGGACCAAGCAAAGAGGTCCATTTTAAAAAGAAGACAAAGTAAATTATTTGGTACTGCCAATGTTCTTTGGGTTTTTTTTATATTTTTAGTGGCTTGATGCCTTCATTTGGTGTTTAGATATTATATTCTTAAGTGATTTGGATCAATTTATTCAGCATTGGCTATTGGAAATGCAACTTGTACTGCTGGGGATGAGCAATTATTTTTGAGTGTGTAATTCAGTTTTTGCTGTGTTTCTGTACTGACTATATTAAGTCTTTTTAAACTTCAAAATCTCTATCAGGTTAGGGGCAACACCCAAGAAAGAACTTGTTAGCTTTGCTGAAGACAAACCCTTAGTCTCCAAAGGGTTAAGATTACCAAAGGCAATTTTGATTGTTTATTCTTTAAAGAAACTGGCTGCTTGTATGGATGTGGTGGTGGTGGTGGGGTGTGTGTGTGTATAAATATAAATAGATGCTAATTATAGAACAGTTCTAGAAAATGTTAGTGGGAAAGCAGCCTATTAAATCCAATAAATGCATTACTAGGTCCCCTCCCTGTCTGTTATCCAACTTTGGTAATGCCATCATCAATCCACAAAGTAATTCTCCGCTTAAAAGCTGGGTTGTGGTCTCAATTTTTCTTTTCCTTGTGTCACTGCTCATCTCCTTCCTAGCAAACGCCCTGTTTAAATAGACTGTGAAAATATAGATTGGGTGATCTGTCTCTCTTAGCCCATCCTGTGATGAAATTTCTACTGTACTATTTTATTGTGACATTACCTGACTAGATAAAGCCATTTTCTGTCTGAGAAGCAAAAGGAGCTAACAGTGTCTACATAAATCGTGTTACTCATCTCATGCTGAGACAAGAGTTCCCAGAGGGAGATCCTTTGGGACAATTCCCTACTCAGTAGAAAAACAAACAGAGGCATAATCTGCTTTTGAAGAACAGGGTTTATCAGTTTTATAATGTTGCTATTATTACAATAAACGTTTTTTGTCCAGCTATCACATTTTATTTTAACAAATATGGTTATTAAAGTCTAAAGCAAAAATGAAGGAAAAATCCCTTTTTTTCCCCTAAAGCATGTGACCTTGCTGTTAGTCTATAATATTGTTGAGCTGTATAGATGTCTCAGAATAAATGTTGCCCTTATCACCTGAAGTTAGGAGCCATATCACCCTAAGATTGCTACTTTGAATCTTATCCAGCATTGGCTTATTACTACCTGATGGTGATTTGGCAGCCTGTGTTAAATCAGTTAGTAGAAGCAGCTCACTTCTAATAACACCTAGTTTTTATATAGCACTCTTCATGCATACATTTTAAATTGCTTTAGAAAAGATAAGTTTCCTTAGCCCCATTTATAGCTGGGGAAACAGAGGCATAGAGGGGTGAGTGTCAAAGGCAAGTTAGTAGCAGAACCTGGACTAGAACCCAGGTATCCTCATTGCCAGTCCAGTGCACTCATACACTGGACAATGCTGCTTACTGCCTGTAAAATAGTCTATTATTCCTAATAGATCAATGGCACAAAAGCCACTGTCATAATTAGCACTGCTTGTTGATGGTTTCAGCAGAGAGGCCAAGAAGTGAGAGGCCCTAGAGACTGAACTACTAGAGGCTAGCCTTTTATCTCAGGACTGGAGGGTAGTATAGGAGAGCTTGCAGAGCTACTGCTTGTGCTGTCGCAGTTTTGTGGATACGCTGAGAATTGGGTTTCCACTCCACATCGTCCTCAGAGTCCATTGTTTGGATGCTGTAATCTTCACCCTGACCCCATGAGGGAAGAGGGTTGGGTTTGGGGTTGTTTTTTTGTTTTGTTCCCTGCAGTCTATTGACTTCTGGATTCTCTGGCCCCACCTGAAGGGGCAGGCCTTCAATTTTTGGGGGACTCTGCCCACCAATTTCAGTGATCAAATGCATAGGTAACAGCACTAAAATAAAATCTAAAGCAATGTGAATTAAATCGTCAAACCTTGGATATACTAATTTCATGTTGGCAGGAACAACAATATATATTAGCTCTGTCCTACCTATGGTTCCTGAGGGCAGCCACCAGCAAACGTATACTAGAAAATCAAAAACAATGCATGCACTGTATTTTTGGTGATGGTTTCTGTACTGCTGTTCAGAATCCCTAGCAAAAGGTTTCTGCTCTGTAGGAGTGTCTGTATAATGTGCAATAAACAACCAAACAGTAGTAATACTTTACAATTCTATAGTACCTTAACTCAAACCACTTTGCAAACATTGAACAATTAAACATCCTAGCATTCCTGTGCAGTAGGTGAGTCTTGTCTCCATTTTATAGTTGGGGGATAGTGAGGCACCAAGAGATTAAGTGACATGCTGTCATGGGATTCAGGGGTACAATCCAGACCAATGAGGGTTTGTCATCTTTTACCCTGTAAACCTAGGTGTCTGAAATGCCCTGCTGCTGTGTCTCATAACCTGCACACCGGCAGAAAAGCATGCAGCTCACACCCTGAGTGTCTGAGTGCTCTGCAGCCTGTTGTGTTTGAGTTTCTAATTTTCCAGTACCACGTGCTCTGCCATATCCAGCCCTTTCCTAGACGGTTCAAAGAAAGGTTTGTTTGTTCCTTTAAAGAGACAAAAGTACATTGCAGCTGATTAATTGGGGTAAATACACCCTACCCTTTAAAACACAACACTGAGTTAGTTTACAATAAAAATAAAAAAATTATTAACAAAATATACATAGGATTAAATGTATTCAAGTACAAGGAATGAAGACGAGTTTAAAAAAAATACACTTCTAAAAGTCTAAAACTTAATCTAGCAAGGTATTGGCTTTGTTCAAGATGTTTTTTCTCTCAAAAATCAACCATCTTCCTTCTTCCCAGCCATGGCTGACTTTCTCTTAATCAAGACCTTCCACAAAAAGCATCACGGGCTTGTTTCTCTTGTCTTCCTAAGTGAAAGATCTTTGCCTATGCAGGTTTCTCATCTATACTCAGTTTCCAGAGACTTCAGTCCCCACTTGGTTGAAGAACCCATCTTTCTCAGCTTGCAAGAGCTCTGTTCCCTTGCATCTAGTGATGGAGCCAAAGATGGCTTCTGTCTTTGCTTATATCCTCCAAAGCTCAATGACTTGTTTCAAGAGGCAGGATGCTCTCCTGCTGTTCTCTTCCTGTGGGCTTCCCATGCTCTTGATGATTTCTGTGTAAACAGAGCTTCCATTATGTCATTATGTTTGATGACACCTTGCTTAATCTCATTGAAGACACACTGCCTTCTCTCCCATTTGGGGGAGAGCCTGTTTAAAGAATAATATCTTTTAAGTATCCATATTTCCTCATAATGTTAATACATACATTTCACAATATTAATTACCAGTGTCATTAGTTTTAAGAAAAGACATCACTCTATACACTTTTATACTATAGCAGTGTAGTATGCAATCAGTTGATTCAGTTGCTTATCACTAAGACTGTGAGTTTGTCATGCAGGGCACGGATTCCATAACTTTCTGAGACCTCCCTGACTTCTGGTGCGGCTGGCTCTGGGGCTGCCCGAGCAGCTCAAGCAGCCCCTTGGCCAGTTGCACCGACCGCTGCTGGGGCAGTCTTGGGCCACCGCCCCTCCCCCACCCCAGCAGCAGCAGGAGGCGTTTGGGTGTGGGAGGGGGCTCAGAGCACTGGAGGGGTGAGGGCTCTGGTTGGCGCTTGCCTTGTGGGGGGCTCCCTGGAAGCAGCAACGTGTCCTTCCCTCCCTCAGTTCCTAGCTCCGCACGCTGCCTCCACCCTCAGGTACCATCCCCTACAGCTCCCATTGGCTGCGGTTCCCGACCAATGGGAGCTGCGGAGCTGTCAGCATGCGGAGCTAGGAACTTGGGGGGGGAGACAAATAGCTGCTTCCGAGAAGCTGTGTAGGGAGCCTGCCAACCCTACCAACTCCTCTTTCCCCCACCACCAGCAGGGGTTCTGGGCTGCTCCCACCCAAGCACCCATGGCACCCCCCCAGATCACCCTCCCCACAGTACTCGCAACACACCCCAGACTGCCCCCCAATGCCTGCAGGGTCCCCCTGCACACCTGAAATGCCCCCCAGGCATCCTCCCCCCCAGCACCTGCAGGTCCCCCATGAGCACCCGCAGCACTCCCAAGATTTAGTCAGGGGTACATTACAAAAGTCATGGACAGGTCACGGGCTGTGAATTTTGGTTTATTGCTCATGACCTGTCCATGACTTTTACTAAAAATACCTCTGACTAAAACATAGCCTTACTTTTCGCTTGACATTCAGCCACCCTGTCTTTATAGACCAGTAAACCTTTGCAATGTGTTCTTTGAAAAGTAAAACCCAGGCCAGCTTTTCTTACTTGCTGGGGCATAGACATCATGCTGTCTCCTCTCCCACTTGTTAGCTTGATATCATGTTCACCTGATATGTAAATGTACCTGTACCTTCATTCTCTCTGCCTAACGACCAGGTTGCTAGTTAGAGAAGCAAACATATTCCTTTGTCCAGTGCAGACCTGTTTACCAACTCCCCCTGATATACCTGGTTTAAACACCCATGAGTCATAATTATAACATATATCCATAATTCTTAATAGGCACCATGTACATACATCACACAAGAATATTAGTCAGTGAGTTATTAGTTTTCTGATGACACATTACATGACACTTTTTAGATAAGTATCGTCACTGGTGTGTGAGATATAGTCATGCCTGACAAGAGTTGCTGACCCACAATAGAGAACCACAAATGGGCCTCTGTCACATGCTCACAGTCTGTAGCAAACTCAAGAATAGAACCAAGGTGTCTGCTCCTTATGCAGGTGTTGTGTGCCCTTTGTCTCCACAGAGAATTGAGAGTTCATTGCATCACAGGATGCATCTAGCAACTTGCAGCATTATACCACAGGTCTCCTGACATCTACTCCTGTGTCTTAACCACAGGACCAATTTCCCCTCCCTAAAAGTACAGTGGCTTCAGAAATACATTAAAAGTTAGATATACACTGCCTTCAATTCATATTTCTTTTGTTGAACACTATTTTCCTTTATCATGCTTATTTTTGAATAACTTAATTTTCCAGCTTAATCTTACAAGCTCCATTCTGAAATACTAGAGACATCTTAGTTAGCTGATTGATCTCATCTGAGGTCCTGTTCCTCCTTTTGATAAAGTATTGCTGGCTATTCTGTATGTGCTACATTGCATTCCTTCCCCTGCCCTCCCCCTCATATAGAGCTACTTCTATCATAGGAAGGATCAAATATTTTTGATTTTTCCCAGTGTAACTGAGAAATGCAATATTTATCACAGGTTACTCAGAAAGAAGAAGAGAGGAGAATCTAAGAATGTTGCCTTCAGCTGTGTATCTGTCAAGGCACAGTGCATGTCCCAGTCCACTTCTGTTTTGCTCAGCATGTTTGCTCTGCTCACTACAAGGTATAATGCAATAAGACTGGTGAAGTCAGTTGCCCACTGGCCACGTGAAGAAAAGACTAACCAAACCTGGTTATTAGTTATTGCTATTAAAGTGTTAAACAAATCTCCCAGCAGCTAAACTCCGTTCCCTTTTTATTACTTACAATACCTTGTAAATTAAATATTTATTAACAGAAAACAGCTTTGCTCACTGTCTGATCTTGCAAACATGGGACAAATCCACCACACTTGGCCAGTAGCCAGTTGGTTATTCAGGATGCTAAAGGAAATCAGCCTTGTGGAAAGGCAAACTCCACATGATTTTTATTTCACAAGAACAAACTGTTAACAAATCTGCTTTTCCAGCTGTATTCAGCCGTCATAAAAATGAACACTCCTGAGCAAGGTAGTCACTCTTCTTTTGAGGAAGATTTTATTTTGTTTGATAGTACCTATCTTGAAATGCACCCAAGGAATTTCAAATTCAAGTAAATCTAGACAGTGGTCATTCCAATTAATGTGCCAGGCCCAAGCCTTGTGAAATGAAAAGATTTTTAAAGCAGCTGTTTCTATGATTGTCCTCTGTTTGGAATGGAAGGCTGTAGATGTGAAAATGGGGACATAACCTTTGTGCCCCTGCAAGGTCCAACTCCAGCAAGACCCCCACACTTTGATCTCAGGACATAATGGTATATAAAAAGTGAGGGTGGGGGAAAACATCCAAGACCCAGTCCATTAAAGGCCTTAAAATGTAAAACCAAGATCTTCACCTCATTCTACGCCTGCACATGTGGGTGAACATCACAACCTGTCAGCTGTGGCAGGATATCCCTTTTGATACAGATGTTGAGAGTAACAAAGTATAATTAGTCACAATCACTAATACAGTAAGAAAAAATTGGGATTATAGTTATCAGACAACTAAGTACTTGGAAACAAACAGGTACTGAACGCCGTATTCACCCTCCATTAGATACACTGAACTGCAAAAGGCACACACCTCTCAATATCTCCACCAATGCATCTTGCCAATGAGACAATATTCTCTGTATCACCACAAAAGCCCATCCTGTAGGGACCCAGATTCCTATTCCCCTAAAGTTTCCTGTGATGGGCTATTCACCCCACTCTAGCCTTGGAGGCGCTAATATAGGCAAGAGAGGGTAATTGGCCATAGGCTGCACCTGGAGAGGCACTAGATTCAATGCAGCTTAACAAGAGATGAAGCTCATTTGGGCAGAAACAGGTGGGGCTTCTATAAAGCCAGGGAGCTGGCAATAGAGGGTTGGCCTGTAGTCATTCTCCTTGATACAGTAGTGGGGGAAGAGTAGGCACCTATAATAGGAAGCAATCCAAGGAAAGGAGCTGTAAGATCTGGGAGAAGAAAGATCTGAGCTGCTGGATCAAGGATCTCTGGATTAGAACCTGGTGTAGAGGGCAGGTCCAGGTTCTCTTTCAAGCTACTGTGGGAGTGGCACAAATGGGGCAGCCTAGTTAGGGACTGGTAGGGACAGTTAGAAGGAGACTTTGATAATATTCTACAAGGAGGTGGGGGGAGGGGACTTCAGTGTGACTTGGCCAGATTGCTGAGCCATGATGAGGAAGGTGCTGCAGCTCTGGGAGTGTGAGAGAAGCCATGGAGAGAGTGAGTAGGACAACCATCTGAGTAACCGCAGGAAGGGGCATTTTACCATATGGCGAGCTAATCCCCAGATGGGCCACTAGGAGGTACCAGAGAGAGAGCACCCATTACATTTCCCTTAGCAGCAATAATCCAAGAGTGGTACTAATATCTTCTGTGATCCAATGTGTAGATCATCTCTCCAAACAGTACTTAACAATTGCCAAAAATGATCTCAAAGCTTACAGGTCTGAGTGTCATTCATTCTATGTGCCCTAGTATGGGGTTGAGTAAGAGAAGTGCAGATCAGGAGCATTATCTGCATTGTCTGGTTTAGCAATCAGACTGGCAAGGTAGGGTCCATTTTCCTTCTCTGTGCATTGGTTGGCCCTTCTTTGCTTTAACAGGAAACTCCGCAGAACAGTTTCCTGATATGCACTGAAATCTCAACTCTTACCAAGGCATCTTTGCTGTATTTGGGTTTTCTAGCATCTCTCTTCATCTTTGCATGCCTCTTTCATAGACATAGTGCTGGTAAAACATGTTGGCTTGGCAGACCTGGGGTCAGAAATCCCCTAATCCAGGAACAGGACAGACCACAACAGTGAAAGCTCCCCTCTCTGATATTTCACCAACATGCCAGACCCTGGCCCTCACCTACAGAGTGTAGTTCAGAAAGCAGTTCAGTCTTTGTAGCCATGCAGTCCTTGGGCTCTGCTCTGAGACTGCCATTACAAGTGAGGTTCTCATTGGCAGCATTTATTATATAGAAGCCAGTGCACTAGGAAGTGGATCAGATCATTAGTGCATTTCATATAAGCCTCCAGATGACCATTAGAGGATAATTGGTCACTACCAGGCTGGCCACATTTGAGCCAGTGGCTGGCAGAGAGAAAATCACATGGACCTTTCTTCGGCTCTCTTGTGAGAAAATTCCACCTCCTTGATATTTACTCCCTCCGATATTTGAAGGTGTATAATTTTATCACTCCTTAAATATTTTGTCAAGCTAGAAATAGCTAAATATTAAATCTACCTTTTTAGATTTGTGCCAAGATACACAAATGTTGCTGTGCAGGCAGAAGCCAAGCAACATAAATCTCTGCACTTTCTTCATTCAACAAGCAATAGCTCAGTGGGTTGCGCATTGGCCTGCTAAACCCAGGGTTGTGAGTTCAATCCTTGAAGGGGCCAATTAGGGATCTGGGGCAAAAATTGGGGGTTGGTCCTGCTTTGAGCAGGGGGTTGGACTAGATGACCTCCTGAGGTCCCTTCCAACCCTAACCTTCTATGATTCTAAGCAGGGATAGCATGTTGCAAGGTGAGCTCCAACAACATGCCCATTTGAGGCCACTCGTTTCGGTTGCGAAGCATTTGGTATTTAAATTTAAATTTGGTAATTAAATTTCTAGAGCGCATAGGTTGCTATCATCTAAGATCCTTGCACAGTTGCGCAAAGTACCTCTCCCACTGCATGGCCAAGCAGGGTGGCAATAAACAACGACTTTTGGGAATATCCTACTTAAGGAAAATTCTGTGTCCACATCTTTAGTTGCTTATGTCAGAGCAGCTGCTTTACTGTAACTCTATTTGTATATTTAGTTATTTCTGTTGTTGTAAGGCTACTTATCAGCAAATGACGGTTAGCTCTGCTAAGGCTATTTAAGGGCCATTGCCCCCAAGAAGACTGGAAACTCTTTTCTGCTCATTTGCCCAATTAGCACTGATTGATCTTCTCAGCTTGTCACAGCTTAGCCATCCTGCTTCCATTTCCAGGTCAATGAGGCATCACTACATGTAGAGAGTGGATTAGAGGAGGGTGATAGCTGTTGTGTTTCACAGCAGACACACAGAGAAGTTAATTCAAAACATGAAATACTCTCACTGGAAGGTTGCAACATAACACTACTTCATTGCTTAGAATTCAGAAAGCTAATACTAGGGTGACCAGATGTCTCGATTTTATAGGGATAGTCTGGATATGTGGGTCTTTGTCTTATATAGGTGCCTATTACCCTCCACCCCGTGTCCCAATTTTTCACGCTTGCTGTCTGATCACCCTAGCTAACACACAAGAACTCAAAAACAGAGAGAAATAAAGCAGGCTGCTCCCTGAGGCAGAGAGGCACAACTCAACCCACCTGCAGAACTGACTGAAGCTAGATGCAGACTACACACTTCTCTATAGAGCCCTCTAGCCTTCAGGCAGGACCTGGAAAGACCCCATAGCATTTAAACTGATAGCTTACAAATTTAATATAGTTTTACACCACAGTAGCACAGGGAGCTCATCTAGAGTCACCTTAGCAAATGTAGTTGTATCCATTGTCCGCCACATTAATTGCAGATTGGCAGAGGGGGAGGGGGTGAGCCTAATTTCTTTCTCCACACTCCTGCTCCCACTCCCACTGCTGAATATTGGCTCCTGCCTGTCCACTGTTGGGGTCTGATTGTTATTTTTTTTGTCTTGCGCATCGTAAGTGATAAATGGGTAGGCAACGGATGAGGCTATAAATTGTAACATCTGCACCAAGGAGCCCCAAGATGCAACAGAAATTTGTCACAAGCACTACCTGTACTGATGTGACTTTCTTTTGTCTGAGAACAGACGTGTACTATTCAGCTGGTTGCACTGTGCGTATAATATTAAATATATATATTTTACTGAGTCTGTATTTGCTATATACATGCACCACTACCTACAGTATACTGTTAATCACCCTGCTTTGCTTTTCCTTACTAAGATTTACAAATGTATTATAAACTGTATCCAATTCTCTCGTAACTCTCACTGAAGTGGGAAACATCAATTGAGCAAGCCTCAAGTCCTTTTACTTTGTTAGCCATAGTGATCATAAGTAAGTTGATTTAGTTGGGGGAAGAGGCCAAATTATTACCCCCAAGCACAATTATGGAGTGCAGAATTTGTCCTTTAGATGCCTCAGATTAAAACTGGACCACAGGTAATGCTTTCCACGGATCAGTCTCTTTTTACATATGGAGGGCAAATTATGTCCAATTTTGTACCCGTGCAACCCCTGTGAAGTCCCCTGATTTGTGCAATGTAATTGAGGGCAGAATTTTGCTCAGGGTCTCTCTTGTGTAACACTTACAAGGTGAAGAGAAACACTTCAGTTGGGGCCTCAAATGTAGCTTATATAAAGGAAGACTTTCCCACTAATTGGTCTCTAAGCATTATTCATCTCTCTTGTCACCATATTCACTCACACCTGCAGGAGCACAAAGAGCTGCAGCATGCCCATGTATGGCTTCATCTGGTCTCCTAACATGCTGTCAGAGTCTTATGATGTTCAGCAACTATGTTAACCATTGGAGAATAATGTGTCTTTAATGCGGTTACAGGAGGACTAACATGATATGTCCCACATCTATAAGTATCAAAAATATTTTTTCCTGGGGGATTGGATGGCCCAGGGAATATTAATCATGGGAAATGGAGCCTTTCACCTCTAAAATAGGGTCTGTTTGTGATCTGAAAGTTGTTGCCATCAGGTGGTTGTTCAGTGTCCTGTGTGAAATGAGCTGGTGGTCCCAACTGAGTTCCCAGAGGACAATTCCACACCACACAGTTCACAACTCCCACCACCATAGTTACCATGAACTGGCATCTTGAGACTAGTCTCACAGGAAAGCAGGCAATGGAGACTTAATAACACTCACTCCCTAGAAGTAGTTTCATCTAGGTAGGTTCTCTCAGCAATGTGAGAGAAGCTATTGCCTATGCTGTACTATACCTGGCCGAATAGAGGATTTCAGTGTCCAGGCCTATCTAGTCCCTTTAACAAGCACTGGTGTTTGGGTTGGGGAATTTTAAAAAGAGAAAAAATACCCATTGTTGTTGGGTCAGTGTAGTCCATTGCTTGGCTACATTTGGTTCATTACAAAATATACTTGAGACCGAATAAGCAACATCAGTCAGGTTTATTGTTAAAAGTCAATAATAGTAAAGTACAGGAAAAAAGGTTCAATACAATACCAGTTTCTGGGAAGCCATCTTGTGCAGCAATGGTACATTCACCTTACACAGAAGGTGTGCTTCAAAGTTACACATTTCAGCTAGTAGTATTTAAGATAATTTTACAAGTTACAAAAGTCTTTACCCACCAAAATCCAGCCCACCAGTTCATACCAGTTCCTTAACTAATTGTTCTGTACCTTCCTTTATTTTTGTTTTGAATACTAGTATTCCAGGTACTAGTCTGTGAAGGCACCTCCTCATCTTTGACTAGGGCAGAACTTTAATGTATTTTGCCCCTGGACAAGTTTCCATTTTTTTTTAAATGGCAAAGCTTTTTTTAAATGCCGGGCCACCACTTTCCGCAGCTCCCATTGTCCGGGAACGGTGAACCGTGGCCACTGGGAGGTGCAAGCAGACGCTCAGGTAAACAAACCATTTCGTGGCCCACCAGGGGCTTACCCTGAACAAGCCGTGAAACAAGTTTGGAAACCTCTGATATAGATAGATATAGGTATCATATGCTTCATACATATTAACAATATGATATATAGCTATCTAGACCTATTAGACCAACATATAGTGGTCAGTACCAAGTATCAGTATTTACAGTGAACTAATGTAATCCTTCCAAACTGCAGCCGACTTTAGCATTGCATTCTGTGACAGGTGTTATAAGCATGGTATGTGGTTGATCTATCTCCATGTTTAGGCCTGTTAATACTTGCAGTCCTTAAATCCTCATCTATCTCCTTTACAATGGCATCACACACAAGAAGATACTTCTTGAGCATCTTTCTCTGCATTTTTAGGTGGAGCTGCTGGGGCTATCCTCTTGAGCAATGGGGGAAATGACTGGATGGCAAAAGGCAGCAGTAGACATCATCAATGACAACTCATGGTGTCCAATCATGTAAGTTAGCTGAAAAGAAATGGATATCGATGGATTAACTCTATTAGAGTGATCCTTTATTTCCAAGCAACCATTTACAATCTTCTTTACTGCATTCTTCTACCCAGAATTTTCCTACTAGCCTTCTCAGAAACCACTGTCATAGCACCGCCTAATGTCCATACTGGTAATTCTGGTTTGTCATTAATTTAAGACTATAATGAAGATAGGAAGCAGTGAAAATCAAAGGCAGGGTTGCTGTTTTTTTTTCTGTTTGCTCAAGTATTTGTTAGTGCAGCTGGAAAGCTACTGCCCCAAAAGCCACCTTGCCTCTCACTACTTCGATAGCCCAACCCTCCCATCTTCTCAGCAAGGCAATCTTCCCAGATATCTGATGCAGTCTCTTCATGAGAAAATGGGTAAGATGCCAGGAACAATTCCTCTCTGCAGGAGAAGGGGCTGAAAACCTCACCTCTAATAGGAATATTCTGGATGGATGAGTGAAGAGCACCAAGGCATCCAGAAGAGACTGCATGCAAAATATAGGTATCAAATATAGACATTATGGAAATACAACCATTAGAAAATGTGCTGCTTAAGAATAGCAGATCCTTTTGGAGAAGGTGGCACAGAGTGTGCTGTGGAAATGGTCTGTACTACAAAAGTAGACCTCAGAGTGCCTTGGAAGATAGTACAACAGACTCTATTACAAGATTTTCAGTACTTCCTGCTTCCACTGTGGTCAGCAACACAGCAAGAATTTTAGCTTCCAAATTCTGAATGGTTTGTCTTTCTAGTTTATTGTCAAGACCAAAGTGTTTCAGCATTATGGAGTCAATAGTATGCATGTCCATCCTTTCTTTATTATTAATTATTATTATTATTATTATGAGGTCAAATACTGAAGTTCTTTACTGAACAAAAAGTCCTATTGAGTCAAACAGGAATCTTGCCTAAGAAATGATGAAGTAAAAACTGAGGGCCAGACTGTGCCATCCCCTGGGAAAACCCACAGGATAGGGAAGCAACAAGGGGGAAACTCCTTTGCAAAGATATCTCCAAATTTTTCAGTCATTATGGCTCATTTTATCTCCCTTCATGCCTGCCCCAATCCCAGACAGCAGAAGTGGGTGGGGGGGGGTTATCTCCAGGATCCATCCATGGGGGTACAAGGCCACGCACACAGAGCCTGTGCGCCTCTTCACCAGTTCTGGTGTCCCTGTGATTTTTCTCCAGTGGCTTGGCAGCACAACTCCATTAAAACCAAGATGGCTTCCAGTACCTCCCAAATCAATCTTCTAGGGGTTGTTCCCCAGCACAGAGAAGCGTTCAACACCATTGTCTGCCTTAACTGTCCAAAGAAAACCCTCACACCACTTGTCAAACCTCTTCCCTCCCCCTGGGCACGACTAAAGTCAAAAGGGGACAGTACCTCCACTTTCCACATGCCCAGAGACAATATTGTGAAGGTTCTTTTAGTTGGGGAAGAGAAAGAATTGCATCTGGAAAGAATCCCTCTTTTGAGCTGCTACAGTAGCATATGTGCATAATATACAGGGGAAAGCATCAGAAATAATGAGAAATAATCATGTGACTAAGACATATTTGCTCCATACAAAGACCTGGGATTCCTGATGTATGTTTATCCTAGCCCCTGGCAGCTGGTGAGTATGTCTGTGCTAGTTGACATGTCTACATCCCATCTGAAGTTTGTCAGTTAACAAGTGAGATTGTTAAGCTTTCTGGTGGGGATTTTTCATAGCAGATGTTTTTTTTAACTTACCATTTGTTTTAATTATTCCTGATGTTTTGCTTATCAAATTAAAGGCTTTTTCAAAGGAAAAGGAATAAGCAGTTGTCATAACAATAAAGCTCTTCATTACCATAGGAACCTCTGACAGATTTATTTAAAATATTTATCTATATAGATATATATTAAAAAAATTTAAAAGAAAAACCTAGCCAATTATTTTTATCAGCCTGATTCATGTTCTTCTTAAACAGATTACAGTGTTTTCTCCAGAAGTTACAATGTGATGGGGAATGTGTCATGAATATTTATTGTAACATAAACCTCAGGGGGCAAAACAACTAAAAAAATTAGCAAATTGGTTATTCTGCTAAGCCATTGCTGGAAGAGGCTTGGCCAGATTTTCAGTAGAGGGCACCAAGTTTGAAAATCGGAAGGCACATCTAGAACTGAATTTCTAACACTCCAAAATTCATGGGTGTTTGAATCTGGAGAATAGAGAGTGCTTAGCTCATTAGAAAGATGGCACCATTTGCAAAATTCACACATGGATCCTAGTTTGAATGTTCATACCCCCAAAGCAGCAGTTTGGTTAAAGGCAATTGAAAAAGGATGTGGAACTACCTCTGCCACAGCCTAGAAAGAGTGGGGAAGTGAGGCGAAGTGCGGGTTAGTCCTGTAGCCCATAAAGCTGGCTTTAGCATTTTATTTTACTTAGGAGTAATGCAAGGAGCCTACAGGCCATATCCTGTAAGACATTAGTTTAAGCAGTTCGCATATGGCATAAATTAGCATAAGGCTTCAAGGCCTACAATGACATTTGACACAGAAAAATGGCCCAGTAGTTACCCTGAATTTTCGGGAAGTAGGAATAGTGTGCTTAAGGGGGGAGTTTGTGCATAACGATACCAGCTAACTGCAAGAACACTGATCTGCTACTAGGCTTGGATATTTTAGGATAAAATGTTGGCAAATGATTAACCACAAACTTGACTTGGCAATGAATTGATGTATATGATAATTAGTTGAAATTATTAATACACTGACCTATCGGATAAGAATATTCCAACATTATTAGGGTGAGGGAGGTAGATGTGGACAAGGGAGGCTGGGCATTTGAATCAATAATCATGACAGATCCTAGGTCCTGTAATAGGCCAAACCACTGTGTGTGTTGCCATTGTTATCTGTCTGGATTTGGACTATCGGACTTGTTTGGCATTCCCAGAGACAGAGTAGGTTTTTTGTCTCTCACCACCAGATCCCCAAGGAAGGATGTGAGTATATGAGTACATATGCAAGGAATGGTACAAGACATCATCTTAACTCTGCATATATATATATATATATATATATATATATATATATTTGTTTTTTGCTCTTTTTATGTGGTTTGGAGCTTTTTTCTCTTTACTAATTGTGTTTATAAAAGTTGTTAAAGCTTTGCTTTGCCCCCAGTGTGAGTGTCTGCATTTTGCACACCTGGGTACTCAACCAGATATTCATGTTAATAACCTTGATTCTGTTGTGCCTGATTCTGGGAATAAAACCCCACAATCCCCAGCTCTTTAAATCAGCATTAACTGCAAATCAATAACCACTACAGATCTGGGCTACAGAGCTTAACTGGGCTGGATGGGTGAGGTAATATTTTGTATTGGACCAGTTTCTGTTGGAGAAAGAGAGACGCTTTGGAGCATCACAGAGTTCTTCAGCACTGCCCCTCCCTCCACCACCACCACCACCCCCTTATTCTTTCTCTGCCTACCTAGGCTAGGCTGAGAAGGGATAGCTGGAGGAGAGGCACCACTTGGCCATTCCAGAGAAGGGAAAGGGGGCCATTCCAGAGAAGGGAGAGGCACTGCTTGACTGTGGCAGGGAGAGGAGAGGGAGCTTCCTTCTGCCTTTAGCACAGGAGAGGGGAACAACGCTCCACTCCCTCTGCTTCATCCTATTTTGACCCCTAATGCCTAACTTAGAACATAAAAATGGCCATACTTGGTCAGCCCAATGGTCAATCTAGCCCCATATCCTGTTTTTGACAGTGGCCTATGCCAGGTGCTTCAGAGGGAATAAACAGGCAATTGAGTGACCCATACCCTGTTGTCCACTCCCAGCTTCTGGCAGTCATAGGTTTAGGGATACCCAGAGCATGGGATTCCATCCCTGACCATCCTGGCTAATAGCAATTGATGGACCTATCCTCCATGAATTTATCTAATTTTTTTTTTAATCCAGTTATAGTTTTGGCCTTCACAACATCCTCTAGCAACAAATTCCACAGGTTGACTATGCATTGTGTAAAGAAGTACTTCCTTTGGTTTATTTTAAACAAAAGAACAGATGCAGAGATGGACTATTAGGGTGATCCCAGGAATGGAAAATGTACCTTATAAGAGGAGACTCAACAAGCTTAGCATGTTTAGCTTAACCAAAAGAAGGCTATGGGGAGATATGATTGCTCTCTATAAAAACATCAGAGGGATAAATACCAGGAAGGGAGAGGAGTTATTTAAGTTAAGCAGCAATGTGGATGCAAGAACAAATGGATATAAACTGGCCATCAACAAGTTTAAGCTCAAAATTAGATGAAGGTTTCTAACCGTCAGAGGAGTGAAGTTCTGAAACAGCCTTCCAAGGGAAGCAGTGGGGGTAAAAAACCCTAACTGGCTTCAAGAGTGAGCTTGATAAGATTAGGGAGAGGGTGATAAGGTGGGACTGGCTACAGAAGAATGTGGCCCATCGGCAACTGCCAGCAGCAAAAATCCTCAACCGCCTAAGATGGGACACTAATGGAAGGCTTTGAACTACTACGGAGAATTCTTTTACAGGTATCTGCTTGGTGGGTCTTGCCCACTTGCTCACGGTATAACTGATCTCCATATTTGGGGTAGGGAAGGAATTTTCCCCTGGATGAGATTGGCAGAGATGCTGGGGTGGGAGTGGGGGTCACCTTCCTCTGCAACATGGGGCACAGGTCACTTGCAGATTTAAACTAGTATAAACCATGATTTGAGGACTTCTGTAACTCAGCCAAGTTATGGATCTATTACAGGGGTGGGTGGGTGAGCTTCTGTGGCCTGCAATGTGCAGGAGGTCAGACTAGATGATCACAATGGTCTCTTCTGACCTTAAAGTCTGAGTCTACACCTGCTGTCCATTAATTTTATTGAGTGACCCTTGGTTCTTGTGTAATGTGAAGGAGTGAATAACATTTCCTTATTCACTTTCTATACCCCAGTCATGATTTTATAGAACTCTATTATATTGCCCCTTAGTCATCTCTTTTCTAAGCAGAAAAGTACTAGTCTTTTTAATGTCTCCTCATATGAAAGCTGTTCCATGCCCTTCATCATTTTTGTTGGCCTTCTCTGTACCTTTTCCAATTCTAATATCTTTTTATGAGATGGGGCGAACGGAACTGCACTCAGTATGCAAGATGTGGGCATACCATGGATTTACATAGTGGCATTATGATATTTACTGTTTTATCATTCCCTTTACTAATGGTTCCTAACATTCTGTTCGCTTTTGAGCCTGCTGATGCACACCGAATGGATTTTTCAGAGAATTATCCATAATGACTCCAAGATCTCTTTCTTGAGCAGTAACAGCTAATTTAGATCCCATCATTTTGTACATATAGTTGGAATTATGTTTCCCAATGTGCATTACTTTGTATTTATCAACACTGAATTTCATCTGCCATTTTGTTGTCCAGTCACCGGGGTGAAAGTAAGTCGAGTGATTTACCGGTACGCTAGGGCCAGCTCTGGCCTGCGGAAGGGGCAGGACTGAGGGTGTCACAACCAGCCCCAGCCCACCCTGTAAGGTAAGTGCCCCCTCCTTTCTCCTCCTTCTCCTCTCCCCTCCCCCACCGTAGTAGTAGCAGCTGCAGTCCGGGGCTCCGGGGGCTATTTAAAGGGCCCAGAGCTCCCCTGCTTCTACTGCCCTGGTCCTTTAATTAGCTGCCGGAGCCTTGGGGAAGCGGTGGGGCTCTAACTGCTATTTAAAGGACCAGGGCGGCAGAGGCAGAGGCAGCTGGAGCCCCAGCCCTTTCAATAGCCCCTGGAGCCCTTGCTACCCCAGGGCTCTGGGGGCTATATGAAGGGCCTGCGGCTCCCCTGCTTCTACCCCAGTCCTTTAAATAGCCCCCGGAGACCTGGAGTAGTGGCAGTGGGGCTCTGGCAGCTATTTAAAGGGATGGGGCAGTAGAAGCAGGAGAGCCCGGGGCCCTTTAAATAGCCGCCGGAGCCCCGCAGCCGCTATCCCAGGGCTCCAGCAGTGGGGCTCTGGAGGCAATTTAAAGGGCCTGGGGCTCCACCCACTGCTAGGAGCCCCAGGCTCTTTAAATTGCCCCCTGGAGAAGCCAGGCTACCCCAGTATGGGGCACCGGCTCTTGCCGGTACATCGTACCGGGGCGTACCGGCTTACTTTCACCTCTGCCAGTCACCCACTTTTTGTGACATCCCTTTGTAACCCTTCACTGTCTGCTTGGGACTTAACTATCTTGAGTAATTTTGTATCGTTTGCCACCTCACTGTTCCCCCTCTTTTCCAGATCATTTATGAATATGTTGAACAGTACTTGTCCCAGTAGATCCCTAGAAGACACCACTATTGACCTCTGTCCATTCTGAAAACTGACCATTTATTCCTAGCCTTTGTTTCCTGTCTTTTAACCAGTTATTGATCCATTAGAGGATCTTCCCTCTTATCTCATGACTACAAGTCTGTTTGGACATGGGGGTTTTATTTCCCATCAGTGTCCAATTTTTAGTATAAAATAAGAAGCTAATCAGTCTTTTATGTATTCTAGGCAGTTATGGCTTTCAAAACAAAAAATACCAAAGTATTCTAAAGCAGGGGGTAGTTCATAGGTGCCAATCCCATGGGTGCTCCAGCCCCAGAGCACCCATGGAAAAAAACTAGGGGGCGCTCAGTAGCCATGCATATCAGCTCCTTCCCCTTCCCCCCAGCCCACCCACCTGCTGGCGGGCCCCGCCAATCACCTCCTCCTGCTCCCTCCCAGCACCTTCTGCCCACCACAATCAGCTGTTCAGCAGTGTGCAGGAGGCATGGGGGGGGCAGAGGCAGAGCGGGGGGGAGCTCATGGGAAGAGGTGGAGTGGGGGCAGGGATGGAGTCAGGGTTGAGGATCCCCCAGGAAGTCAGAAAGTTGGCGCCTCTGGTAGTTAACAAGTAAACCCTATAAATCTACTGCTTTAAACTGTTACATCACTTGATTGAGGCTATACTTTGTCTTCAGTTTAGCCAGAAATACTCCTTGCTAGGCATAATCGACACCATAATTCCCTCTTTTTGCCAAGGAAGGAACAAGCCTCCACAGATATCTCTCATTCTGCCCTTCTCTATCAAGGACTTCAACAAGCAGCTGTTTTTCTCTGGCCTAGGAAGTTGACAGGCATGAATTATTATCTCCCATGAACATCTCCCACAGGTGTCCATATTTCTTCTGTCAAAATAATGACCCTGGAAAAATATTGAAAACCCTAACCATATAAGGCCAAATTCATCTCTGGTGTAACTCTTCAGGAGTCACATGAGTTACAGAATGGATGAATTAGGCCTGTAGATTCTAATGTTTGTTTAATGCAGATTATTTTTAAAACTAAGCACACAAAAATGCATGTTTTATTCCTGGGCACTTCCTCTTGTGTGTGGTTTAAGTGTGCCACAGGAAACTGGCACACAAGAGGGCTTTGGCTGCTTCCCTCCTCTGAGAAATATGGCTTTGGTTCTGTTGTTACATGAGATGGTGTGGTGAGCTATTATTTAATTATGACAACTACACACATACAAGACATTGCATTGGGAAACACACATACACCATCTGCTAGGTACCATGATTTAGCTGTAGGCGTACAAAAGTGGAGTCTTATGAGCAATAACTCTATTCTGGAAGGCTGTAAATGCAGGTCTTCTCGCACAGCACTGCCTAGGGAGGCATTTGAGGAGAGAACATTCCTTGAAGATATAGTCATTAATGTTTCAGAAAGATGTTAATTTTTACAATAAATAAGCTTAATCCTTTTATGCAGATCATTTTAGAAAATAAACAGGCCGTTTTTATGAGCTAGTTAGAACAGGGGCTGGGATGGGATTTGCAGTAAGATCCTGCATATGCTATAAATTGTAGGCAATTTTTAATTCCAGGGGAACTCACTACACATCAGTTGTCGTTGTTGCTGTTTTTAAATAATAGAGATATAACAATTTTTTTAAAAAAAGTTTCAAAACATTTAAACAACTAAAACATTGATTAGTGGAGCTAATATCCTGGTTACTAAAGAAGAAAAGGAGAAGGGTTTTATGTTCTGAGTCTGTGGTTTTAACTGAGGATCTTTGACAAAGCTCAGAATACTCATGTAAAAGACCAAGAGTGTGAGAAAGCAAATGATAGGGGCTAAGCAGAGACCTGCAATTTGGGAAATCCTGAGTTCCAATCCTGGCTGAGACACCCATGTTGTGTCTAACCTTAGCAAGTTGTTTAGGCCAATTTTCTACTAACCATAACCACTGAAATCACATGTGGAAGCGGGTATAACTCAGTGTAGATCTGGCCTTAGACCTCAAAAGGGCACTGTAAGGATTGTTGTCAAATGTTGCTGTTAAACAAGAAGCCATAATACGTGCATGGTTCTGACATGACTGGATGGTTGTAAGAATATTCACCATTTGAACAATGTTGGTATTATCTGAGGTATAACAAAAGTGCTGTCTTTCAGAAGAAATATAAAATAAGTTCCTAATTATTTGTAGCAATTAAAGATCCCATGCCACTCTCCATGAGTTGAGGTCAGATTCTTTTTTTCTTAAGAAATGCCATTTGAATACATTTGGAGGACAACACCCTTCATTGACATTGTGGATTTAGAGTAGCAGCCGTGTTAGTCTGTATTCGCAAAAAGAAAAGGAGTACTTGTGGCACCTTAGAGACTAACAAATTTATTAGAGCATAAGCTTTCGTGAGCTACAGCTCACTTCTGAGCTGTAGCTCACGAAAGCTTATGCTCTAATAAATTTGTTAGTCTCTAAGGTGCCACAAGTACTCCTTTTCTTACTGTGGATTTAGTATCCCTTCTTGCTCTAAACTCTTTTGCAGTGTGATGGTGCGATTTAAGCAGCTGTGTCATCCACAACAGAAGTGCCTGTATTTCAGCGGTGGAAGAATGGTCTAGTGGTTAAGCCACTAGCCTAGGACATAGGAGGTGTGGGTACAATTCCTTGCCCTACCACCAACTTTTTGTTTGAACCTCTCTGCGCCTTGATTGCCCATCTGTAAAATGGGAATAATAGCACTTTCTTACCCCACCCAGGTGTTGTGAGGATAAATACATGAAAGATTCTGAGGTGCTCAGACACTACTGGGAGCCATGTAAGTACCTAAGATAGTTTGGCAGTGTACTGTTAAACAGCTGTGTTATTCCACTCCAGGAGTGTCTGCATTTCAGCAGTTATTCCATGACATTTAAAGCACTTTCCTTTCGGATAAGAGGTACAGTATTCATGTAAGACAGTATTCTTGTCATCTATTGAATGCAACCACCTATATATCACAATATAAAAAAAAAACAGTTAAGCCACCAAGTAATACAAAGACAAAAATCAACTGAGGTGTTGGTCTTTCACCCAACCATGAAACCAGATTGTCACTGAACCTTAAACACCTTGCTCATCTGCTGGCTTTCATTCTAGTGTACTGTTGTGCCCGAGGGAGATATTTGGCTTGTGGTATAAGACTGACACTCTGTCGTTACCCATGTGCAACAAAAGCTAGGATTCAGGATGTAATAACAGCAATTATTCTTTTAAAAAAATAAAAGGAGGACTTGTGGCACCTTAGAGATTAACAAATTTATTTGAGCATAAGCTTTCGTGTGCTACAGCTCACTTCATCGGATGCATCTTGTTAATCTCTAAGGTGCCACAAGTCCTCCTGTTCTTTTTGCAAATACAGACTAACACGGCTGCTACTCTGAAACCTGTCTTTAAAAAAATGTTTTCTTTTAACCAATTCAAATATAACTGGGATGAATGAAGTTACATGAAGTTACAATATCAGTTTTGTGTAAAAACAATAAGAAAAATGTAAATGGAATCTGGGTGTGTGAGAGAGAGAAAAAAATGTTTTCATCATGAAAGCTCCTGTAATTCCCAATGAAGTGTGTAGTCTAATAGCCGACAATGCTGTTCACTCACTCTGGAGGCCACCACTAACCTCACAGTCAGTAGTCCCCCAAAGCTCTTGTTTGTCTCTAAGAGACAGGTCATACTGTTCAGTTCCCCCCAATTTATTTAAATCTGTTACTTTATTTCAAGTGCTAATTATCTCTCACAACAAACAGAGCCTTATCAACTGCAATAACTGGCATTACAATAGATTATCAACAGAAAAGTCTGTCCTGAAGTAAGAAGTGTTGCCTTGGTTACCAACCCAAAATGCTTCTGCATTTCAATTCTAACCACAATTTCCTGACTTGCTTGAAATATTGCATGAATGAGGCCACATTTCATCTCTTTTCTCCTATTTTAATATTACATATTATGGGCCAAATTTTACCCTGTATATTCCCATTGAAGACACTGGTAAGCGTGAGGACTGAACTGTTACACGACCACAGAAAGTCAGGGTCTGCTGGTGTTTTCATTCGTGTGAGGCAGAAGTAATTCCTTTATCATCACAGGAGTGACTTCTGACTTGCACTAATATAAACAAGAGTAGAGTGTTGGTTTCTGGATGTTTATCAAGTGTTCTTCCCAAGCATGGGAAAGTGCTTTTTTTGACAAGTGGGCAATGGAGGCTGGTATCATGAACTGATTAAAGGTGGGGCATCAACCTTTCAGTACTGGGAACAGAAGTGTGTTCTGATGAGATAGAGAATAGGAAGTCAGTGAAGGGGCGCAAAATGATGGGCTAGGAAATTGATTGTTGAAGCAATATTCTGAATGGACATAAGTGGGACAAGATTGCATTTGTCGAGGCTGTTGCAGTATTTGGGGTAAGGAATGTCTTTTGTTCTGTGTTTATACAGCACCTAACACAATGGGGTTCTACTCCATGACTGGGGCTCCTAGGCATTATAGCAATGCAAATAATAATAATTAATAATCTTGTTCAATAAAACAAATCATGCACTGTTTCAGTTAGTAATAATACACTGGTAAAATTGCAGACACTAAAAGTTGTGTTGTGGGTAGAAATGGGCCAGCTGAAGTCCAGCTATGGATCTGGATCTAGATCCAAAATTCAGCAGCGCTAAGATACTGGCTTTTGGTTTGGGTAAGCATAAGGAGAATTAGAATGAGCTCCAGATACAGATATGAAGCTTGTAGGTGTTTATATCTTGGGGTTTTATTTGGCCCCATCTCTGATTCTGAGTCACAAAGCTAACAGTTAAGAGCCCTCAGTCACCTAAGAAATATTGGGTCTGATTTTCATCTGTAAATCAGGAGAATTTCAAAGTCAGTGACATTACAGTGGTGTAAACTTAGTGCACAAGAGAGCAGAATATGGTCCATAGACTTTGGAAGTTAGATCAAGCCTTAATTGTTGTTAGATTCTAAACGTGACATTCTTACTAAACAGATTTGCTCCCTATGTGCATTAGGGACTGCTGAGTTTAGTGATAAAAATTAATTATTTCTCTTTTTACTCCAGTTAGTACTACAGAGCCAACACAAGTAAAAGAGTGAGCTTCATTCCATTCCTCCTTCTGCATCACCACCAGACTTGTTTACCAAATTCTAATCCATTCCGTTTGTGCAAACCTGATACAGGAAGTTGGGTTGTACAGCTGTTGCTGTGGGCCATGTTTGGCCTGAAGAACTCATATTCCTCATGATAGTGCCCATGAAGGGAAAAGTCCACCTTAACTCTCAGATCCTAGGCTGAGTTTACAGGACTGGGGGAAAATCCCCTATCTCTGTGCTTGTAAACTGAGCACACTTGATCTGGAGATTGTTGATACAATAAATGTGAAACTCTACAATGCTGCTTCAAAGCTCACTTTTCAGAGCAGAATTGCACTTTAATATATTCATTATGTTTATTGTAATATGAATGTAATATTTATTGCTTTTCTAAAATGGTTTCCCCTACATATAATTTAATCTTTGGTTTGGTCATGGTGCTGAGCAGGGCTTCAGTTTAAGAAGATGTATTGGAGAATTGAAATGGAAGTTTGAGGGCAAAGAAGAAATTAGAAGAATTTAATAGCTATAATATCAAAACATGTAATTAGAAATTTCTTAAGTACATCAGAAATAGGAAGCCCCCAGGAGACTCAGTGAGTCTACTATTGAGCAATCAAAGATAAGAAGATTGTAGAACCATTAGATGATTTCTTTAATTGGTGTACAGAAGGAGAATGGGGAATTATCTACGTTGGTGTTACTATTAGTACTGAGAGCTAGCCATTGTCAAACGTAGCTATCAAAAAGATATAATTTTACATCTTGAGAAGTTAAATTAATGTAGATTACCAGGATCAGGTAGCACAATCCAAATGACCAGAAGGAACTAAACCACAAAGCACCTATTAACAATAATAAGTAACATATTTGTTAGTTTCAGGGAATGGGTACTAGGATGCAGAGGCTTTCATCTCCTCTGTAGGTTGATGAATCAAAATTATCCCAAGCCAACAGTTATTAATAGTTATCATCTGAAGGCTATTTACTGGTCTCAGTCTACTTTCAAGTAGTCTTTGGCTCACATCACAAAAATCATTGGTATTAATTAACATCTTTGTTGGCAGTATTAACAGGCAAGCAAGGACTGAATAGACATGAGCCAAGATATTTAAAAGTGAGTGCCTTAAACTAGAGTCCTGGGGGAGATTTTTCAAGGCAAAATGGCAGCTATGCACCTTACTGTCATTTATGCCACTGAAAATCTTCCCCTGAAAGTCATATTTAGGCACCTGAATAAATTGCCTGATTTTCAAAATTGCTGAGTCAATGGGAGCTGCAGTGTGATCAGCACTTCTGAAAATCAGGCAACTTATTTAAGCATCTAAACATGGATTTTGGGGTGTAACTTTGGTCACCTATTCTTGGAAAATTTAGCCATGGAGATTAAACTTCCTTCTCACCAGTTGTACTATTGTTGCCCATGCTGTTCTTGTTTTGTAGCTAAACGGATGGCTGCACTCCAGGGCTGTAAATTCTAATTTCTTAATAAAGTACATAATGAACCATAGGTACTATCCTGGAGTTTTGGAAGGTGGCTAATCTCATTCTAATATTTTTTAAAGATGTTACGTGTTTGAATCTTGAATATTGATCCTGAGTGCTACAATGTGATTTTTGTCACAAGCCTGACTTTTACAATTAAGGAAAATAGTTGAGAAAATGAGTAACTTCAGAGTTATAAATATGATAAGGACAAACCAGCATGGGTTTTGTGTTGGGAAATTGGAGCCTGCTAAGAACATGATTTTAGAGCCCACTGAAGTCAGTGGGATTCTTTCTACTGACCCCATGATCTTTGGATCAGGTCCTCTATCATTGAAGTGCTAGAGTGGATTCCTCAAGCTCCATGACTAAAATTCCCTCACCAAACTAAAGGCAGAGCTGGGGCAATTTCCCTCCTGATAGAATTCAGTTTATCTGGAAAGTGCTAAATCATCCCTGCTACATTTATCCCCCCGAGCCACACAAAAAAACAACAACAGAAAACTTATGATGAGCCCTTTTTTTCTACTTTAAAATAACCAGGTTGTACTAAATGGCAGATAAAAAAAATACCTTTAGAAGCATACCCAAGGTCCCCACTCTATTAAAAGTCTTCACCCATCCACCCCCCTTTAAAGTTCTACCACTTGAGCACTGAGCTATACTCTCAGTATGCAGTGCTAAATTCTGTTTTCAGGAAGAAAGTGTAAATATTACCAGCAAGATACAGTTCTAATATGTGTGCCTGACACATGTGTATTATGCCTTCTGGTTAAAGTTACGAGGAAGTGTTTTTGTTTAAATTGGAAAATACAAGCTGAGCATAAAAGTCTGAACTGAGACACAATTATGAAAACTTGGTAACTGTTCAATAAGAGTTAAAATCCTCTCATGTATGAAAAAGCAAATAAACAAAGTTTAGAAATACATAGCCAATTGCCAGGATATAAAGATCAGCACTAGAGAATCACATACATACACACACCCACCTGCCCAATCAACACAAGAACCTGTTTTAGGCAATATGTTTGTTGACCAACCAAAATAGGCAGAAGATGACAAGGGGAGGAGTGACAAAGGTCTCTCAAGTCACAAAATCACTTAGGTTAGCCAAGAAAAGGAAGGACTGTGATTCTGATATAGTGATTATTTCATAGAGCAAACTGGGCTACTTAAAAGTTAACTCTTAGTTTTAATTCAATTTCTTAATTAAAGGAACAACTTAAAAACTGTCCAGCTGCCTGTAAAGAATAGAGTGGATGGATGAGTGAAGGAGGTGTGGACTAATGGGAGGTGAGGTCCCAAGGGAGAAGCAGTAGCACAAAGGAAAGCACAGACGTTCAGAGATGGCTACTTAAGAACCTTGCTTATTATGCTGTTACTAAAATACATTGTGTAAGTTCTTTCCTACCTGCTTCCCAGTCTGTACTTTGAACTGTTGAACCGCACCATACACTACTATATATAAATATATATATATATATCAGCTAATAATCAGAGTGCAGACAAAGGAGTCTGGAGGAGCCTTGTTTTCAAACCAGCCTAGCCACTGATATGGACCAAGATCTGCAAAAATTACTAATGATTTTGGGTGCACCCACTGTGTTAGGGAGGAACTTTTTACGGTGACTTAAGTTGGACCCAAAAATCTGCAACACCCAAAATTGTTGGTCACATTTACAAATCCTGGCTAGTCTTGGAAACCTTGGCAAAGTCACTGACTTTTTTTGTGTCTCAACTGGAATGCTGGGAAAATACTATACCCAAGCAAATAATGAAAAACATTTTCCATGAATATTGTGTTAGAAACTTTAATGATTTTTTCTTCAGCTGTTTGTGTGCCCCTCTTTTGTATCTTTTCTTGACGTCATCATACTGCTTCTGATTATACCCCTGTGAGCCTCACTCAGAGAATGTCTAAACTAGGAGAAAAAGTACCCCAGCATTTACCTTAAGATGACCAGCTAATGTGTTTAACATACAACTTTACCTGCCTAGATGTGTCTTTTAAAATGTGTGTTTCACTTAACACACTGTGGGGGGGGGGGGGAAGAGATACACCATCCAAAATTATTCCTCTTCCTTCTTGGGTGATCACTAAGCCTGGTCAAAATTTTTCTACTGAGACTTTTTATTTATAGAAAACTGTATTTGACAAACAAATGTTTTCATCCAAAGCATCTGCTTTATCTCAAGTTTTAGGTTTTTAATCAGACAACTGAAGGTTGGAAAATTTTGGCTGCAAATTTAAGATGTTCATTTTCTGTAATGAAAAGTCAAAATTTTCTGCTGAAAATTACCATGAAAATGAAAAAACAAAAATTGATTTCATTGAATTGTTCCACTGGGGAAACAACCCCATTTCTTGACCAGCTCTAGTAATGACAGGTTTCAAAGTAGCAGCCGTGTTAGTCTATATCCGCAAAAAGAAAAGGAGGACTTGTGGCACCTTAGAGACTAACAAATTTATTTGAGCATAAGCTTTCATGAGCTACAACTCACTTCATCGGATGGAGGCAGTGGAAAATACAGTGTGGAGATTTTATATATGCAGAGAACATGAAACAATGGGTGTTACCATACACACTGTAACAAGAGTGATCAGGTAAGGTGAGCTATTACCAGCAGGAGAGAGAAAAAACCTTTTGTAGTGATAATCAAGGTGGGCCATTCCCAGCAGTTGACAAGGAAGTGTGAGGAACAGTGGGGTGGGGGGGGAATAAACATGGGAAACTAGTTTTACTTGTGTAATGACACATCCTCTCCCAGTCTTTATTCAAGCCTAATGTAATGGTGTCCAGTTTGCAAATTAATTCCAATTGAGCACTTTCTCGTTGGAGACTGTTTTTGAAGGTTTTTTTGTTGAAGAATTGCCACTTTTAGGTCTGTAATCGAATGACCAGAGAGATTGAAGTGTTCTCTGACTGGTTTTTGAATGTTATAATTCTTGACATCTGATTTGTGTCCATTTATTCTTTAACATAGAGACTGTCCGGTCTGGCCAATGTACATGGCAGAGAGGCATTGCTGGCACATGATGGCATATATCACATTGGCAGATGTGCAGGTGAACGAGCCTCTGATAGTGTGGATGATGTAATTAGGCCCTATGATGGTGTCCTCTGAATAGATATGTGGACACAGTTGGCAATGGGCTTTGTTGCAAGGATAGGTTCCTGGGTTAGTGTTTTTGTTGTGTGGTGTGTGTGGTTGCTGGTGAGTATTTTGCTTCAGGTTGGGGGGACTGTCTGTAAGCAAGGACTGGCCTATCTCCCAAGATCTGTGAGAGTGATGGGTCGTCCTTCAGGATAGGTTGCAGATCCTTGATAATGCACTAGAGAGGTTTTAGTTGGGGGCTGAAGGTGATGGCTAGTGGCATTCTGTTATTTTCTTTGTTGGGCCTATCCTGTAGTAGGTAACTTCTGAGTACTCTTCTGGCTCTGTCAATCTGTTTCTTCACTTCAGCAGGTGGGTATTGTAGTTATAAGAACGCTTGATAGAGATCTTGTAGGTGTTTGTCTCTGTCTGAGGGGTTGAAGCAAATGCAGTTGTATTGTAGAGCTTGGCTGTAAACAGTGGATCATGTGGTGTGATCTGGATGAAAGCTGGAGGCAAGTAGGTAAGTATAGCGGTCAGTAGGTTTCCGGTATATGGTGGTGTTTATGTGACCATTGCTTATTAGCACTGTAATGTCCAGGAAGTGGATCTCTGTGTGGACTGGTCCAGGCTGAGGTTGATGGTGGGATGGAAATTGTTGAAATCATGGTGGAATTCCTCAAGGGCTTCTTCTCCATGGGTCTAGATGTTGAAGATGTCATCAATGTAGCACAAGTAGAGTAGGGGCATTAGGGTACGAGAGCTGAGGAACTGTTGTTCTAAGTCAGCCATAAAAATGTTGGCATACTTTGGGGCCGGCTCTAGTAATGACACCCTTTGAATACTTGTTAAAGGTGATCACGTTTCCCCTTAGCCACCTGTTATCCAAGCTAGCTATATTTGGGAGCAATTTATGGTTTGTCCTATGCAGGGGCAATAACTATGGCAGAAGATGCTGGAAGCTACTCCTTTTTCCCAGTGTACATGCTCAGGAAGCAGCAGGGATACTGCAGTGATCAGTGTAGATAGCAATTACACCAACAGATACTGCTGTATTTTGATCTTAGTGAGAAATTGTAGTTTTGTTTTGATATTAAGTTGTTATATTTCAGGCAGGGTGTGAGGATGTTGAGGAAGTTTGAAGTCCCACCTAGTGCACTGGAGTTGTTGCTTGCAGGTCCCAGTACATTTGTTGGTTTCTATATGTGAGCATTCAGTGCATTCCCTTCAGCTCTTAATGATTTGGCCAGATCATGAGTCTGGTATTGCTCCTGGTCTCAAAGGGGCTTTAGCCAACTAGTGTGTACATGTATTAGGGAACTACTCCTCTACACTTGCTGGCAACCAACTGAAGACAGGCATGGGGAGGTTTATGTCATTGTTCACTGTGCTAAATTAGTGGCTCTTAATGCAAGCTTTCTGCATTTAGCCTGTGCTGGAATATCTGAGGCTATGTCATCTGTAAAAGCTTCAGAAAGGAATAAGGAATTGCACATATATAATTTACAAAACAATGAAGTTATGATGTCCCTTAGGTCTGCCAGTATCTGGGAAATTGTTCTTCCTATGCTCATATGTCCATGTTGCAATGGAATTCTGAAACTTTAACAGGAGATTCAATGCCATAATGTACACTGGAAGATGAACCAAATGCTTTCTGTCCATTTCATTGCCGAGAGATGGATCTCTTCCATGTTCTTGCAATCACACTTTGCATCTGGAATGAGGTGTGGACACATGTCTTTGTAGTGATTCTTTAACTGGAAGAAATAAATCCAGTTTGTTTGTTTGTTTGTTTTAAGGCAAGTGTATCCCACTAATTTGTATAATTTGTTTCTTAGCAGAAAGAATTTAGAAGGAAATGTTCAAGATCACAACATATAGAGAAATAATTGTGTATTATCATCATTTATTGTTTGTTCTGTGATAGCGCCTAGGAGCCCCTGTCCTGAAGGAGGACCCCATTGTGCTAGGTGCTTCCCTGAAGAGCTTACAGTCTAAGTATTCATACGTTCTTTCCAGCGGCCAATTCTTCTGGCTTAATCATTATTGCACTTCTCTGAATTCCCTCCAATTTGTCTACCTCCATAAGGCCTGATGCTTCATTCCTTGTACACCCAAAAATTCCACTGGATCCAATGGGAGATTGGAGTGTGTAAGGAATTTAGGCTTAGGACCTTAATCTATTTATATTGAATATACTCACCCCTCAGATGGGGAGCTCCACTAGAACAGAAATAACTAAGGACAATATGACTACCTGAAAGCCACATAGAGGGAGGGCAGGAGGGAGGAGATTGTATTCACTTCAGCAGTACAAATAAAGCAAGAGCTTTCTTTCCAAAGGCATGTGTGGGAAGGGCAGCAATAGAGCAATTGCCTGATGGGTGGGAAAGAGGATTTTGTCACTTTGGCAGTGCTGACACACAGAAATAAACTGCTTCCAGGGGGGAGAGCAGGATAAGAAAATGCACATCAAGAGCATAAGCAGAATTAAAATGGGCCCGTAAGGGGATTTATCGGGGGTTGTTTATTTTTAGGTGCCTAAGGCCCCTGCCATTCCATCATGTGAATTAATAAGAAAGTGAACAAGTTACATCCAAATCAGTAAGGAAAAGTGCAAGAGGCAACAAAAGGGTTGTGACCCTTATTGCAGCCATCATAAACATGGGGAAGTGGAGAGCATACAGTGCAAGTCCTAGGGTGGTAAAATACATGGTCAATTAAAGCCAAAACCCTTCCTTATCCCCACTGGAAGCAAGGAGTAAAGACAAAGCAATTTAAAACTTCCCAAGGCAGCAAGAAAAGGCTCTTTTCCCTGTCTATGCATGAAAATGCAGATCTTGGTTGCAGTGCTGTGTCGGGCATAACTACCCCTTAGGGGACACAGCACACCGACAGGGTGAGCCAGTTTTGGCAATAAAGAGCTATTTGAACCAGTGTGAATTTGGATGGCTGCTGTTATATATTCAATTTTTAGTTAGTAAGTGCTAGGGTGCTGTGTCTATGATGCATTTTTCTCAGAGGGTCAGATTCTGTTACATTGTCTAGCACCTTGCTCTACAAATAGCTCCATTGAGTCTCATGGAATAAAGTGCTACTTATTCATGAGAAGGAATGGCAGAATCGGTCCCATAATGACTAGTGCTGAGATTGCAGTAGGTGTGTGAAATGTGGCTATTTTGTACCCAGAGTTATGGATTATTGACTGCTGGAAGGGATATTATTATGTGTTATATGAACTAGGGATAATTGGTGTATGGATTATGAATATGGAGATGGTTCTATTTCTTTAGTCTATTTTGTTAAACAAAACCCAAAATTCCGCAACTGATAGACATGAAAAATTGCAACACAATTCTATATAATTCACAGTTAGAAATATTAGATTGCTAGATATATATTTAAACACAGTTATTGCATATGAATATTCATTCACATTATAAGGAAAGTTCGGTCTTTTCCAGCCCCACTTGCCTCTTACGCCAGATGCAGAGGGACACACTCAAGACATGAGTCCAGTGATCTCTCTCTGTCTCCATAAGAGAAGCAACCACAGCAGATGGAAGAAAGTGTCAGGGGTCGGCAATGGATGGGCAATGGTTCTTCCTGACCCATAATGTGTCCTTGTATTTCACTAACAGGTCTCACCGTAGATGCCTAGAATTAATTTTGAGTTACTAAGTGGTTGAGTGCTGAGGACTGGAAAACTCGCTACATTAGTTCAGCACAGTATCACTTCTGTTAACAAACTGTGCTTCCATACGGTGAAAATACAGCTGAAAAGAAAGCATGCATACCTACAGCAAGACAGACAGCCTAGAGATTTTTCAGCTAATATGTGATGTCACGTGAAATTCTCAGACAAAAGAAAAAAGCTTGATTTAATTAATTCTATGGGTGGGTGTAAAAGAGAAAGATTTCTCTGTGCACTATCATTATCTGGAAAGGCAATTTTGAGTTAAATTGGCAAGTTGGTAATTAAGGGCCAAGTTTATAACTCTTGGTCATGGTAACTGTTTGAATTTTCAAATTGCTTATTTTAGAATTACTTTTGGTTGAACTGCCACTGACAGTCCCATCACTTTTCATTCTTAGAAAGCTTGAGTGGCAAATTGATGAGGCTTGTATTGAAATCCATAGTTTCATGCTGATACCTCTAAAATAGAAATCCACCAACTAACATCAGATAAAATCCTCATTCATTGTGATTTGATATACTATTTCTCGATAAATGTAACACCATATGCTAAATTCATTCACTTAAGCACTATCATGTCACCATCTTTATTTTGCTTTCTGTAACTTACTTAATTTTAAATTCTATTTTGAGTAATAAAGCATATACATTTACAAGACTTTATCTCAGCAAATTTCATTATTTCTGGAAGCAACTTACCAGAGCTTTAAAATGATTCTTAACTGCTCTTCATTTTATCTGACAGTTGTTTGAATTCTCTTGTCATGAAGAGAAAGTCAAAGAGAGTGGGAGAAAGGAACCATATTTTTATTTTAACAATTTAGGAGTATGGCTTATTCTGCAAGAATGAAGGAACTGGATGTCCTTAACTTTAGTGGGTTGGCCTCTTTTTTTATCCCCTGTACAAATGTATTAACTTATCATGCACTTTGTACTACCAACTCAGAGACAGAATTTTTTTTATTCTTTCTTCCTCTGTACTGTCACTTTTGATTCACAGTTGCTAAGCGTTGCAAGAGCTCACCAGAGGGACGTTCTCCTAGTGTGATTTGCAAACTTTGAAATAACACCCACCAGCAGAAGTACCATATGCTACAAAGTTGCACAATAAGCTGACAGGAGCATTTAATTTATAATTTGAAATTCAAAAAGTATCAGGGTTTTCATACCAATAAATGCCTCTCCAGTTAGCAATGGATGATGTTTCCCTCTAAGTGGACATTAAGTAATATTAATTTCCACTGTAATTCCTACAGACTTTGATGATAATGATGGCCATATTTAAAATCAGATTATTTCAGTGTGGTAAGCAGTGGCATTACTGCAAGGTAAATTTGTGAATTTTCCAAATGTGTATCTAGCTCATTGGGTTTATCTATATATGGTTTATGGCATGTGGACTATTTCCTCTCTGTAACTTTGGTATTTCAGTGTACCCTTTTTGATAATAAAATATAGTACCAAGGAATATTTTTTTTAATCAATCAAAGGCAAACTTCACATAAAACACAAGCTGTTCCCTTTGTGGTTAATTTTCATCCAGCTGCACTTAACTACAACAGAGCCAGCAGAGAAAACTACTTGGCAACACTTCCTAATTAGGGGACGTTAATTACTGCTAAATACTATACAATTTCTATGTTATAAGAGTTCATCTAAATCAATGTTATTACAGTACTAAAGGAATTAATAATGATTTCATACTTAGAAGCTGTTGCCAAATTACCCATTAGTTCAGAGTTTAAAAATGACTTTACAATGAAATCTCTAAATCTGCATTACATAAAGTACTGGAACAGTCACAGCCAATCACGCTTGGCATTTCTATTATGTATTAATAAGGGCACCTGGTGGTCTCCCTTTTTCATGATTGTGTGGAAAGGGTGAGTAACAGGGAGAGGAAAAAGGAGCCATGAGGCAAAGTTTCTCTCTCTCCAAACTGAGACAGTGATGACTATCTCCTATGAAAACTGATATTGATCTGGCGCCAGTAGCAGTTTTGCTATACACTTCAATGGGTAAAGGAGCAGGACCACTGACTGAAATACCGTTAAAATGCCATTCACCCCTCACCCTGTAGTTAAGGCTCAGGTTGACCAAAGCAGGGTTATCTAGCCCTAAAGCAGGGGGCATAACCCCATTCATCTAAAATCTTGTTTGGTCACCCACTTCAGATGTTCCCTGAACAATTAGGTAAAGGACTTGTATTGCCTTTGTTGCATTATAAAACACACCTAAAGAGATTTCCCTTATATTATTTTTAAATATATCTGTAAAGCTTAAACCAAAGTCTTTTGCATCTGGCCTCTTTGAAAATGTTATTTAATACAAACTCCAGGGATCTCAAAACACTTTACAGAGGAGGAAAGTAATATTATTCCCCTTTTACAAAATGAGAAACTGAGCGGGGGCGGGGAGGGCATGAAAATCATTATCATAATAGCCACTAACTGGCAACCTTGGTGTTGGAGTATCATTCTATTCACCACTGGTAACAGACTTTCAAAGGGAAGAACTGAGGGTGCCAAACTCAGATGGACCTGCTGAGGGCCCAGTCTAGGAGCAGTAGAATTGTGTGATTCCATCCCAGAAGACAGAAAGGGCACCTCAGGGGGTGCACTCGGAGACCAGACCAGAAACCAGCCAGAGAAGCAGCTAGCCCCATAGCTGGGACATCGGGCATAAAGGAGCCAGAGCAGACTGAAAATCTCACCGAGTCTGTCCTGATCCATGATGAGGCGTATTGACTTGAACTGCCACTGCCTTTGGTTTCCTCTGGATAGACAGAGGACTTCAGTTTCCAGGGCTGTCAGTCTGTCACCTTTCATCATGTTCTGTTTTGTTTTTTTAAAAAATATGAGAAATATTTATCCTAACAATGAAGATATGCAGTCAGACTGTTGTGTTTTATGTGTGCAGAGCAGATATCTGACTGTTGTAGGACTGCTATTTTGATAAGAGTACCTTATGCTTAAGAAACAGGCTTAAGGTTATTTTTAAAGAATTATTCTAAATACACATTATAAAATGTTTATATGTGCACTTAGGAACATAGTTATGGTATAGGTTTTTTTTTAAAATAGTCTCTTTGCACATACTTAAGATGTCAGAAATGATTTGTGGTTCCCTCACCCTAAGGCTGTGCAAAAGAAACTCTTAGAACCTTAAGAGTGTTCCTAAAGTGCACATATAAACAAATCAATTGGCACATTTCTGCTGCTCTTGCCTATTCTCATGTAGTCTTAAGGCATGACGAGAAACTCTGAGCAAAGTAGAGTTTTTCTATCACCTTTAGAATGTGAGAGAAGATGCTCTTGTGACAATAAAAGCACTGCTAAGTGCACCTCCAATCATAAATCATTTTCAGAATTGCTCCTGGCTTTTTAATTTCTTTCATTTGTAGGATTTATAACACACTGACTTGTTAAAATGTTTATTCAATGTTTTTTGCATCACATGGGCACTGTTGGCAAGAAACCAGATTCTCATGTGCATTAATCTAAATCTCGGCAGCAATAACCTACGTTTTTAATAAATGACCAATAATTGTGTGCAGGGGAGGGGATTTTTTGCTATTCTTGTACTAATTAAAGTTGCCACCAGTATGGATGGTTAAACTGGCTTGTTCCACTCTTCCCTAACTAATATTCACCATTCTTCCTTTATAACATTGTGTCATTGAAACAGAAAGCTTCTTGCCTGAAAATTATTTATAGAGCGTTGCAGAGCTTTATAAGATTTTTATATGCTCCTCTGCAAGCCAGTCTCCTTTTGGAATAGAGTTTGCTTTCAATTTTAGTTCATGGAAGAGAACTATTTGATTTCTTTCCATAGTTCTCAGCTCCAGAAATGTGTATGAACATATATCATCTCTTCTGACAACTTCCTTATTTCTGCTGGCTTTTGGGGAAAACTGTATAGAATCCTAGAAGTTAAAGAGGGATTGGATGATCTAATGGTCTCTTCTATCCTACTCCCAGTGCAAAATTGTGCCCTTACAGTACACGTCTGTCTACTGTTTTATTCAATCTAGTCCCAAGTGATGGGATTTCTGCTATTTCCTCTGGGAGACTATTGAGCAGCCTAACATCTTACTTTCAAAAAGATTTTTTATATTCACCCTGAATTTAACCTTTGTTTAATCTTCTCCTAGTTCTATTCCAGTGTTTAACATTAAATCAATAGAAGTTAGACACCTAAATAGTTTTGAGGATCTGGGCCAAAGTGCTTGATTCTTCACTGTATTGCGCTGTTTTATGCTGCTGCACTAATTTGACTTCAATGGGCTACATTGGCTTAAAACTGGAGTAACAGAGTGGGGAATGTGACCAAAAGTAAGTTATACCTGTTGCATATTGTCAAGGTTCCTTCCCCACTCTGAACTCTAGGGTACAGATGTGGGGACCTGCATGAAAGACCCCCTAAGCCTATTCTTACCAGCTTAAGTTAAAAACTTCCCCAAGGTACAAACTTGTCCTTGTCCTTGAACCGTATGCTGCCACCACCAAGCATAGTAAACAAAGAACAGGGAAAGAGATCACTTGGAGACATCTTCCCTCAGAATATCCCCCCAAGCCCTTCACCCCCTTGCCTGGGGAAGGCTTGATAAGAATCCTCACCAATTTGTATAGGTGAACACAGACCCAAGCCCTTGGATCTTAAGAACAATGAAAAATCAACCAGGTTCTTAAAAGAAGAATTTTAATTAAAGAAAAGGTAAAAGAATCACCTCTGTAAAATCAGGATGGTAAATATCTTACAGGGTAATCAGATTCAAAACAGAGAGAATCCTTCTAAGCAAAACCTTAACTTACAAAAACAGGAATATACATTCCATCCAGCACATCTTATTTTATCAGCCATTAAACAAAAGGAAATCTAACACATTTCTAGCTAGATTACTTACTAACTTAACAGGAGTTGTAAGGCTGCATTCCTGATCTGTTCCTGGCAAAAGCATCACACAGACAGACCAACCCTTTGTTCCCCCCCCCACTCCAGCTTTGAAAGTATCTCGTCTCCTCATTGGTCATTTTGGTCAGGTGCCAGCGAGGTTATCTTAGCTTCTTAAGCCTTTACAAGTGAAAGGGTTTTGCCTCTGGCCAGGAGGGATTTTATAGCACTGTATATAGAAAGGTGGTTACCCTTCCCTTTATATTTATGACACATGTCAACAGTGTGAAACTCCTGAGTGAGTGCCAGGGTATTACTCCTGCGGGAAGTCTTTGCCACTGCGCGTGTGCAGGATTTATGCCCCCCACAGATTTCTTTGCTTCCCCACAGAAAAGTGACTTTCTGATGGGGAAGCAAAGGGAAGCCACAAGAGTGGTCATGCGACCTTCCCCAGCAGTATGTTTCGGGTGCCCAGAGCAGCTGGCAGAGATCACTGTGAAATCACTGTGGAGCAGGGGCCAGGACTGGGGAAAACCAGGCTGGTGGCTCTTACCCTGTGCTAGGTTCAGCTGCTATCCCCAGCTGATCTGAGATGGGTCGGACTTCCTCATCTCCTACACAGCATCGAGGGCCATGTTAAACCCACCCCCAAATTACTCCCCTGGGTGTATGAAGCTCTGCAATCTCTCCCCCCCACACACACACACATGCTTCCTGCACCCATCACTCCTCAGATGTGGGGGAGAGGGGAATCAATGTACAGGGAGCTACTCCCCCATCTGCCCAACACCTGTGCATCCAAACCCCCTCATAACCAAACCCTCCCACTAAGCCTCACCCCCCCACTCAGAACCCACCCCCCGATGAACCCCACTCCCCCTGCACCTGGACCCTCCTGCAGAGTCCCATTACCATTGCACCCAGAACTCTCCAACAAGCCCTTGTACATCCAGATCTCCCCCCGCTCCCAGATCCCCCCACTGAGCCACCCACACCTAGATTGACCCACACAAACTCTCTCAACCCACACCTGGATCCCTCCACATTAAGCCCCTCCACACTTGGATCCTGCCTTGCTGAGCCTGCTTACCCACACCTGATGCACCTGGCACAGAGGAGCAGGGCCCAGTCCTTGCACTGTGTCAGGGTTGGGTGCAACCTCACTGCTGAGTCTGTGTCCCGGGAGGAGCTACACCGTGATCTCC
The DNA here is from genome assembly GCF_009764565.3 of Dermochelys coriacea. NCBI lineage: Eukaryota > Metazoa > Chordata > Testudines > Dermochelyidae > Dermochelys > Dermochelys coriacea. The sequence goes on from NC_050068.2 coordinate 238,802,863, forward strand.
CACCTCTGTGCAGCCAGTGGCCTGTGCTCACCAGTGCCATGCTGGAGCCTCCACATTTATTTGACAAATAAGAATTGCAGAATTTTAAAATATGTGCAGAATTTTTATTTTTTTGGTGCAGAATGCCCTCAGGAGTAGGTACTGTTAACAATATATAGACCACTGCCCTCTAGTGGAGAAAATGTTAGACTTCCTCAAGAAAATTAAATTAAGTCACTGCTCAACAAATAAGCAAGTGTGCATGCTGTATCTAAGGACATAACACCCAAACTTTTCAGATGCACCACAGGGCCCATAAGTGTAGCATTATGCCATCTTATTTGTCCAGGCTTGGACTTCTAAAAAGGTACCAGCAGAGTTATAAAGCAGATGTATAAAGGTATCTGCTTTATAAGGGGACAGTTCCACACTTGCAGTAGCTACAGGCCAATAACTCTGCTTTCTACTCCCAGAAAAGTTTTTACAAATGTCCAACTCCAGACTCTCCTTGTGAAATGCTGTTACTTGGGACTTCACTGCTGGGTTATCTACAATGGAGACTCTACTTCTTACTCTTCATCTTTTCTCCGAGATCCATTTGATAACAGCATATATAGATCTAAGGGCAGGATTTGATTTTGTCAACCGAACTGCTCTGTGGAGGACCCTATGAGGCACTGGAATTTTCAATATCCTCCTGAAGTTAACTCAAGATCTACACAATGACTAAGGGGCACCAGTATGATGGAGGACCCACAGGCCTTATAAGATTACATGAGATCTGGGGTGAATGAGGGATGTATCCTAGCCCCAGCCCTGTCCTTCCCCACAGAGTGGATTGGCTCTGTTAAGGTTTCTTTCCCACTTTGAACTTTAGGGTACTGATGTGGGGACCCACATAAAAGACACCCTAAGCTTAGGTGAAAAACTTTTCCAAGGTACAAACTTTGCCTTGTTCTTGAACAGTATGCTGCCACCACCAAGCATTTTAAACAAAGAACAGGGAAAGAGAGCATTTGGAGAAGTTTTTCCCCAAAATAGTCCCCCCCAAGCCCTCCACCCCCTTTCCTGGAGAAGACTTGATAATAATTCTTAGCAATTTGTACAGGTGAACACAGACCCAAACCCTTGGATTTTAAGAACAATGAAAAATTAATTAGGTTTTTAAAAGAAGAATTTTAATTAAAGAAATGGTAAAAGAATTACCTTTGTAAAATTAGGATGGCAAATACTTTACAGGGTATTTAGATTTAAAACACGGAGGATCTCCCTCTGGGCAAAACCTTAAAGTTACAGAAAACAGGAATAAACCTCCCTCTTAACACAGGGAAAATTTATATAAAACAAAAGATAAACTAATTTGCCTTGCCTGGCTTACCTATACTGGTTGCAATATTGGAGACTTGGATTAGGATGGGTTGGAGAAGATGGATTTCTATATGGCCTCTCTCAGTCCCAAGAGAGAACAAACACACAAACAAAAGCCTCCAGCTCCCGCCCCCAAGATTTGAAAGTATCTTGTTCCCTTATTGGTCCTTTGGGTCAGGTGCCAGCCAGGTTAGCTGAGCTTCTTAACCCTTTACAGGTAACAAGATGTTGCCTCTGGCCAGGAGGGATTTTATAGCACTGTATATAGAAAGGTGGTTACCCTTCCCTTTATATTTATGACACGCCCCCCCCCCCAATCACAGATAGGGTGTAACACTGGCTGTGATTTTTTTCTGGAGCTTTAGGATAAAACAGAGTTAATAAGACACAAGCATTTTTAAATATACTACTAACTGTATAAAGACTAACAATATTTTTTACATTTTACGGATGATTTGGACGAGTTGATTTTGGGAAACTTTTACAGGAGAGTGCATCAGCCACTTTGTTAGAAGCTCCTGAAATGTGTTGTATGTTGAAATTAAAATCTTGGAGAGCTAAACTTCACTGAATACGTTTTTTGTTATTTCCGGTGGCAGTATGAAGCCACTGTAGCACAGCAGTAGGTTGGTTTGCAGGTGGAAACACTGTCCCCAAATGTATGGGCGTAGCTTTTCCAGAGCGTAGACAATGGCGTAACATTCTTTTTCACTGATTGACCAGTGGCTTTTTCTTTTAGACAGCTTTTTGCTGAGAAACATGACAGGATGGAACTTTTGATTTGTTTTTTTTTCTGCATTAAGACTGCTTTCACACCACACTTGGATGCATTTGTGGTTACTAGGAACCATTTGTTAAAGTTTGGGGCCCTTAGCACAGGGTTAGACATGAGTGTTGCTTTAAGCTGGTTTGACACTTTTTGTTTACTGAACTGCATTTGGCTGGTGTTTTTTTTTTGTTGTTGTTGTTTTTTTTGGTTAGGTTTGTTAATGGGGTGGCGATTTGGCTGTATTTTGGTACAAATCGCTTTTAATATCTGGCCAAGCCGAAGAAGGATTGGACCTGTTTTTTTTACTTTGGGACAGGCCACTTTTGGATAGCATTTACTTTGGCCTGTAGGGGGTTGATAGTTTTTTGACTGACTCACCTGGTGTTGAAGGTAAGTTTCTTTGTTTAGGCCTATTTGACACTTTTTAGCCTGAACAGTTAGTCCTGCCTTCCTTATGCGCTTGAAGACTTTTTGTAGATGTTCCAGGTATTCTGCCCAGGAATCTGAAAATATGGCCACCTCGTCAAGGTAGGCGACTTCATATTTTTTTAATTTCGCTAGGAGACCATCTGCAAGTTTTTGGAAGGTGGCGAGTGCATTTTATAGCCCCAAAAGGAGCACATTAAATTTGTACAGCCCAAGATGTGTGATGAAGGTTGACCTTTTTTTGGCGGATTTATTTAGCGGTACCTGCCAGTACCCCTTGGTTAACTTTAAGGTAGAGATGAACTGGACCCGTCCCAGTTTTTTCAATAGTTTATTTGTGCGTGGCATTGGATAGTTGTCTGGGCGATTTACAGCATTTAGCTTACGGTAGTCCACGGAAAAACCTATCTTCCCATTTGGTTTGGGAACTAGAACCACTGGAGATGCCCATGCACTGCCAGAGGGGCGGATTACGCCCATCTGTAGCATATTTTGGATTTTTGGTTCTACCGCAGTTTTAGCTTGAGGAGACACCTGGTAAGGTTGAGTTTTAATTGGGTGAGCATTACCTGTGTCAATGGAGTCGTATGCCTGTTCAGTCAGTCCTGGGGTGGCTGAGAAAGTTGGCGCGTAACTAGTGCACAGCTCCTTGATCTGATGTTGCTGCATACCCCCGAGGGTCATGGAGAGGTTCACCTCTTCCATGCCACCATCACTTTTTCCTTCATAGTAGACACCTTTAAGCCACTTAGCGTTATCTCCTCCCTGGGCTGTAAACTGACAAACCTTTAATTTTCTGGAATAAAAAGGCTTTAGAGAATTAATATGGTACACCTTAGGCTTTCGGTTGGAGGTGGGGAATGCTATGAGATAATTAACAGCTCCTAGCTGCTTTTGGACCGTGAATGGCCCTTTCCATGACGCTTTTATTTTATGGGCCTGGAGTTCCTTTAAGACCATGACCTGGTCCCCAACTTTGAAGGACCACTCTCTGGCATGTTTATTATACCAGGCTTTTTGCTCTTTTTGAGCATCTTTTAGGTTTTCTTTAGCAAGGGCTAAAGAGGTTCAGAGTGTGTTTTGTAGGTTGGTTACAAAGTCCAGCATGTTAGTTCCTGGAGAAGGTGTAAACCCCTCCCATTGCTGCTTCATCAACTATAATGGCCCCTTAACCTCACAGCCATATACAAGTTTAAATGGTGAAAACCCTAAACTGGGATGTGGTACAGCTTTGTAGGCAAAGAGCAACTGCTGCAACACTAGGTCCCAATTATTGGAGTGCTCATTTACGAATTTACGTATCATGGCCCCCAAAGTTCCATTAAACTTCTTCACATGCTATTTGTTCGATGGTGGTAAGGGGTAGCAACCAAGTGATTTACCCCATGAGCTTTTCAAAGGCTTTCCATAGTTCCTGCCAGGAAATTAGTTCCTGCATCTGTAAGAATGTCAGAGGGCCAACCTATCCTGGCAAAAAGTCTGTTAGTGCCTGGCACACACTTTTAGCCCTGGTGTTGCTTAGAGCTACTGCTTCTGGCCATCAGGTGGCAAAATCCATGAAAGTCAGTATGTACTGCTTTCCTCTGGATGTCTTTTTCAGAAAAGGACCCAGAATATCCACAGCTACTTACCTAAATGGAACCTCGATGGGGAGTGGCTGGAGAGGGGCTTTGACCTGGTTTGGGGTTTTTTTTACTTTTTGGCATACCTCACAAGATCGGACACAAGCAGAAACATTCTTGCCCATTCCCTCCCAGTGGAATGACCTCCCCAAATGGTCTTTGGTCCTGATCACCCCAGCATGGCCACTAGGATGATTGTGTGCTAAGCTTAAGAGCTTTTCCCTCTACTTAGTTGGAACTACCAACTGTTTCTGAGGATGCCAGTTTTTCTGGTGCCTTTCCTTGTATAAAAGTCCTCTTTCTAAAACAAACCGGGATTGATTAGAAGAGTTGAGAGGCGGTGGGTTGCTCCATGCCTCAGTCCAAGCTTTCTGGAGGCTTTCATCTGCTTCCTGTTTGGCCTGGAACTGTTCCCTTGATGCTGGAGACATTCGTTCCTTAATGGATTGTGGATTTGGGCTTGGTCCCTCTGGAAGCAATTCAGGTGATGGGGCTGTTTCCGTTGATGGTGAACTGCTCTTCGCTGATGCTCTGTGGGGTATTTCAGACTCTTGTGTAGGGTCACCTGCTGCTGCTGCTGCCAGTGCAGACTCAGTGGTTCCCTCTGGTGGTGGAGCTGTAGTTGGGGTTGCAAGCATTGGACTCAGTGCTGGCAATGCTTCTGGTGCTGGTTGCTTTGCCAGTTTCGGTTCGGGGACTGGCTTTGGCTGGGTCTCTGGGACTGGATCCACTATGACCATTGCAGTTGTTGGCAGGGGATCTGGTTCCACCACCTCCATCTGGGTCTCTGATAACACAGACAGGGCCCTGGTGGAAGGCTCAGGAACAGGGATAGGTGTGGAAGCTTGCTTAGTCTGGCTGCGGGTGACCATTCCCATCCTCTTGGCCAGCTTTACCTGGTTGGCCAAGTCTTCCTGCAGCAGAATGGGAATGGGATAATCATCATAGACTGCAAAAGTCCACATTCCTGACCAGCCCTTGTACTGGACCAGCAACTTGGCTGTAGGCAAATTGAAAGAGTTGGACTTGAAGGGTTGGAAGTGACTTGAACTGTCACTTGGGCCTCTGGGTTGATTAAGTCGTGGTCCACTAAGGACTGATGGATAGCTGATACCTGGGCTCCAGTGTCCCTCCACGCTGTAACCTTCTTCCCGTGCACACTCACAGTTTCTCTTCGCTCTAAGGGTATCTGGGAGGCATCTGGGCCTGAGGACCTTTGGTGTGATCCCGGTGCAATGAACTGTAATCTGTTGGGGTTCTTGGGGCAGTTGGCCTTCACATGGCCCAGCTCATTACATTTAAAACATGGCCCAGTTGACTGGTCACTGGGGCGAGGTGGGTTGCTGGAGAATGGTGTAGTGGGATGGTAAGGTGTCTGGGGTTTTCCCCAGTTGCCCGCAGTGAAAGAGTTTTGTTTCGGGTTGCTCCTTCTGATATTCGCTCCAACTGCTACTAGTTTTTTTCTTTTCTGCCACCTCCACCCATTTGGCTCCAATCTCTCCCGCCTCGATTACAGTTTTGGGCTTCCCATCTAGGATGTACCTTTCTATTTCCCCAGGAACACCCTCTAAGAACTGCTCCATTTGCATTAGGAAGGACAACTCTTCTGGAGATTTAACACTTGCTCCTGATATCCAGGCATTCCAATTTTTCACATTGTGGTAGGCACGTCAGGTAAATGACACGTCTGGTTTCCTCCTTAGGGCTCTGAACCGCCAACGGGAATGCTCGGGTGTTAGCCCCATTCTGACTCTTACCTGGGTTTTAAAAAGTTCATAACTGTTTATGTGTTCCTTTGGCATTTTAGCCGTAACCTCTGATAAGGGTCCACTGAGCTGCGGCCTCAGCTCTACCATGTACTGGTCTGTAGAGATGCTGTACCCAAGGCAGGCCCTTTCAAAGTTTTCTAAGAAGGCCTCAGTATCGTCGCCTGCCTTGTGGGTGGGGAACTTTCTGGGATGGGAAGCGGTACCTGGAGAAGGATTGCTAGGGTTGGTTGATATATTCTGCTGAGCCCTTGCCTTCTCCATCTCCAGTGCATGCTTCCTCTCTTTTTCTTTCTCCTCCAGAGCTCTCTTGTGGGCAGCTTCCTCTGTCTCCATCCTGGCTTTTTCTGCCTCCACCCTGGCTTTTTCTGCCTCCATAGCTCTCTTTTGGGCAGCTTCCTCTGCCTCCACTCTGGCTTTTTCTGCCTCCATCTCCAAGCGCCTTAAGGCTATCTGTCCATCATGCTCTTTTTTGTTTCTCTTCAGCTTTGAATCTGGCCAGCTCTAGTTTATTAGCTGCTTCACTGGTAGTCATTTTCCTGAATTCTTGTGCTTAACTCTATCTATACCCAAGAATTAGGAGGGGAAAAAAAAACTTGTGAACTTCCCTGCAGGAGGTTAACTACCCTGCCTTTAGGTAGAGAAAACTCCAGCTCAACAAAGAAAAATCCCTTTTTAAAAAACTAACACCTCTGTCTCCAGGCAAAAAGACAGAAAACCCTCTAGCTGCTCTAAGCTTAAAAAGAACCTCTTCAGGTCTGTGCTTTTGGTTCAAAATTATCTCTGGTTCAGAATGATCCCACCACTGCCACCATGGCAAGGTTCCTTCCCCACTCTGAACTCTAGGGTACAGATGTGGGGACACGCATGAAAGACCCCTTAAACTTATTTTTACCAGCTTAAGTTAAAAACTTTCCCAGGGTACAAACTTTGCCTTGTCCTTGAACAGTATACTGCCACCACCATGGGTTTTAAACAAAGAACAGGGAAAGAGACCACCAGGAGACATCTTTCCCCCAAAATATCCCCCCCAAGCCCTACACCCCCTTTTCTGGAGAAGGCTTGACAAGAATCCTCACCAATTTGTACAGGTGAACATAGAGCCAAACCCTTGGATCTTAAGAACAATGAAAAATCAATCAGGTTCTTAAAAGAAGATTTTTAATTAAAGAAAAGGTAAAAGAACCACCTCTATAAAATCAGGGTGGGAAATACTTTACAGAGTATTCAGATTCAAAACACAGAGGATCCCCTTCTGGGCAAAACTTTAAAGTTACAGAAAACAGGAATAAACCTCCCTCTTAACACAGGGAAAATTTATATAAAACAAAAGATAAACTAATTTGCCTTGCCTGGCTTACCTATACTGGTTGCAATATTGGAGACTTGGATTAGGATGGGTTGGAGAAGATGGATTTATGTCTGGCCTCTCTCAATCCCAGGAGAGAACAAACATGTAAACAAAGAGCACAAACAAAAGCCTTCCCTCCCCACCCACCCCCAAAGATTTGAAAGTATCTTGTTCCCTTATTGGTCCTTTGGGTCAGGTGCCAGCCAGATTAGCTGAGCTTCTTAACCCTTTACAGGTAACAGGATGTTGCCTCTGGCCAGGAGGGATTTTATAGCACTCTATACAAAAAGGTGGTTACCCTTCCCTTTATAACAGGCTCCTTAAACACGTCTCTACAAATAATACTACAATTGTCAGTTCAGCTTCTTTTACTGACCTGATGACATCATCTGTATAGTCCTCTTTGGCCAGGATGCAAACAACCTTAAATAAAGATTAGGGCTGTCAAGCCATTAAAAAACTAATCGCGATTTAAAAAATTAATCGTGATTAATCATACTGTTAAACAATAATAGAATATGATCTATTTAATATTTGTGGATGTTTTCTACATTTTCAAATATATTGATTTCAGTTATAACACGGAATACGAAGTGTACAGTGCTCACTTTCTATTTATTTTTATTACAAATATTTGCACTGTAAAAACAAAAGAAACAATATTTTTCAATTCACCTAATACAAGTACTGTAGTGAAATCTCTTTATCATGAAAGTTGAACTTACAAATGTAGAATTATGTACAAAAAATAACTATATTCAAAAATAAAACAATGTAAAACTTTAGATCCTACACGTCCACTCAGTCCTACTTCTTGTTCAGCCAATCGCTCAGACAAATAAGTTTGTTTACATTTTCAGGAGATAATGCTGCTTGCTTCTTGTTTACAGTGTCACCTGAAAGTGAGAACAAGCATTCACATGGCACTATTGCAGCTGGCTTTGCAAGATATTTACATGCCAGATATGCTAAAGAGTCATATGTCCCTTCATGCTTCAACCACCATTCCAGAGGATATGCGTCCATGCTGATGAGGGGTTCTGCTCGATAATAATCCAAAGCAGTGCAGACCAACGCGTGTTCATTTTCATCATCTGTGTCAGATGCCAGCAGCAGAAGGTTGATTTTCTTTTTCTGGTGGTTCAGGTTCTGTAGTTTCCGCATCGGAGTGTTGCTTTTTTAAGACTTCTGAAAGCACGCTCCACACCTCGTCCCTCTCAGATTTTGGGTGGCACTTCAGATTCTTAAACCTTGGGTCGAATGCTGTAGCTATCTTGAGAAAACTCACATTGTACCTTCTTTGCGTTTTGTCAAATCTGCTCTGAAAGTGTTCTTAAAATGAACATGTGCTGAGTCATCATCCGAGACTGCTGTAACATGAAATACATGGCAGAATGCGGGTAAAATAGAGCCAGAGACATACAATTCTCCCCCCAGGGAGTTCAGTCACAAATTTAATTAACACATTAATTTTTTAATGAGTTTCATCAGCATGGAAGCATGTTCTGTGGAATAGTGGCTGAAGCATGAAGCAACATACAAATGTTTAGCATATATGGCAAGTAAATACCTTGCAATGCTGGCTACAAAAGTCCCATGTGAATGCCTGTTCTCACTTTCTGGGGACATTATAAATAAGAAGTGGGCAGAATTAGCTCACATAAATGTAAACAAATTTGTTTGTTTTAGCAATTGGCTGAACAAGAAATAGGATTGAGTGGACTTCTAGGCGCTAAAGTTTTGCATTGTTTTGTTTTTGAGTACAGTTATGTAACCAAAAAAAGCTACATTTGTAAGCTGCACCTTCATGATAAAGAGATTGCACTACAGTACTTGTATGAGGTGAATTGAAAAATACTATATCATTTTTACAGTGCAAATATTTGTAATAAAAAAATAATATAAAGTGAGCAGTGTACACTTTGTATTCTGTGTTGTAGTTGAAATCAATAGATTTGAAAATGTAGAAAAACATCCAAAAATATTTAATAAATTTCAATCAACATTCTATTGTTTAACAGTGCGATGAAAACTGTGATTATTCGCAATTCATTTTTTTATCACAATAATTTTTTGAGTTAATCGCATGAGTTACCTGTGATTAATTGAGAGCCCTAATTAAATATGGACTAGAGAACTTCAGCATGTGGTAGTTGCCCTTGGGCTAAGATTTCTTGGGGGAAAAATAAAATCCAGAGTGTCAGCATAAAAGTTGTGATACAAGACATCTATGCCGCTGGACAAACCCTGGAAGTATTGGATGAATTCATCTTTCTGAGCAGTAAATTGTCATTAAATGGGCACCGCCAGTGAGACATCCAAAGGAGAATCAGTTTAGCAGCCCCATCCATGAAGGGCCTGCATAATATCTGGAGCCAAAAGAAGGTGAAATTATATACAAAAGTACAGATTTATCAAACCTGCATACTTCCAGTCCTCTTATATGGCTCTGAAACATGGAAGTTGCTTAAACAAGACAGCAAGTGGCTGGAGGCATTATATGCATTGCCAGCAGTGACAACTGGGCATAATATGGTTTGATTTTATCAGTAATAGGGATGTATTATTGAGGATTATACTGGAGAGGATTGAAGTCAACTGTCACATCTTGGTCATACAGCCACCTTGGAGATAAAGTCCCTGCACATCGAGCTCTGACAATCCGACTTGAGATCAGGAAGAGACATTTCCCGGCCACTGACTGGAGGTGGCTATGTGGTCATTCACAGCTAACCTAGTTGAACCAGATCAGTAATAACCTTGTGGAGCTTTTAGACATCTGGAATAAAGCCATACATTGTGGCCAACATTTGGAGCTATGGATCTCTACTGTCTACACATGTTGTTTGTTAACAAATGATAATGATGTTGCCCTTTAGGGGCTGACCCAAAGAGCATATGTCCTTTTAACAGTGAACAGAGATTTTTTTTCTTTAGCTCAAGGGAAAGAGGTCTTTATTTGTTGAGCAGGCAGTCTAGAGTTTTTTACTATTGAAAACCATGAAGTTCTGGTGCAGACAAATTAATGGGAAGAATTCAGGCAAGCCATACTGGAGACATTAGCATCACAACGGAAGCTCCATTTGTATTGATGGGAAGTGAGTTCTGCAGGGGGCAATCCACATCAGTGTTTCTTCCTGGTGTCATGGAGAGACAACCTTCTGATGATTACGGATAGAGGTGAGACTTGATCTCACAGTGACCTTTGACACTTCTGTGCCTAAGATGCTGTTGACTCATCCATGAGACTTTGCATGGATGGATGGAGTTGCATTAAGCTAATTCCGCTCATTCCTCTCTGGCAAATACCAAAGAGTCATGATGGGCAACTGCTTCTCCTTCCTGTAGGTCTCAATCCTGTCACTATTCAACGGGATATGTGAGAACACTAGGGGTGACTTTTGTGACAATATGGTCCCAACTGGCCTCACTCTGCCAATGACACCAACTCTGTTTTCTTTCACTTCCATCATCATCACTGTTTTCTCCCAGCTATCCCACTGTCTGAAGCAAATTCCATCTTGTGTGGAAAGGAAACTGTCTTGAGATACTCCATCCTCTCCTAAATGTGTTGCTGGAATAAAAAAGAAAATGCCCAGAGAAATTTGCAGAAGTGAGGACACATCCCCTCTCGTGGGGAGTAGGGGGAAGCATCTGTACCCACACTGGAGAATAAAGTATGCAGTACCTGGGTGATGCTGGATTTATCAGGTCTCCTGAATACGTTACAACACTAGGCAGACAGCTTCTGTCATTTTTACCTAGTCAGGAGATTATGCTCTTTCCTTTAAGATGAAGCCCTAGTCACAGTGATTTGTGCTTTTGTCACCTCTGTGCTGGCCCAGTGTAACAAATTGTCTAGGACTGAAGGGGGATATCAGGCAAAAAAAAACTGCATCTGTTTCATCCCCTGAAAGTGTGCCATCTAAGTGGGACAGATGTGGAGCTCACACTAGTGCTCTGGGAATTTCAGTGGCTCCCAGAGTCTCTTTAAGGTGTAGGTCTTTAGCTTTAAATGGCCCCAGTCATCTCACAGACCACAAATCACTGTAAGTCATTACCGATGAAGACTACAGCCATCTGACTGAACCCTAAATGAAGCTCTTGTAGGATGGGACAAGGCGTTCTCAGTGGGACTGCCTGCCTGCAAAGGTCAGTATGAGTTTACTATTTGGAGGAGAACATTTTAAGGCTCTTCTCCGTGCAGGCCTCCCCCCGCCCCCCAGCAGCAAACAGGCCTAGCAATGCCTTTCCTCTCATTAAACAAGAGGATAATCCCATTGATGAAGTCATCATAAAAAAAAAAGAGTAGGGAGGGGAGTAGCATGCAGTCCTTTGTTTCTAGATCCTACGGTTACAAGTATGTCACAGCTCGGTCCTAGGTACAGTGTGATCCTATCCCTTTGCAGGATTTTGTTTTAAACGTTAGAGAACTCATCAAAACTTGTAATTCAGCATTAAAGGGTGCAGGAAGAAAACCTCCTGGAGATAGTGTACTGCAGCTTTAAAGCTCCAATTCCTCAACGTGGCACTCTCACAGTGCATCTGTTTAACATCCTGCAGGTTCTGGAATTCATTCTGAGAATTATTCTTAAACAGCATTCCACAGAACTTGTGCTCACATGACACTTCTCTTCAAGTTCAGAGGGAAACAACACAAGTTCTCTTTTTCCTACACAGCTCTCTTATCCGCTGCCTAATAAAGATGGACTATGAAATGTTGGAGAAAAAGTAGCTGTTTTTCTCTACTGTAGAATTTCTTTTTTAGTTATTTTTAATCTGACATCTATTCTAACATGCACTCACACTGCATTTATTTAAATTTCTCCCTTCCTTTTGTTTTATTATTTACCTCCTGTTCCAAAGAGATCACAAAAGATTTTATTTCTATGAGCAATTGGTGGTGGTGGTCTTCTTTACCTTACTGCTCACCTTTCTTTATTCCCTTTCCTATCATCATCCAGCCAGGTGCCTGGTTGAAATTGTGATCAGATGAGATGATTTCACCCATATTTTTGGAATCGGATTAGATTTCCGCTAACCAGACAACTCAGTGCTACTTGCTCAGAGGCTGGATTGCTATGCTGGGCCTTGATTGGATTCAATTCCTGAAATAAGTCTGAGCATGAAAGAGCTTTGGGTTAGACAGGAAGACCAAGACTCAGCCACAGAAAGTGGTAATGCTGATTTTAGTAGATCATGCTGTTAGTATCCAGCCAGTGCCCCACTATAGTGCTGCTGGATGAATTTTCTTCTGGAGCTGAATAGACCTTCCACAGTTACATTACATATGATTTAAAAATATTATTTAAAAAATATAAATCCTCATGCTTCAAGTCATAAGTAAACAACTAACTCATGGTGGTAAAGCAGAAATGTCCTCTATCAGCAAGTAACTTCAGCATAAGGTTTTAGCACCTTCCACTGAAGCATCTGGTGATGATTGCTGCCAGAAACAACTTACTGGACTAGATAGACCACATGTTTGATCCAATTTGGCAAGTCCTACACTGGATCAGGCCAGTTGTATTCTTACCTCACAAGTAGCAGGTCAGTAGCCCTATGGAGGGAGAAGGAATGTAGCCAGTTAAAAGTACTGCTCTTGAGAGTATGCAAGGAATCCAAGTCCCAACATCACAGATCTCCAGGTATCCATGTGGAGTGTCAGTCCATCCATGCAGTGCTATAGACTCCTTTTCCTGTGATAGAACACAACCTACTTTGTGATTATGCTACTGTTGGCCACTTGGTCTTCAGCTGTGGGCTTATACCGCTTCTGAGAAGAAAAACTGCTGAGTCTAATGTTGCTTCTGCAAGAAACAGAATTAATTTTCAAAGAGAAATCTGTATTTCTCCTAGAAGAACATCTAATGCAAACTACTTTGTGGCTCTTCCATCTCTGCAATCTGGCTACATTCTCCCTGAAATTAGAGTTAACCTCAGACATCATTGGGTGTAGGAGCTGCTGGCACTTCATGAGGGTAGGTCCTGCTTGATTTCATATTTATTATAAGTTGTTCCTTTCCACGCTGACTGGTGAAGGGGAGCACTTGCCCTCCCTCTTTTTTTTTTAAACCAAGATAACCTTGTTATCAGCATGTGAGAGCTGTTCAAGCTCAAACGCATGACGCAAACCCACTGTGGATTATAAAACTCTGCAAACAAATTTCACACCACTGGTGAAATGGAGAGGTTGTATTTCTATTGGTTTTGCAGAAAAAACACCATGCCTTGAGCCCAATTTTTACAACTACATTAAACAGTGCTTACTGTGCCTGCAAACTCCCTTTTCCATAATCCTTAACTAGGGAAAGAGAATTAGGCTTTCGTGCGCCTACACCTGGAAAATAGAGCAGAACAAATGATTTCTTTTGAAGCATCTGGTATACCTACCAATGCCAAGGGCAGCATAGTGTACACAATGGAGCCATATTCTGATCTGCTGAATAGTCATTTTGCTTTGAATAGAGATAAAGGAAAAACTGTAATGCACGCCAGAGAATGCAGTAGCTGCAATCTCCAAATAAATAAAATAGATGACTATCAGATGATCCATCCATAAACAATGTGATGAATGCATGCTGAGTCTGAGTCAATGGAACTGATGGGAGATGAGAAATCAGTTTGATTTCATGATAATATCTCTGTAAGGTCAAGTGAAAGATGATCTGGGAGATAAGAATGGCCATACTGGGTCAGACCAAGGTCCATCTAGCCCAGTGTCTTGTCTTCTAACAGTGGCCAATGCCAGGTGCCCCAGAGGGAATGAACAGAACAGGTAATCATCAAGTGATCCATCCCGTCGCCCATTCCCAGCTTCTGGCAAACAGACACCATCCCTGCCCATCATGGCTAATAACAGACATCCCCTTTCTTTAATTTTCCTCTAATACACGTGCTAGTTGCATAAGCTGTTATTAGTCAGCCATTGTTTAGCATGAAGTCTGCTGCTTGCCAGGGGCTAAGATTCGTGATGTGACGGAGAGACTGCCGAGACTCATCAAGCCCTCGGATCGCTACCCCTTCCTGCTTCTCCACGTGGGCACCAATGATACTGCCAAGAATGACCTTGAGCGGATCACTGCGGACTATGTGGCTCTGGGAAGAAGGATAAAGGAGTTGGAGGCGCAAGTGGTGTTCTCGTCCATCCTCCCCGTGGAAGGAAAAGGCCTGGGTAGGGACCGTCGAATCGTGGAGGTCAACGAATGGCTACGCAGGTGGTGTCGGAGAGAAGGCTTTGGATTCTTTGACCATGGGATGGTGTTCCATGAAGGAGGAGTGCTGGGCAGAGACGGGCTCCATCTTACGAAGAGAGGGAAGAACATCTTTGCCAGCAGGCTGGCTAACCTAGTGAGGAGGGCTTTAAACTAGGTTCACCGGGGGAAGGAGACCAAAGCCCTGAGGTAAGTGGGAAAGCGGGATACCGGGAGGAAGCACAGGCAGGAAGGTCTGTGAGGGGAGGGCTCCTGCCTCATACTGGGAATGAGGGGCGATCAACAGGTTATCTCAAGTGCTTATATACAAATGCACAAAGCCTTGGAAACAAGCAGGGAGAACTGGAGGTCCTGGTGATGTCAAGGAATTATGACGTGATTGGAATAACAGAGACTTGGTGGGATAACTCACATGACTGGAGTACAGTCATGGATGGTTATAAACTGTTCAGGAAGGACAGGCAGGGCAGAAAAGGTGGGGGAGTAGCACTGTATGTAAGGGAGCAGTATGACTGCTCAGAGCTCCGGTACAAAACTGTGGAAAAACCTGAGTGTCTCTGGATTAAGTTTAGAAGTGTGTGCAACAAGAGTGATGTCATGGTGGGAGTCTGCTATAGACCACCGGACCAGGGGGATGAGGTGGATGAGGCTTTCTTCCGGCAACTCACGGAAGCTACTAGATCGCATGCCCTGATTCTCATGGGTGACTTTAATTTTCCTGATATCTGCTGGGAGAGCAATACAGCGGTGCATAGACAATCCAGGAAGTTTTTGGAAAGCGTAGGGGACAATTTCCTGGTGCAAGTGCTAGGGGAGCCAACTAGGGGGAGCGCTTTTCTTGACCTGCTGCTCACAAACCGGGTAGAATTAGTGGGGGAAGCAAAAGTGGATGGGAATCTGGGAGGCAGTGACCATGAGTTGGTTGAGTTCAGGATCCTGACGCAGGGAAGAAAGGTAAGCAGCAGGATACGGACCCTGGACTTCAGGAAAGCAGACTTTGACTCCCTCAGGGAACAGATGGCCAGGATCCCCTGGGGGACTAACATGAAAGGGAAGGGAGTCCAGGAGAGCTGGCTGTATTTCAAGGAATTCCTGTTGAGGTTACAGGGACAAACCATCCCGATGAGTCGAAAGAATAGTAAATATGGCAGGCGACCAGCTTGGCTTAATGGTGAAATCCTAGCGGATCTTAAACATAAAAAAGAAGCTTACAAGAAGTGGAAGCTTGGACATATGACCAGGGAAGAGTATAAAAATATTGCTCGGGCATGTAGGAAAGATATCAGGAGGGCCAAATCGCACCTGGAGCTGCAGCTAGCAAGAGATGTCAAGAGTAACAAGAAGGGTTTCTTCAGGTATGTTGGCAACAAGAAGAAAGCCAAGGAAAGTGTGGGCCCCTTACTGAATGAGGGAGGCAAGCTAGTGACAGAGGATGTGGAAAAAGCTAATGTACTCAATGCTTTTTTTGCCTCTGTTTTCACTAACAAGGTCAGCTCCCAGACTGCTGTGCTGGGCAACACAAAATGGGGAAGAGATGGCCAGCCCTCTGTAGTGATAGAGGTGGTTAGGGACTATTTAGAAAAGCTGGACGTGCACAAGTCCATGGGGCCGGACGAATTGCATCCGAGAGTGCTGAAGGAATTGGCGGCTGTGATTGCAGAGCCCTTGGCCATTATCTTTGAAAACTCGTGGCGAACGGGGGAAGTCCCGGATGACTGGAAAAAGGCTAATGTAGTGCCCATCTTTAAAAAAGGGAAGAAGGAGGATCCTGGGAACTACAGGCCGGTCAACCTCACCTCAGTCCCTGGAAAAATCATGGAGCAGGTCCTCAAAGAATCAATCCTGAAGCACTTAGAGGAGAGGAAAGTGATCAGGAACAGTCAGCATGGATTCACCAAGGGAAGGTCATGCCTGACTAATCTAATCGCCTTTTATGATGAGATTACTGGTTCTGTGGATGAAGGGAAAGCAGTGGATGTATTGTTTCTTGACTTTAGCAAAGCTTTTGACACGGTCTCCCACAGCATTCTTGTCAGCAAGTTAAGGAAGTATGGGCTGGATGAATGCACTATAAGGTGGGTAGAAAGCTGGCTAGATTGTCGGGCTCAACGGGTAGTGATCAATGGCTCCATGTCTAGTTGGCAGCCGGTGTCAAGTGGAGTGCCCCAGGGGTCGGTCCTGGGGCCCGTTTTGTTCAATATCTTCATAAATGATCTGGAGGATGGTGTGGATTGCACTCTCAGCAAATTTGCGGATGATACTAAACTGGGAGGAGTGGTAGATACGCTGGAGGGGAGGGATAGGATACAGAAGGACCTAGACAAATTGGAGGATTGGGCCAAAAGAAATCTAATGAGGTTCAATAAGGATAAATGCAGGGTCCTGCACTTAGGATGGAAGAATCCAATGCACCGCTACAGACTAGGGACCGAATGGCTCGGCAGCAGTTCTGCGGAAAAGGACCTAGGGGTGACAGTGGACGAGAAGCTGGATATGAGTCAGCAGTGTGCCCTTGTTGCCAAGAAGGCCAATGGCATTTTGGGTTGTATAAGTAGGGGCATAGCGAGCAGATCGAGGGACGTGATCGTTCCCCTCTATTCGACACTGGTGAGGCCTCATCTGGAGTACTGTGTCCAGTTTTGGGCCCCACACTACAGGAAGGATGTGGATAAATTGGAAAGAGTACAACGAAGGGCAACGAAAATGATTAGGGGTCTAGAGCACATGACTTATGAGGAGAGGCTGAGGGAGCTGGGATTGTTTAGTCTGCAGAAGAGAAGAATGAGGGGGGATTTGATAGCTGCTTTCAACTACCTGAAAGGGGGTTTCAAAGAGGATGGCTCTAGACTGTTCTCAATGGTAGCAGATGACAGAACGAGGAGTAATGGTCTCAAGTTGCAATGGGGGAGGTTTAGATTGGATATTAGGAAAAACTTTTTCACTAAGAGGGTGGTGAAACACTGGAATGCGTTACCTAGGGAGGTGGTAGAATCTCCTTCCTTAGAGGTTTTTAAGGTCAGGCTTGACAAAGCCCTAGCTGGGATGATTTAACTGGGACTTGGTCCTGCTTTGAGCAGGGGGTTGGACTAGATGACCTTCTGGGGTCCCTTCCAACCCTGATATTCTATGATTCTATGATTCTATGAACATGTGATAAAGCTGGGATACCCTCTGTACTCCATCGCTTTTGGCATGATCTATAGAGCCGCTGGGACTTAGGTGCTTGTTTGTCATGGTTGGTAAGGAGGGAATCCAAACGATACTATTTGTCACTATTACTTTTGAAAAATTTAGAACAGAGAAGTTGACTGGCGTGTCAATTCCAAAACCAATTCTAATAAACCCTCATAACTGTGTTTGCATGAGTTTAGTTTTCTAGTATTTCTATTTGGTAGTGAAATGCTTTGCTTTTTAGTCCATCTAAGGCAGTAATTCTACAATGTTCCCTTGAGCAGACAGGTCAACATTTTGAAAAGTGACTAGTGATTTTGGGTGCCGTACTTGAGACACCTTAAAGAGGCCTGACTTTCAGAGGATGACAGTTCAGCAATTTCTGAGAATTGGAACCCCTAGGCTATCTCAAGTTAGGCACCCAAAATTGAGGCAGTTAAAATCACTAGACACTGGAATAACCTGACTAGGTCTGGCTCTCCTTGTTTCAGCTGCTAAATATCAATAAAAGAAGCTCAAACTGGAATAAATTATTTGAAAATGTTTATTTTCCATATAAGCCATTGCTGTAGTTCCCAATGGGATGGGAGGTGTCTGAACAATCTGTCCATTAAGATGTGGTCTCTACTATGTAAAAGTTCTTGATTGCCTGATCTAAGGTATTTCTAGGCTACCCATCACATTCTTGCCACAGCTTGGAAGCTGTGCTCTCTCCAACTCCCTGACAGTGTTTCTTTATCACTCGTAACACAGTTTAGACTAGTCAGGATTTCAATTCAAATATATATATGACATCTTTGTACCAAGAATAGTCTCATCCTCATCTGCCCTATTAAGAATTGACCAGATGGAGCTTTTTCTGTCTTTTCCTCCTGGGTAAATTGTATCTAATTGAAAATTATTCCCTCCCTCCCCCATCCTGCTACCCTCATACACATTTGATATATCATCTAGAAGTTATCTCTGGTTATTTCAGCAAAGGATCATCAGGTCTTGGATAAAACTTGGGGATTTTCTTTGGGGAGGCAAGAAGTCAAAGTTCTAACTTAGCAAAACAAAATTAAAAGTAGACCAGGTTGTCCTGATGTTATGTTTTACAATGTACAGGGTTGGTTGTTTTGGGGATGGGTGGTAGACTTCTGCTATAAGGGCATTGCAGCTATCAAAATACAATTTACACAATCTGAAATTTACAGCTGGGATATAATCCTTATTGAAATTCCTTCTTTGTTATAAAATATAACATTGAAAACAATCTCCATTTTTTTGCCATGCATGTAGGCACATGCAGCATCTTAGAAATGTTCAGAGCTTGCTTTGTACAGTCTTTCACTTGATTCTCTGTTGCAAGAATTTTTCTCTTAATGAAGAACCTGAAATGCTTTTTAAAAAGTACACGAAGATCCCAGATCAATAACGGGGCACTGAAAATGTCCTCATTTAAAAATAATGGTTTTACACGTAACTACAGCATGATTTCAAACAAACTTTGCATTTGCATTTGCATTATAATATCCCATGAACTCTGTGGAACTTTGTATTTAAAGCTGAACTGCACAGTTGGCTGCTGTGTCTCTAATGGGCAGAACATAACCTTGGACCTGAACTTTCCCAAAGTTTGGAGTTCTTCCGATATGGTGCCAAACTTTCCATTCAGCCCTATCTCCAGTTAGTAACTGACTTCAGGCACTCAGTCTGTCCTTGTTTCTTGGGCAGCAGCTGATACCATCACAATAACCTAGGCAGGGGCTCATCTTCCTCAGGGATTTATTTGACAATATGACCTTAATATCCTTCAAGCAGTTGTCAGAAAATGGGAAATGGGCACAGCGGTGGACAGGCTGAAGGAGGCAGTACAAACCTAGGGCCAGTCACATAACACGAGCAGACTGTTTATTATTAAAAAACAAAGCACGAAACAGTTTTAATGTAATCACTTTCATTTTTATTATTTTTTCCTCCTTTCTCAGTGTATCCCAAATTCCAAGACAGAAGCATTTAAAATATGAGCAGATGATGCTTTCTAGAAGTTCAGCTTTTTCAAAGCATTGATTGTCCAGGAGTTGCACAATATTTTAGTTGGGTCTTTTTTTTTTTTTTTAACACCTTGAAGAAAAGACATGAACAGTGTATGGCTCAGAGGAGTTGCAAAAGACTGTGTTTAAATCTAGGTTTATCTCATTGGCTGTATAATGGGAGTCTAAAGAAGAAAAGAACAAAACAAAACAAACCTGGTGTTGCGTGTCAAAAATTGAGAGTGCACTGGCAGAAATGTGTGCAATTTTGCTTGGCACCTAACTATGTTATGAGGCATATTCTGCCACATTTACTCAGATTAAGTAGTACGTAAGTATAGGAGTAGCCCCTCTGAAATCAATGAGATTACTTGCAAAGCAAGGTACTCATGTTGAGTAGTTAAGGTGGCAGCAACTGGTCCTTTAACCATATCAGCACCTGAACAGCACTCTTCATCTATGGATCTCAGAATGCTATTAGTCCCTATGTTGTACATAAATTCTTACAAATATGTCTGAAATTCAGCAATTAAAAATATAGCTTTGGGCCAAAATATTGGGATTGGAAGGTTTTAGCTCAGGAGCTACATTTTTCCTCCTCTGAAATGATCCACATCCATTTGGTTTGGTATAAAAATACAAAAATATGCCGCATACATGTTAAGGTTGCTCTTCTATGACTGTGACTTAGGCCTGGTCTACACTAGGGTGGGGATCGATCTAAGTTACGCAGTGACGTGAATAGCGTAGCTGAAGTCGACGTATTTAGATCTATTTAATGTGGTGTCTAGACTAGACGCGATAAATTCACCCCCGCGGCCCGTTGATCCAGTGGGTAATGTAGACAAGCCCTTAACAATAGCAAGTGATACTGGCCTGCCACCTATTCCGTGTAAAGTGGCTGCATTGGGCCATACCTTTGCTTCCCTCCATGGCATGGGCGCTCAGGCACAGGAGCAGAATTTTGCCACAAAGTTTTTCTAACCAAGAACTGGAATTTTCCTTCATAGAGATTTGCCACAAAGTCAGAGAGAAGCTCTGTGACAAAAAGCACCACCTTCATTTTGAAAAAGAATATATGCAAACATGGCTACGCAGCTCAGTCTAAGAGGCTGATTCTTGTGTGCTGCAGGAATAAACCAGAAAAGTTCCGAGGCCCTCTGACTCTATTGCATGCTAGGAAATTGGCTTAAAACATATTTTCTAGTACCAAGTATTGCATATAGGATTACATTCTCTGCAAATGCTGTACTCAATTTTTTCTGCTGTTCAGCTTATCCATTTGTCTAATAGTACAGTACGCTACTTTAAAGCGCTAGAACTCTGGTAGAACTTCAAGATTAAATAAACCAAATCTTAATTTTTGCATTATAAGAATTTCCTTGAAACTATAATGAATTTACCTGGCAGTTTGATATGTGGCTAAATCCCTCCCACCTTAATCACATGATTAGTCCCATTGAAGTCAATGGGACTAGTTACAGTAATGAGATAATCAAGATTTATCATCTTTCTAGTTACCAAGTAGAATGCAGTGATGACATAGTGCATTCAGCTCACTGACGGGCAGATGGGTAATGAGGTGGGTACTATTGTTACAGTGCTGTAAGTGTAAACACTACTTTACCCAATGTGTAAAAGACAGGGAGCAGACCTGTGTAGGATAGCTCTCAAATAACTTATCTTTTTACATATAGGTTTTTAAAATGTCAAAAGTAAGGTTTTTTAGACAGAGTTGGAAACTCAGCCTGTAAGTTCTTGTACAGCAACAACATTCAGAAACTGATACTCTGAACCTGCACATTAAAATGAAAAGTTCTGCATTAACATGTTTAAAAATTTGGTTTTTGCCAAGCAAGTTAGGCTGAAATTTTCAAACTTGAGTATCTAAAGGTAGGCACCTGAATGTATATTTAAGCATCGAGATACAGATTCCCTGATTTTCAGTGGTTCTGATCTCATTAACATCAGTAGCAACAGTGACTGCTCAGCTGTTTTGGAAATCAGGGATGTAGATGCCTAACTATAACTACTCAAGTTTGAAAAATTTGGCTTTAGCTACAAAGACATTTTATTAAAAAAAAAAAATAGCCAACTTTCATTGTCTCCGATTACAGTGTCTGAAATGTAATTAAAGTAACAATTAATAGAGCAACGTGTCTATAGCAAAAGCCGCACACTAACTGACATGGAAAAAAACTGCAAAATCTGTAGCTCTTGAAAGTAATTAGAGATCTGTAACATTCCACAGATACTTCACATTCGGCTCCTAGAAAGTATTACTAGGCAACTTAAAACTTTTTCATAGTATTATCATGTTATCATTGCCACTGATATGCTTTTCAGGCTGGTCTGAGGAAGACTTTATGTTAACAACACTGCAAATCTTTACTAACTATTTCAGATTTACTTTCCACCTCTCCAAATCTCCCCATTTTGGCTCAAGCATCACCAACTAGACTTGAACATATTTTTAAATACAACAAAAATATGAAGCCAGAGAATTGGTTCTTTTATCCTTTTATATGCACTTTTGGACTCGGTTACAAGAAAGACTTTAGACTTTATTTTCTTAAAATTCTCTTTATAAAAGTCATCCTGAATTACTCATGGGGCTAAGTCATTGGCAGGTCGTGGTAAGCTGCATATCTGCCAGTCACATGATGGTAAATCTGCAAGGAAAAGGAGAATTTATAATGGTATCATACACAACTAAAAATTAAAAAGGTATCATTAGCCAACAAATTCATGACATGTTGAGGGGCAGCTGGCTGTTAATATATTTTAAAATGAGAGAGAGAGAGAGAGTGAGTGTGTGTATGTATATATATATAATATAGGAAGTATTCTATTGACTACAATGGGCTTCAGATCAGACCCATGTTGAATATAAAATGTACTTTTTATTTATATCCCTCTTCCCCACCTATCATATGCTCCTGGTAGCTTTAGAGAATGTAAAGTCTATGGGGCACTAGGAGCAGAAGAATACTCTAGAATGGGTGTAACACAGCCCTCTCCCCTATGGCTGTTCAGTAGCAAGAGGCAAAATCTCCTTCTGTATGCTGCTTCTACTGCAGAGGGTTGAATTTTACATCATTGGCATGGCAGGCAAGCAGTTCCTAGGCATGGCAGGCAGGTACCAATATCTGGTCACATCCCTCCTTTGCTAACACATTCTCACTTCCTGCAGGGTGAGAAACAAACATGGCATAGCTGCAGGCTTTGGAGCTCAGCAGCAGTGGAGTGACTCTGAGTGGTTGAAAGCCAGGAGAGCGGATTCTCTCTGCTCAGCACTGTGAGCCTGACCCAGGTAGCTGCCTAGAGAGGCAATGCAGACTGATTGGATCATGGAAGCCCCCTAATGACTCCCTGTAGCAACAAGCTAAATTTAAAGAAATCCAGCAGGGAAGCAAAATTGTAGTTCTTAAGTAATTAGAAGTGTGCTCCATTATCCTTGAAATGGTTTGGAATACATATTTCATGAAAGCAATAAGCAAACTTTTTCCAGAAAAATGTTTTTTCTCAACCAAGATTGGAAGGAACCTCCTGGGACCTCAAATCCAGTCCCCTGCTATCACAGAACTAACCTGTCTCTCGATATCGGACAGCAAAGTACTGGCACCTAGGCGAAAGAGGTCTGGTTTCAGCCACTCATCTCCTAACTCCTCCTTCATCAATACGAGCCAGGTAAGAGCATCCTTTGCACTACGAATGCCTCCAGCAGGTTTAAATCCAACCTTAAGAAAAATGTAATACATAAAAAATGCTATTTATTTTCAGTGATTTGTCTTCATTTTAGGAGAAATGAAAATCTGCATATCTACAGCTGGGAAATGTCCACAATGTACAGCCAAGACTCTGTTATGGGTTAGGTTCTAACTTTAGGCAAAGCCTTGAGCAAGCAATAGTGTGTAAGCGGCACCAACTCAGGAGTAGTCCTGGAGAGCTTTGTGCCTCAGACACCCCTGTGAAAGGTACAATTCCCTCCCTGCTTCTGGACCCCCAATGAGAGAGTGGGGTAGAGGCAAGACTGTCCATTCCCAGTCCACCCATCCCCCACTCACACGCTCTGGGGAAAGAGGGAGACGGTAGGTAATGTCTCCGACTCTTACAGGCCTGTTCCCAAGTCCTGGGTAGCTGACATAGGGGTAGAAAGGATGATTCTTATTCCTTTGCACAGGCACATAGTCACCTCACCGTCTAGTTCTAAATGTCTAATAATAAACACACACACAAACATCTCCTCAAAGATGTGGAAGTGAAGAGTTCTGGTTGCAATGGGAGTTACTTATCTGTCAACAACTGAGAGGCTTCTATATTTTACTGAAAGCACATGCATGATAATTATACGCTACCAGTCTGTACTTTTAAGCTATATTTAGTACACTAAAATTAATATGCAGTTAATTGTCTAGATATAATAAATCTTTCTACAGCGATGAACCAAGTTGGGTCTGTCCCTGCTAGACATATGAAGTTTTGTTTGTTAATTTGGCAAATACTGTCATTCCAGAGAACATCCACAGAATGTGTTTTTTTATCAGAACTGAAATGTGAGGCCTGCAATATATGAAACAATGTAGATCTGAATTTAAACAATGCATACTGTGTTAAGAGAACGCATTCTGGGTCCTATGTAGGCTGCATATCCATACACTTTTAGAATTGCAGAATCCATCCACATCACAGTCCTTAAGAGCCTAGAAGTTCCTACACCAGAATGGACCATTTATCCATCAAGTCTATTATCCTGCCTTCAGCAGTGGTCTATACATGTGCCTTGAAGCTTGAAAAGCAAAGAGAATCAGAAGCAGGCTTGCTGGTATTTGATGTAATGCAGGAACAATCTGGATAGTCTGCAGTGTAGTATATAGTATATAAGAGTAACAAGAAGGGTTTCTTCAGGTATGTTAGCAACAAGAAGAAAATCAAGGAAAGTGTGGGCCCCTTACTGAATGAGGGAGGCAACCTAGTGACAGAGGATGTGGAAAAAGCTAATGTACTCAGTGCTTTTTTTGCCTCTGTCTTCACGAACAAGGTCAGCTCCCAGACTACTGCACTGGGCAGCATAGCATAGGGAGGAGGTGACCAGCCCTCTGTGGAGAAATAAGTGGTTCGGGACTATTTAGAAAAGCTGGACGAGCACAAGTCCATGGGGCCGGATGCACTGCATCCGAGAGTGCTAAAGGAGTTGGCGGATGTGATTGCAGAGCCATTGGCCATTATCTTTGAAAACTCATGGCGATCGGGGGAAGTCCCAGACAACTGGAAAAAGGCTAATGTAGTGCCCATCTTTAAAAAAGGGAAGGAGGAGGATCCAGGGAACTACAGGCTAGTCAGCCTCACCTCAGTCCCTGGAAAAATCATGGAGCAAGTCCTCAAGGAATCAATTCTGAAGCGCTTAGAGGAAAGGAAAGTGATCAATAACAGTCAGCATGGATTCACCAAAGGGAAGTCATGCCTGACTAATCTAATTGCCTTCTATGACGAGATAACTGGCTCTGTGGATGAGGGGAAAGCAGTGGATGTGTTGTTCCTTGACTTTAGCAAAGTTTTTGACATGGTCTCCCACAGAATTCTTGCCAGCAAATTAAAGAAGCATGGGTGGGATGAATGGACTATAAGGTGGATAGAAAGCTGGCTAGATTGTTGGGTTCAACGGGTAGTGATCAATGGCTCCATGTCTAGTTGGCAGCCGGTATCAGTGGAGTGCCCCAAGGGTCAGTCCTGGGGCCAGTTTTGTTCAATATCTTCATTAATGATCTGGAGGATGGCATGGATTGCACCCTCAGCAAGTTTGCAGATGACACTAAACTGGGAGGAGAGCTAGATACACTGGAGAGTAGGGATAGGATACAGAGGGACCTAGACAAATGAGAGGATTGGGCCAAAAAAAAATCTGATGAGGTTCAACAAGGACAAGTGCAGAGTCCTGCACTTAGGACGGAAAAATTCCATGCACTGCTACAGACTAGGGACCGAATGGCTAGGCAACAATTCTGCTGAAAAGGACCTAGGGGTTACAGTGGATGAGAAGCTGGATATGAGTCAACAGTATACCCTTGTTGCCAAGAAGGCCAATGGCATTTTGGGATGTATAAGTAGGGCATTGCCAGCAGATAGAGGGATGTGATCGTTCCCCTCTATTCGACACTGGTGAGGCCTCATCTGGAGTACTGTGTCCAGTTTTGGGCCCCACACTACAAGAATGTGAAAAAATTGGAAAATGTCCAGCGGAGGAAAACAAAAATTATTAGGGAACTGGAACACATGACTTATGAGGAGAGGCTGAGGGAACTGGGATTGTTTACTCTGTGGAAGAGAAGAATGAGGGGGGATTTGATAGCTGCTTTCAACTACCTGAAAGGGGGTACCAAAGAGGATGGATCTAGACTGTTCTCAGTGGTAGCAGATGACAGAATGAGGAGTAATGGTCTCAAGTTGCAGTGGGGGAGGTTTAGGTTGGATATTAGGAAAAACTTTTTCACTAGGAGGGTGGTGAAGCACTGGGAGGGTGGTGAAGCGTTACCAAGGGAGGTGGTGGAATCTCCTTCCTTAGAAGTTTTTAAGGTCAGGCTTGACAAAGCCCTGGCTGGGATGATTTAGTTGCGGATTGGTCCTGCTTTGAGCAGGGGGTTGGACTAGATGACCTCCTGAGGTCCCTTCCAACCCTGCTATTCTATGATTCTATAGTGGTGCTTTCACAATTCTCTCCACCCCAGGAAGATTCTCCTCAGAAAGCTCTGAGATCTTCCCTGTTCCCTTTTTTTCTCTCTTATTCTGCTTTCTCCTTACACCCTCACCACCTGAGAGGATTATCAATCTGCTAAATATTTGAAGAAGTTATATCCTGGAAAGCATGAAACCCATTTTCTATAGGATACAGTGAGATCCATAAGAAAATTTACTGGAATTTAAAAAAAAATAATCATTGAGCTATGTATTTGGTAAAGATTATAGTAATTTAACAAAACAAACTTGTAGAAGAAATATGTTTCTCTCACACTGAAGCATTCTAATAAGACAATTTCTAAAAGATAAAAACAGGAAAAGCTGATGAATCTGAAATGCAGAGACAGAAAGAAAGAGTG
Source organism: Dermochelys coriacea (assembly GCF_009764565.3). Lineage (NCBI taxonomy): Eukaryota > Metazoa > Chordata > Testudines > Dermochelyidae > Dermochelys > Dermochelys coriacea. The sequence goes on from NC_050068.2 coordinate 238,829,638, forward strand.
AGTGTAATAACTCTAGTTTTCCAAAAATATTCAAACCACTGCAACTGGAAAAACATCTGCAATGCAAAGAATTAAAGCAAAGTGTATATGGTGTCCCTTCACAAAGGGAAAAACTAATGAAAATCTCATTAGATTCTTCCTATCAGTGTCAAAGCCCTTTGAGATAATCTGTGACTAAAACAAGTAAACTTCAAGTTTAAAAGAAATAAAAGGGGGAGGGGAGTGGGAGAGAATAATTAAAAATAACACTTGCACAGTTTTTCCTGTTCAGCATTAATATTCTAAAGAAGTTTTTATTTTTGCAAAAAGCTGGCAAAGACTGGCCTATTCTCGCCTCCATTTTCCAGCTTTCCAAAGAGCACATCTGACTGCCATAAAAATGCAAAAAGATATTTAATTCAAGAGCTGCATGAAGTCTAGCTGCCTTTTCCCTGCTGTTTCACAGCGTTTCATTATTTTAATAAGTTCATCTCCTCGAGAATTTTCTCTTCACCTTATATTATTAAAAGTAATATGTTTTTATGGATTGGGGGTTTCCCAACAGAAAAACTAATTTGTGTGTGTCCTTCAATAATGATAGGAAAAGATTATTTCCCATTGTATTGCACACTTTTCATATCACTACCACAGCTTATCATTCAATAAATGTTACTCTGCAACCTGTTCCTTTCCTTGAAAAAGTTTAATTTCTGTATTAACCTGTTTTTGCCAGCTCATGCCTTGCTAGAAAGCTTCTGTATAGCAGCAGAATTAGTTTGTTAAAGAAACCATTTAGAAATCTCTTGTCACTGATAAAATTGTCTTCAGTTAATAGAAGGATGTAAAGTCAGTTTACATCTAATTCTCTCTCTCTCTCTCTCTCACACACACACACACACAGTCTCTTAATAGCACGTTTTAAACTGAGAATGAATTATGTTAAAATGAAAGGTAAATTAAATGATTATATTAATTAAATGTAAAATCTTATAGTAATGCACTGTGTAAGGGCAAATCCTGACTTCTGGCATACAGCTCATGGAACTCGGATCTGTACTGAGGACAGCCACAGGGGCTGAAGGTGGGAGGAATCCCCTCTGTCACAGAGAAGGTTACAGAGAAGGTGTTACTCTAGCCACATGGCTGCAGGAGCCCCCATAGCCGTTACATACACACACACACGTGCGGGGAAATAGTCAATGGAGTCGCATAGGGTTCATCTAGACTAGGATAAAAGGTATGTTGTTAGAATGTACCATGTTCTAACATCACATCTTTAAAATCCTAGTCTAGTCAAGGCCAGAGCTGTGGATAATTGGACCAGATTCTCTGTTACACTAATGCCCACGTAGGCTATTCTGGTAGCCTAAATGGACCTGAAAGGGAGTGGAAATGGTCTCTTGAGACTACTGCCTGTGCCAGGGACCTTCCCAGCTGACATAAGGGCAGAGGGAGAGAGGGAGGGGTGAGCCAGAGATGGAGAGGGGATGCCATTGGAGTACTGTACTATAGCTATTTTCTGCTTTCCGGGGACCATGGGAGGAGACGAAGATACGTAAGAGCAGTTCTGAGCTTGTTTCAACTTAACTTGGGATTTGCACAGGCCCTCAACTGCCCCAGAACACAGGAAAGGGAAAGGTGGCTTAGAGCTTCCTTTGGCCACCTTCCTCTTCCATTACTGTTGCAAGTACAGGAACAGATGAATGGAAAATTGGATCTGCCCCAAGTCTCTGCTCCACAGTGATACGGAAGGACTGTAGTAGTAAACATCCTGTGTGAGCTCTCAGCAGCCTGTTCCCCACCCATACCGCTTCTGCTGCAGAACTTACACTCTGCCTTTCATGGCTGGTGGGAAACCCTACATGGCAAAGAAGAAAGCACTAGAATTTGTACTTGGAATGAGAATATAAAATAATCAAGTAAAATATTGTAGCTTCTGACAAGTATTGTATGTATTGGGTCAATTCTCAACTGACGTAAATCTGTGCAGCTCCATAAACTTCAATGGATCTAGGCCAATTTCCATCAGCTGAGGATCTGTCCCATTGTTTATTAAAATTCACATTTAAACAGCCTAACTAGTACACCAAAACACTATATATATGCAATGGGGACTGAATGGATGCTGCACAAATTTTCCCAGGGGGAAAAATTCCTCTTTAACTGAGACTTGACATGGGAAGTTTCAGCTAAAGAGGAACATTTTTATAAGCAAGTAGAAAGAGGTAGCTATAAGGAAAGTTGAGTTGCAGCTTGACCTATATGAAAGCTAAGAGATATGTTAATCAATCAATCATATGTTCTGTATTTTGAAAATATTCAGGTTTTACCTCAACTTCTCAATGACATTGTTTTTATTTACACAAAAGATTCCGATATTAAGAATTACCTTGTTGCCAGTTTTCCAGTAGAAATCTCTAACGGCTCGCACCATGACTATGCCTACTGGAAGGGTGGCATTAACTGCTTCTTTTCCTGTAGAGGTCTTAATAAAATCAGAACCTTAAAAAAAAACCAGAACACTCCATGGTAGTTTTATAAAAACAGTAATTCTTTGAATATATATCTATATATCTATATATATCCTCTCATCCAAGGATCTCATTATGTTTTACAATCATTATTAAGCCGTACATCATCCCTGTAAGGTAGATGACATTATCCCTATTGTACAGCTGGGGAACCTCAACCACAATAAGGTTAAGAGTCCTGTTCAAAGTTTTAGAGCAATTCAGAACAACCATCAGGGGACAGAACCTAGGCATTTTTACTCTTAGTTCCTGTCTCTAGCCATCAGAACAAAATCTGTCTTCGCTCATGTGCCAATCAGCTGATGTTATGATATACAACATTTAAATGCATGGTCAGTAACGTATGTAGGCATTAAGAAAACATTCCAAAGAAGCGGACAGTTAGCCTTGGTTCCTGGCTTATTTCACTCTGCATTTTCATTTGAATACAATGTTATTCTTCACTTTGTTGCCTGAGCTCGTGAAGCGTTGGTTGCACCCAGCTGCATTTCAGTGTTGTCTTAAGTGAATTCTGCAACACAGTACTCAGTTTGCAAAATACTACTTTTTTTTTTTTTTGAGGGGGAAGGGTGTAGGTACAGCCAGATGTCTGATGGTGCTCCCATACAGTTCAATGACATCACTCCCACTGACTTCAGTGCAGCAGGCTGGAGCCCTAGAGTCCTGCAGGCTCTTTAACTAGCAAAAGTAGTCCAGGAGACCAATTCAACCATAGGGTAAGACTGCAGCTCCCATTTAAATCAAATTACATCTGCTTACACCTCAACATCAAACTTAGCTCAGGGTCTGGTTTATCTCTCATCTGAATGGTGGCATCTCCAACAGCACAATGCCTTCTAGCAGTAATCTGGAGCAGTTTCACTAGGAGAGCAAAACAAAGGAGGCCATCTCTTGAATCATTAACACCACATCCCACAACACCATGGGTTTCCCTAAAAAGAAAAGGAGTACTTGTGGCACCTTAGAGACTAACAAATTTATTAGAGCATAAGCCATTACCCTCTGATCCCACTGAGAGTTACCAAAAGAAACTACAGCATTTGCTCAAGAAACTCCCTGAAAAAGCACAAGAACAAATCCGCACAGACACACCCCTAGAAGCCCGACCTGGGGTATTCTATCTGCTACCCAAGATCCATAAACCAGGAAATCCTGGACGCCCCATCATCTCAGGCATTGGCACCCTGACAGCAGGATTGTCTGGCTATGTAGACTCCCTCCTCAGGCCCTTCGTTACCAGCACTCTCAGCTATCTTCGAGACACCACTGACATCCTGAGGAAACTACAGTCCATTGGTGATCTTCCTAAAAACACCATCCTAGCCACTATGGATGTAGAAGCCCTCTACACCAACATTCCACACAAAGATGGACTACAAGCTGTCAGGAACAGTATCCCCGATACTGTCACGGCTAACCTGGTGGCTGAACTTTGTGACTTTGTCCTCACACATAACTATTTCACATTTGGGGACAATGTATACCTTCAAATCAGCGGCACTGCGATGGGTACCCGCATGGCCCCACAGTATGCCAACATTTTTATGGCTGACTTAGAACAACGCTTCCTCAGCTCTCGTCCCCTAATGCCCCTACTCTACTTGCGCTACATTGATGACATCTTCATCATCTGGACCCATGGAAAAGAAGCTCTTGAGGAATTCCACCATGATTTCAACAATTTCCATCCCACCATCAACCTCAGCCTGGACCAGTCCACACAAGAGATCCACTTCCTGGACGCTACGGTGCTAATAAGCGATGGTCACATAAACACCACCCTATATCGGAAACCTACTGACCGCTATTCCTACCTACATGCCTCTAGCTTTCATCCAGATCATACCACTCGATCCATTGTCTACAGCCAAGCTCTACGATATAACCGCATTTGCTCCAACCCCTCAGACAGAGACAAACACCTACAAGATCTCTATCGTGCATTCCTACAACTACAATACCCACCTGCTGAAGTGAAGAAACAGATTGACAGAGCCAGAAGAGTACCCAGAAGTCACCTACTACAGGACAAGCCCAACAAAGAAAATAGCCATCACCTTCAGCCCCCAACTAAAACCTCTCCAACGCATCATCAAGGACCTACAACCTATCCTGAAGGACGACCCATCACTCTCACAGATCTTGGGAGACAGGCCAGTCCTTGCTTACAGACAGCCCCCCAATCTGAAGCAAATACTCACCAGCAACCACACACCACACAACAGAACCACTAACCCAGGAACCTATCCTTGCAACAAAACCCGTTGCCAACTCTGTCCACATATCTATTCAGGGGACACCATCATAGGGCCTAATCACATCAGCCACACTATCAGAGGCTCGTTCACCTGCGCATCTACCAATGTGATATATGCCATCATGTGCCAGCAATGCCCCTCTGCCATGTACATTGGCCAAACTGGACAGTCTCTACGTAAAAGAATGAATGGACACAAATCAGACGTCAAGAATTATAACATTCAAAAACCAGTTGGAGAACACTTCAATCTCTCTGGTCACTCGATTACAGACCTAAGAGTGGCTATCCTTCAACAAAAAAGATTCAAAAACAGACTCCAATGAGAGACTGCTGAATTGGAATTAATTTGCAAACTGGATACAATTAATTTAGGCTTGAATAGAGACTGGGAATGGATGAGTCATTACACAAAGTAAAACTATTTCCCCATGTTATTTCTCCCCCCCACCCCACCCCCACTGTTCCTCTGATATTCTTGTTAACTGCTGGAATTAGCCTACCTTGCTTGTCACCATGAAAGGTTTTCCTCCTTTCCCCCCCCTGCTGCTGGTGATGGCTTATCTTAATGATCACTCTCCTTACAGTTTCAGAGTAGCAGCCATGTTAGTCTGTATTCGCAAAAAGAAAAGGAGTACTTGTGGCACCTTAGAGACTAACAAATTTATTAGAGCATAAGCTTTCGTGAGCTACAGCTCCGATGAAGTGAGCTGTAGCTCACGAAAGCTTATGCTCTAATAAATTTGTTAGTCTCTAAGGTGCCACAAGTACTCCTTTTCTTTTTTCTCCTTACAGTGTGTATGATAAACCCATCGTTTCATGTTCTCTGTGTGTGTATATAAATCTCCCCTCTGTTTTTTCCACCAAATGCATCTGATGAAGTGAGCTGTAGCTCACGAAAGCTTATGCTCTAATAAATTTGTTAGTCTCTAAGGTGCCACAAGTACTCCTTTTCTTTTTGCGAATACAGACTAACACGGCTGCTACTCTGAAACATGGGTTTTCCTGTAAGTTTCCCATTCAAGTACTGAACAGACCAATTGCTGTGAAAAGTGTGTAATCTGATGAAGATCACATTTTGATCAGATGGGGCAACATAGAAACTCTTCTTAACACCATGGGGATGCAATTTAAAGTAAAGGGCAATTAACAATTGACTGAACTTTGCAAAAAATTAAGGTGGATAAAGTAATCTCTTTTATTGGACCAACTTCTGTTTGTTTTTTCCAACAACAGAAGTTGGTCCAATAAAAGATTTTTAGCTAATCCCTCTTGTCTCTCTAGTATCCTGGAAACAACATTGCTACAACACTGCAAACAAGGAATTAAGGTCACCCAAGTTATATACTTTGGGGCCACTCTCATTGAAATCAGAGTTTTTCCTTCTGATTTAAAAGGGAGCAGGATTGAGCTCACTATATACACTTGATGGTCACATCTTTTTTTTAAATAGAAATCAAACTTTAACATTATCAAATTATAGTTTTTTCAGTTTTTCTTTTAAGTGCAGAATTTAAGTCCTTCAGTACAATACTTCCTCTTCCCCCCCCCCCCCGCCCATTACAAGGTAAATCAAAGCTTTTATAAGTCTTATAATTACAAGCCTCTATGGTACAGTTTCATTAAAAACTTTCATTAAACAACAGCTGCCCTTGTATATGGTCTTCTAATCAATTTGGTCAAACAGAATGACTTCTAATCAGCTGTTGATAAAAATAGAAGATGAAATTTTAATTCTAATAGATTAACCACAAACTCAAGACCGTCTTCAAAATCCATCCAGTTCCATTCTCCAGTGGATTTAACGACTATTCAGCAACTCATTACTAAATAGAACAAGATGAACATTTTCCAGTTCATTAAAGAAATGTACTATGTATTTTTGCATTGTCCTCAAGATTCGTTACAGGGAGTCTTAATTACAAGATAATGGATAATGGTTATTAAATGCAGACGCCAGTAATGAAGCTCTATTCATTTGCGAGCCTCAGAGACTACAAAAAAGGGAAAATAAAATTACTAGCTTCAAAAGATTAACGGATCAAATTATTATTCAATTTTGAAAATTTCATTGACTTCATAGAAACAAGAAGAGATTAAAAACTATTATTAGTACAAAAGTAATGCATTTATTTATTTATTTTTAAATAATATCTTAAGGCTATTATCAGAATAATCAGCTTTTGGATGTAATTATTAGACAAACATACAGCCAATTTAGCGTCATCTCCTAACAATGAAAACAATACATGTTTATTTCATGAACAAATTTTATTTATGATACAAGAGCTTGCTAGCAGGATTCCATAAAGAATCTTGCGGAACCCAGAAGATGTATGCTATCAGAGAGCACTACAGCGTAAGGTATTACTAACAATTTATTTTTCACTTATGAAAAAAGGGATTTAAAAATCGACCACTGTTTTAAGGAGCATGGCATTAAGTGGAATTCATGCCAAACTTGTAATTGGAGTTTCTGGTGACATTATTCAAACACCAAAACAAAACAAAATAAAAAAACACTCTATTGACAAAAGTTCAAGAGTTTTATCTGGTGATTCAGATAATTTTGAACCTATAACCATCATCCAGCCTCCCTTTTATGAATGCACATTCACAAAGGCAAGTTTTCAAATACATTTCTAAATAGCTTATGAATTAGAAAATGACTCAATGAAATACTAAGGCTAAGATCTTCAGAAAAGGGTGCCTAAAATTAGGTTTCTAGGTCCAGATCCTCAAACATATGTAGGTGTATGTATGTAAGTCGTTAGGCACCTAAATATTTTTGAGGATCTGGGCCTTAGGTCCCTATATAGGCCCTGATTCCAGAACATGCAGAGCACAGGTGGAAGGCTGTGCCAATGCAGAACCATTTTGTTTAGGTTTTTCTATGGAGCTTGAAGGGAGTTAGACACCCAATTCCCATTGCATTTTAATGGGATTTGGGTGCCCCAAATCCTTAGCTAGCTTTGAAAATCCCAACCATTGACTTCTATGGAGTTTTGTGCATGCTCAGTAGTATGTCTGCATGCTATATTATACATAGGGCTGTACCAAATTCATGGTCCATTTTGGTCAATTTCACAGTCATAGGATTTTAAAAATTGTAAATGTCACAATTTCAGCTATTTAAATCTGAAATTTCATGGCATTGTAACTGCAGGGATCCTGATCCAAAAGGGGGCCGTGGGGGGATCGCAAGGTTATTGTAGAGGGGTCACGGTATCGTCACTCTTACTTCTGAGCTCCTGCTGACGGCAGCGCTGCCTTCGGAGCTGGGTGGCCAAGAGCCCAGCTCCGAAGGTAGTGCCACTGCCAGCAGCAGCACAGAAGTAAGAATGGCAATGGTATGGTATTGCCACCCTTACTTCTGCATTGCTGCTAGCAGGGCGCTGCCTTTAGAGCTGGATTCCTGGCCAGCAGCCACTGCTCTCTGGTCACCAAGCTCTGAAGGCAGCGCAGAAGTAAGGGTGGCAATACCACAACCCCCCTACAGTAACCTTGCAAACCTCTCCCCGCCCCCGCAACTCTATTTGGGTCAGGACCCCCAATTTGAGAAACGCTGGTCTCCCCCGTGAAATCTGTATAGTATAGGGTAAAGTATACAAAAGACCAGATTGCACGGTCTGTGACCCATTTTTCATGGCTGTGAATTTGGTAGGGCCCTAATTATGCAGAACCAGGGACTATGGTGCTAACTAAGTGTTCTAACTTACAAAACACTGATTACCTGCACTTTTGAAAATCCCATTAACTACACTGGGAGCTGCTAGATCAGGCCACATATTTAGGTGCCTCAGTGTGGACTTAGGAACCTATATCTTTAAAAAAAAATCTTGACAAAAGGGTTCAAACATCTGTTATTAGAGCGGAATAATTTGCAGCACTGTGGTTACAAGAGAGAGAGAGCCTTCTAAGCATCTCTTTCTGAAGGATTTAATTATTTATTTTGGTGGTGTAATGGGAGTGTGATGGGATGTCTACCCCACACAAGACTGGAAGGGGTTAAGAAGGCCAGGCAGGACAACTAACTCCACAGGCTGCATGTGGAAGGGGAGCCAAGGAGCAGGGAATTGAAAACAGGCTCAGCTGGGCAGGAACAGACAGGGCCCATAAAGCCAGGAAGCTGTCAACAGGCAAAGAAAGACTGAAGGAAGACTTTGGGACCCCAGAAGGGGGAAATACAGATAGTACCTAGCCAGAAGGCTGAGTCATGAAAAGGAGGCTGCCATTTCTGGAGCGAGAGGAGCCACAGGAGGAGAGGACAGTGAGAAAGACACCACCGGAGGAAGGCACAATACCTGGCTCAAGCTAATCTCTAAAATGACCAGCAGCAAGTGCCACCAGCAGTGAGTGGATCCTGTGACAGGGAGATACTGCTATTTACTACAGTTTCAAAAGCAAAAAAGTGTACTTTTCAAAATAAATGCTTTGTGAGCCAGAAATAAATACAATACCTAGTAAAGATGGTTTAACAGCTTCTAGACATGAGGATGAGCTCTACATCTACACTGTCTATCTTAGGTACTTGTATGGCTCCATTACTGTAGTAACTGAGAGCATCACAAGCTTTAATGTATTTATCCTTACAATACTCCCCTGAGGTCGGGCAGTGCTATTATCCCCATTGTAGAGATGGGAACTGAACAGAGTCTAATTCACTTGCCGAAGGCCAATCTATGGCAGAGCAGGGAATTGAACACCAAGTCTCCTAGGTACTAGGCCCACCACTGGACCATCCTTCCGTACTTCCCCAATTCATTTCACATGGCAAAGATCCCTCACATCATGTTAATGTAATTAAGCAGCTGCTTAACACTGTTGAATGTTGTTTAGATTACAGTAGTCAGGAACACTATTATGTTTCTATAATTATGCAATAAGAAATAATAAGCAGTGTTGCAATCACAGCATAATCACAACCTTTGGGTTGCAAAGCACCTCAAATGCCTTAGGTGCGTGATTATCTCCTGATAACTGCATACTGCTTGTAGTTGTCTTAGTCTTAATAAAGAACAAAGATGTGGCAGGCAGTTTAAAATAATAGGCAATTTTACTGCAATCCTCTATAACTACTAGTAAAGCACTCGTGAAGATTTCTTTATTATTGTACCCCAGTTACAATACCATGTGGCAATATGGGGTAAATGTATGTCCTTACAAGATCTCTAGGTCACAAGCTGACTTAACACAGGCACACACTGATCGTGCCACATGATGAAGTGGTAGGCGTAGATTAATACATATCGTCAACAATGGATACATGTTTTATGGCCAAGATTGTTTAAAAATGTGCTTAAAGTTAAGCTCCTAAGTCCATATTTAAGCATCCAAATAAGTGGCTTGATTGTGGGAGCTGCTAGGTGCTCAGCTCTTAGAAAATCAGACTAGTTAAGTATTTGTGTGCCTACTTCTAAGCTACTATTTTTGAAAATTTTGCTCTATCAGTTTACAGTAAAGACATTTACATTTTCAAATACTGTATAGTGCATTTCTGCTCTGAAAAGTGGCTGTAAAAAGTACATCAGAGGGCTCCACCCTCCCTGTTTCTCAGTAAGTCCATATCATATTTGCTCTGATAATAAATAAAAGGCTGAGCTTTCTAATTGCTAGTCCTGCCATCTCCACTTGGGCTTCAAGAGTCAAAATGGGTTCTTCCCTTCTTGCTTATCATCACCAGTAATTAAGATTCTGCAGGCAAAATGACACCCTTAGGAACACTTGTGGGCCTTACACAAATCATGAAATCCTTCCTCATGCAAAAGTCTCTCAAGACAATAACCCTGGTCAGAGCAGGATGCTGCACCCATAGATGATGTCTGTGAGAATTATGGCATTAGAATCACACATGGTTAGCTATTGGACTACCATAGTGTCTACTGCAGTTCTTCATAGGATAGGACCACTTCATTAGTATTGTGTTTCTTGCATGTTCATTTTATACATGTTCTTCTTGGCAATCCAAAAGGAAGAGCTACATCAGCTTTTCTTATTCGCCAGTTTTCCGTGGGTGTTGTCATCTCTTGAATATTTTTGAGAGGGGTTCTTCCAATCCAAACTTCACCAGGCATAGTTGCTGGTAAAATACATACTTTATAAATATAGTCATATATAATGAAAATTTCATTTTTTCCTAGCTGAGGTTTTATTTTTCTAATGTAAAACAATGTACATAATGTATTTCATTCAAGGATTTCAGAGCACTTCATCTATAGAAAAATTCAAAACATCCCAATATGGTATTATCCCCATTTTGCAGATGGAAAAACTGAGAGGGGTAAAGTGACTTGTCTAAGGCCACATAGTAAGACAGAGGTAGAGAGCAGTCTAAATACACACACTCACTCCTACTGCAACGACTGGAAAACACTCCCTCACCTTATCCAACAAGAATGGAAGCTTGCCTATACTATGTTTCTTTACCTAATAATTATGTGATTACTATTCATACTCTGCTCTGTTTTTGAGCAGGGCAGCATAAATAATGGAGACATGGTATGTTCCAATTTTCATCACGTTTGAAAATACCATGGTGTGTTCAATTCTAAGTATTCGAGTACACGTGATTTCCCATTTTAAACATACAATTAGGTGCACTGGTTTGAAAATCTATCTTTACTTGAACAGAATTGCACTGTGTCCCTCCCTAGCTCATATTAGGGTAATCTAGATTCATAGATATTCATGTATATCTAAACTAAATATCCTAGACAATAAAACTATTGTACAATATGTATAATAATATCTACTCTAAATATTATTAACTATTTACTGACTGTCCAAGTTTTAGATCAATATTGTTTAGCAGAACAAGATATTGTCCAGCACAACCTCCATTACACCCCTGTTTTAAGCACTAAAATTTGTAACTATAGCAACATGTGCTCTGCCACAAGTAACACTATGATTTGGAAGAAAGTAATAGCTATGTACAAATAGTTTAGAAGAATAGCAGTATATAGCATAATATGCTACATATGATATGAGCAACTGGGTTTAATTTTGTGCTTTCTAATGCCGATAATATACATGTTCCAAACTTACTAACACTAAAAGTCAGGTATGCTTGAGCATTGTCTATTAACTTGTGAGAAAATTACTCAAATTGAAGAAATAACTGCTTAAAATGGATTTAGAAATACATTGTACTGAACAAAGCAAGCTAGAAAATTAGTCTACCTCAGGATTAGAAAGTGTTATGAATTTTAAACATAACTTTTAAAAGCCATATATAACATAACTAAAATCATGATACTTCAATGTCATCCTGAATATTTTTTCAATATTTTATGATAAAAGTACTTTAAAATGCTGTCCCTGCTCGCTAATTCAGAGAGAAAGAGCAAGAATTGATTTGGGGGTGGGGGTGAGGGGAAGGGAATTTCCATGTGTGATGGTTATATGCCATATCTGAAAACGTAGAAGACAGTCTCTCCTGTAGTCAGCTTCTGCTCAGTGAAGGAGAATATGGAGATAGCATCATGAAGGTTATGGCACCAATCATAAGGCCCAACTAATTTGGCTGCCTTTCTCCTGGGCCTTAGCTGTCATCCACTGCAGCTGCACTTCCAATACCATGTATCTCTGGCCACAGCCATCCCCAATTTGAAGCTAAGATATCTTCTAGGCCTTATGACAGGATTCTTAGATGGGGGATTATAAAAGGGATGATGGAGCATAGAAGGGAGCTCCTTTACAAATCTTAAAGGCCTGGCAATGGAGATGAGGAAAACATTTCGGTCAATTTTTTTTTAAATGAATGTATGCCCCCTCTTGCTGCATGTTAGCAGACATAAATTTACCCTGGAATGCTGGGGCCTGATCTGCAACTCTTCCTTATGACTGAGTAGGCACTACTCCCATTAGTAATTGGGATTGGCAACTCAATGAACAAAATTCTCCATAAATTAACTTCCCTACAGGAGTGATTTGGATCCCTATGCATTTTAAAACTCAGCTACATATGGCCTTAGCTACTGTCAAATTGTGTATTTGTATTTCACATGGATGCTTTATCAGCACCCAGTTTGGTAATATTTATAGTCTCACTGAATTTAACCACACTGCTAAAAAAACCCAAAACAACAAAAAAAACCCATACTCTTGCAGGTATCTGTCAGAAGTGGCTATAATCCAGGGAATGGCTAAACACTATGCTGGAGGTTTGAGTCTCTGGGTGCACTAGTCAGTAGTGTCCATTCCTGATCTGGTAATAGGCTACAAACCATCTTCTGGCTTCCAAACCAACACTTCCTGTTACAAAATTAGTAGTCTGATTAAACAGCCTTTTTTTTTTAAAGACTTTCTAAAGAGATTAAATATTCACACTTGCTTTGTATATTTGCATATTACGCTACTTTATAAACCTACAATTTTATTTTTAAATATAGATCTTACTTTTTAAATATATATATAAAAATCATTTTGAGTTTTGGCATTTAATTCCTCCCATTGAAATACAGCAGATGGGAGGAACTGAACATGAAACCTTCTTTGTGTTATATGTATAAATCCTGCCACGTATTTGGTGAGGGGTTATTAAATGTCAACCTTCAAAGAGCCTGTATGTGTAATGTCTTTTTTTTTTTTTAAATAAAAGTCAGCTAAAGATGGCAGTCTTGTGTGGGGAAAAAAAAAATGAAGGTCCGGCCTTTGACAATATTGACCACTTTCAGGCCACCTCTTCCACATTTGCATACACAGGAAAAGTGACCAAGTAAAATACTCCACTCCAAGCTTCCCCAACATACAGACTTGTCAGTAGGTAGATCTTCTGCAGTATAACACCACAGGAGACCTTGTGCAGAAGAACATGATCGGCTCCCTGATGTGGCTATTTTGTCCGTAGTATACTCATGAGATTCCAAGGTACACATTGATACTGCAAAATTAGCACTAATGTCTGTATCTATACAGTACTATATAGGCTTTGTGTAGTGTATATATTAGCAGACACTATATAAAAACACGGCCAATCAACACAGAAGCCCGGAGAAATAGAGGCTTGAAAAATCAGGCTCTGATCCTTTCAGCTGAGTGTATTCTTTAACTCTGTCGCCATCTGCTAATATTTAAGCCGATATATTGTACCAGACATAAAAACAATTTTTTACTGCTTAGATTTCATATTTGTTATTGTCTTTAGTGATCTATGTTATCTAGAATTGAAATAGGATCATAAAACCCACTACTATGTTTTATGTCTTCTTCATGTATAACCTAACATGAATATTTATACAAAAAATGAACAATAAAAGAGGAGTTTAAACATGATCTGTACATTTTTGAATAGCAGTTGCTTTTAATTAAGTTAACTTTCTTCACTGGTTAGAACTAAAGATCAGGATTCCTGGGTTTCATTCCTAGATCAGCCACTGACTTGCTCTGCCATCTTAAACAAGCCACTAAAATTTTCAAATGTAAGTGCCTGACGTTAAGCACTTAAATATACATGTATCCACCCAAATAAGCAGTCTGATTTTCAGAGGTGCTGAGCACCTGCAGTGCCTACTGAAGTCAATAGGGGTTATAGGTGCTCAGTATCTCCCATTTAAATTAGGTGGCTAACTGGGGCTTGAATAAGGCTCTAAGTGCAAAATATTAATACTTTTGCATCCATTAGGCTGACTATATTTTTAACTTACTGCAACTAAAATACCTACATTAAACAGAATGGCAGCTAGTGATGGGAGGCAATATTTAATCAACCTGCTAAGATCATACTATGCGGAGTTAAGACATGCAAGATGAAATTGCATACTGTCAACTGCGCCAGGTATGTGTTTATAACAGTGTTTAAATATAACTATCTGATGGATTTGCAGTAACTAAAGGGCAAGCAGTCGGCTACCAGTGAAATCCAGGGAGGAAATCCCAATGATTTCAATAGGAACTGGATTTGGCCCTAAAAAATAAATAAATGAAACTTATTTAACAACTTTATTAAAATAGTTCATAATCACTAAAATGCAAGTGCTGAAAAAAGTGGCATATGAAAGGTAAATATTTATAAGGTGGTTTAAAAAAGAAATTTCTTGTAAATTTTGGCAGAGGAGTAGTCTGAAAAGAATGGTAGTAAAAGGAAGTTTGTTGTTTTTTACTATAACTTATTTTGATCTAAAATGCCATTAAGAAGGCCCAACATCTGCTCAATAGCATCTGTAAGTAACATTATGAACACTCAGACAATTTATATCTTTCCTTTTTATTAAAAAATAAACAGGTCTTTTTAAATTATTCACTAGAAAGTTAATATAAAATCAGTGTAGTAGCAGCTAGCGCTCTGCAGAAAGGCGTCTACAAGCTTTGTAGGATCCCACTGATCTAAGTCATTCTACATTTTACTGACTACTCTGCTCTTTATATGTTGTCCAACCCAATTTAGCAAATGAAAACACAGAAAACCTATATGCCATATCAAAATCACATCCATAAACAATAAAGAATGGAAAATACATCACTAACGCCTCTAGTGCCCTGCTAGTTACTTTTTCCAGCTTGAAATGGCTCTGTTCTCAGCTCCCCTTTGCATCACACCAGTCCCAGTCAAATAATCTCAATCCCTCCTTGCATCCATGTTCCACAACTCCAGGAATTAGACATTAGTCTCAGCTCTCCGAATTTCTGAATAACTACGTGTTGTGGTAGAATATTGACACAAAGTAGTAATACTTTGTGCCTATCCAGAGCGTTTTCCTATGTAGATGTCAAAGCTCATTGCGTCCTATTTGCCTGCTTTGGAAGCAACTCTCAAGACCAGGCACCTCTTAAAACCATACAGAGCAGGTGCTCGCCTTTAAGTCACCCTCTTTTGTCTCTGTTTTTCTAATGTTTTGGCTGAACGGTTCACACAAAATAACCCGCCAAAACAGTTACTAACCTTTTGTAACTGTTGTTCTTTGACGTGTTGCTCACGTCATTCCAGACTAGGTGCCCAGTTGCCAGAGATTTTTCCCTTAGTGGTAGCCGAAGGACTGGCTCCAGCACCTTCTAGACTGTTTATGTATGTGCCAGCATAAGGGGTCCTGCTGGCTCAGCACCCTCGCAGTTCCTTCTTGCCGATAACTCTGACAGAGAGGCAGGAAGGTGGGTCCGTGGAATGGACACGAGCAACACATCTCGAAGAACAACAGTTACGAAGGTTAGTAACCGTTTTTCTTCTTTGAGTGCTTGCTCACGTCCATTCCATGTTAGTGACTCACAAGCAGCACCCCTGGAGATGGGCTCAGAGTTCACAGATGTGCTGACTGCAACACCGCTTTTCCAAAACTGGAATTTTCATAGGCCTGCTGACTGATGGCATATAGTGGGACATGAAGGTATGAACTGACGACCATGTTGTGGCCCTGCAGATGTCCTGGATTGGTATCTGCATGAGGAACTCTGCTGGCAAAGCCTGAGCTCTCGTGGAATGAGCCATCATGATGGCTGGAGGCGGAACCTTCACCGGCTTGTAGCAAGCCTGGACACAGGTGGCTATCCAGGAAGAGAGTCTTTGGGATGACACCAGCAGCCTTCTCATCCTATCCATGACTGCTACAAACATTATACAATGTACTACGAAGTCCAAACCAGTGGGAAAGAAGCCTTGGAAGAGCAAGAGGGATTGTTCCAAGCAACTGTCACTGGAGGCAAGAAGGAACTGAGAGGGTGTGGAGCTGATGTCACCCCTTATATCAGGGCATCTGCGCGCAGCTCCAGGGAGCACTAGAGCCGGTCCTATGGATACCACTAAGGAAAAAATCTCCAGCAACTGTTCACACAACGTGCACACACCTAGCATGGAATGAACATGAACAAGCACTCGAAGAAGAACTTATTACTCTCTTCTTTGGTGTGTCTCACAGACATTTTCTTTTTCCATTTCCAAATGTTAGCAGTTTCTTCAATGCCTAACAAGCTCATAAAACTGTTTGCAAAGCATGTCAGTAACCTTCTTTACCTTTTTAATTTTAACAACACTGATCAGGCACTGGCCACACTTCTTGCTAGCTAGAAGTCCGTATAAAAGCTCTTTCCCCATGCCCTCTAATGGGAACCAGAGGTATTGTCCTGTGCAATGACCTGTTCCTTTTAATGTTTGAGCACTCTCCCCTTACCAATGCAAAGCCTCACGTTGGTGTTAATTTCAGTTCTGCTGCAGGAACAATAGAAGCTACCACTGAAGATAGCCATGTTTCCATCAGCTTCCTCTGCGTCTACATCTATCTCCTTCTCTGCTGGGTCCAAATATAACATCCTGGTGAGAAATCCAGCACCCATCTGCTTACACACATTCTTAAATGTGTGCATTTGAATAGTCTCATTGAGTTCACTGGGACTACTCACATGTTTAAAGTGCAGCATGTGCATAGGTGTTGGTTGGATCAGGGCCCTGGTTAGTGAAGGCATTCAGCACATATTTCTGGACTTGGCTCACAATCGAGCTGTGCAATTCAACTCTCATGAGGTTTGTCTACACTGCAATTAAACACCATGTCTGGCCCCTGTCAGCTGGGTTGGGCTCACAGGACTTGGGCTCCAGTGTTATTTAAATGCAGCATAGACGTTTGGGCTCAGGCTGGAGTCTGGACTCTGGGAGCCCATGCCGGAGAGGGTGCCCGAGCCCAAACGTCTACCCATCAATTAAACAGCCCCACAGCCCGAGCCCTGCGAGCCCTAGTCAGCTGATGGGCCTGCCCTGGATATTTAATTGCAGTGTAGACATATCCTTAGGGTCTGATGAAAGGGTCCATGAAAGTCAATGGGAGTCATTCAGCAGGTTTTAGATCAAACCCTTATTGATTAACAAAATCTCCTTATGACTAACTTGGTTCTTTGTCCTGGAATATTTTCACTAGCAGTAGCTTTCTGTCCCTTTTTTCATCTTATTTTATCATTTGTTTATCCTTTTGTATACTTCCTGTTTTGTATTTGTATGTTTTATAAATCACTGAGGTTTCTTCTGCTATTTATCACAAACCAGTTTTATTTGAATGAATGCAGACGATGTTTCGTGCTTTTCTACCAAAGATGTTCTAGATAACAAATTCCTAATCAATTTTCTCATTCAACATGTTTTTCTTTTAAGACAACTTCATATTCTGCTACCTTAGATACACACCTTCAAAATAATCTAAAATCAGATAAACATGATCTCTAAGCCGAGCCTATTTAAAGAAAAACAACAAAAAAATCAACCCCAAAGTCATGCCTCTTTTATTTCCACAACTATATTAAATTTATTTTAATGGTGGTGAGTTTTTCAGCTATTGTTCCTCCCAGCAATCTCTTAAAATTACTTTAATATTTCATAAGTCAATTTTGTATTTCTATAATTTCTAGATACAGTAAGTTAAATATTTATTTCTATTTATCGCTTGTTTTGTTAAATTTAACAACTGCTGCTCAAGTAATAAAAAACAACCTGAAATACTATAGAATGATACTGTACCCTGTACATCTATTGATTTTCATAATCTCTACATGTTTTAAAATTATCTCAACCCATTACCTTCAATAGAGAGTCTTCACAGATGCTAAGTTTTATGCTATGAAGCCATATTATTTTGGTGGCATGTCTGACTAGAACTATCCACTCTGCAATAAATTTCTGAGTTTGATGCGATATGAAACTTCAGAAGTTTTAGCACAAACTCTAACAAATTATTTAATAGAGAAGCAAGCTTTCATTCATGAGGACAATTAACACAATAGGGGTGCATTCTCACCTCTATGCATTGGTGGTTATAAATTGAAAATATATCATTTACTTAATGTTTGCTGCAAAGAGCTTTAAGATCATCAAATGAAAAATGCTATGCAAGTATTAGCACTAAAATATAAATAGAATGTTGACCCTTCACAACAGTAGCAATAAACCTTATCATAATGCTATTCCGTGTAACCCACTGTTCAGTCTATCTTATGCATCCTGCTCCAGTGAGTGATTCAGTGAGCCATTTGCTTTTTCCTCAGGTGGTAGAAATCTGGGCTAAAGGTTCTGGGTTCAAACCTTGCTGATAAGCCATATGGGAGGGTCATTACACTGATGGAAGATTACAAAGGCTGTCAACCCTTTGGCTAGTGTAAAACAAAGCACAGTTTTATTGTGCAACTGTGGTGGTTTCATTATCACGAAGACAAGTCTCTAAGCTACATTTAGCAAATTAGAGAACGGTAGACAGGATATAAATAGAGTGATCTCATTGACTGCTCATGCTTTAGGACTGTACT
Organism: Dermochelys coriacea; assembly: GCF_009764565.3. Classification (NCBI taxonomy): domain Eukaryota; kingdom Metazoa; phylum Chordata; order Testudines; family Dermochelyidae; genus Dermochelys; species Dermochelys coriacea. Next base: position 238,848,622 of record NC_050068.2, read on the forward strand.
ACTGAAGACTTATAAAAGGTCTCCCTTTAGGTCAGATCCAAGCCTAGTGAAATCACTGGAAACACTACTATTGCCTTCAATGGGTTTTGGCCATTCATCCATACCTATACTAGATAGTATCACTTCAACAGAGTGGAGATTGCACCAAGCCCTGGGGTATCCTGTGCTGCCAGCGAAGTGCTGCTACTCCATCCTGCATGCTGGTCTCTCTGCTCTGACTCCATGTTGCTCAAGACAGAGGGAACACTGGGGGCATGGACATAAGGAAGAAACATAGTACTGCTGCTAGGCATCCTCAGCCAGTATGCTGCATTCCTTCTTACACTGAGCTCCTCATTAGGTGTGTGTGCTCACCACATGAACCAGTGCCAGAAGTTTTCCCCTTAGCAGTATCCATAGGGGACCAGCTCTGGTGCCCTCTGGAGTTACGCCAACATGGTGCAGCACAAGGGGCACCACCGGTTCCCCTCAACTCAGTTCCCTCTTGCCGGAAACTCTGACAGTGGGGAAGGAGGGCGGGTTGTGGAATGGACATGAGCAACACATCTCGAAGAACACCAGTTACAGAAAAGGTAACTGTCTTTTCTTCTTCATGTCCATTCCAAAGCAGTACCTCTGAAAATGGGTGTGATGGTGCCCCCCATAAAGCTTTATGAAAATATGCTTATGAATGTATATGTGACATAACTAGAATATGTTTTATGCTACATATGCCATGTAACGTATCTCTGTAAAGGTTATGATCTATTGAATCTATTAATCCTATTTGTATGCATGTATCATTTTTATGTTCAAAGTTATGAATATTGGGTGTGTACTGGCTTGATTTTTAAGTAGCCTTTGTAAGCATTTGGTCAGCTTCTTGAGAAAGGAATGTGCAAGTTAAATGCCCAGTCAAGAAGCACTTAACGGACAATGGACCTTGAAGACGCCAATCCACATCTGAGCTTTCTCAGGAATGTGGCTTGGCTGGTAAGAAACTCAATCATACATGGACATGTGACTCCAAAACTCCATTTTGTAGCTGGATTCTACATAGGGGGATGAGGGGGGGTGTCCATCCACAGGAGAAAGTCTATTTAAACCCCTGGGAGACCCCTCCAATGGTCTTCAGCTCGCTAAGGAGATAGCCTCTCCAACCCCCAACGGTACCTGAAAGAACCTGGAACAAAGGACAGTAACTACAGGGGGTGTGAGTGACTGCTGGACGCAGTCGAGAAGGAGTCTAGTCTGTAAAAGGAAGCTTACTGGAATTCCTCTAAGGGTGAGGTTTTTATCTGTATTCAGAGTTCTTACTGTATTAGACATAGACTTGCATGTTCTATTTTATTTTGCTTGGTAATTCACTTTGTTCTGTCTGCTACTACTGGGAACCACTTAAATCCTACTTTCTGTATTTAATAAAATCACTTTTTACTTATTAATTAACCCAGAGTATGTATTAATACCTGTGGGGGCAAACAGCTGTGCATATCTCTCTATCAGTGTTATAGAGGGCGAACAATTTATGAGTTTCCCTGTATAAGCTTCATACAGGGTAAAACGGATTTATTTGGGGTTTGGACCCCATTGGGAGTTGGGTATCTGAGTGTTAAAGGCAGGAATACTTCTTAAGTTGCTTTCAGCTAAGTCTGCCAGTTTGGGGCACGTGGTTCAGACCCTGGGTCTATGTTGGAGCAGACTGGCATGTCTGGCTCAGCAAGACAGGGTGCTGGAGTCCCAAACTGGCAGAGAAAGCAGGGGAAGAAGTAGTCTGGGCACATCAGTTGGCAATTCCCAAGGGGGTTTCTGTGATCTAACCCGTCACAGTGGGTAGGAGTTCACAGACGTCTAGATTGCAACACATCTCTGCCGAACCCAGTGTTGTCCCTGGCCTGCTGAGTGAAGGCATAATGAGCGGTAAATGCGTGGACAGACAACCACATTGCAGCTCTACAGATGTCCTGGATAGGGATGTGTGTCAGGAAGGCCACCGAGATGTGTGCGAGTGGGTTCTTACAATCAGTGGCAGTGGAACACCTGCCAGGTCGTAACAGGTCCTTATGCACAAGGTGATCCAATTGGAAATCCTCTGCAAGGACACCGGGTGACCCTTCATCCTATTGGCTGTAGCAATAAAGAGTTGAGTCAATTTTTGGAAAGGCTTGGTTCATTCTAAGTAAAAAGCCAAGGCCCTCCGGACATCCAGGGAGAGAAGATGCCTCTCCTCACTGGTCTTGTGCAGTTTGGGACAGAACACTGGGAGGAAGATGTCCTGCTTCATATGGAAAGTGGAGACCACCTTTGGCAGGAAGGCAGGGCGGGGCCACAGCTGAACCTTATCTTTTTAGAAGACCATGTACGGAGGTACTGAGGTCAAGTCTTTAATTTCAGAGACTTGTCTCGCTGATGTCACCGCCACCAGGAATGTGACCTTCCATGACAGGTGGGAAAGGGAGCAGGAACCCAGCAACTCAAAGGGCAGGCTGGTGAGCCTAGAGAGGACCAAGTTAAGATCCCACTGTGGGACAGGGGTCCATACCTGTGGGAAGAATCTCTCGAGGCCTCTCAAGAATCTGACCATCATGTCATGGAAGAACACTGTCTGGTCCTGGTTCGGTGGGTGAAAAACAGAGATGGCTGCGAGATGCACCCTAATAGAAGAGTGCACCAGGCCCTGGTTCCTCAGATGAAGCTGGAAGTCTAAGATAGACTGTACGGAAGAGTGTGAGGGAGAGATGCCACGCTTGGACGCCCAGCAGGGAAACCTTGTTTACTTGGCCAGATAAGTCAGTCTGGTTGAGGACTTCCTGCTTCTCAGGAGGACCTGTTGGACCTCATCTGAGAAGGTCTGCTCTTCCATGTTTAGCCATGCAGCATCCACACCAAGAGGTGGAGGGACATGAGGTTGGAGTGCAGGAGCTGACCGTGGTCCTATAACCGCAGGTCCGGTTGGTTGGGCAGGGGCCACTGTCAGGTTCATGAACATGCTGAACCAGTGCTGGCAAGGCCATGCTGGGGTGATCATGATAATCTAAGCCATGTCTCTCTTGCAAGGACCCTGCTCATGAAAAGAATCAGAGCGAATGCGTACATCAGGTTCCCTGGCTATGACAGAAGGCAGACATTGGAGAGGGAGTCTTTGCCCAGACCTTGTCAAGAACAAAACCGGTGGCATTTCTTGTTTAGCCTGGTGGCAAACAGGTCCACTTGGGGAGTTCCCAACCTCTGGAACATCATGTAGGCTACCTCTGGGTGGAGTGACCACTCGTGGTGAGAGGAGAAGGCCCTGCTGAGGTGATCCACTAGCGTGTTCTTGACACCAGGGAGGTGACAAGCCTCCAGATGGATTTTGTAGCTGATGCAGAAGTCCCAAAGATGGAGTGCCTCTTGGCAGAGAGTCGATGAACGTGCTCCTCCCTTGCCTGTTGATGTGGAACATTGAGGCTGTGTTGTCTGTCAGAACTCTCATCACCTTGCCCAACAGGTGAGACAGGAAGACTCCGCATGCCAAGCAGACTGCTTGGAGCTCTTTGATGTTTATGTGTAATGTCATCTCCTCCGGGACCACATAGCCTGGGTCTGGAGGTCACCGAGGGGCATGTCCCAGCCAAAGTCCGAGGCGTTCGACACCAACTCGATGGAGTGATGGGGAGTGTCGAATGGAACCCCCTCTAGGACAGTCATGCAATCGGTCCACTATCGCAGTGAGGCGAGTACCGTTGAGGGTGCACTCAAGGGCAACCTCAAAATGCTCGCTTACCCCCCTGCTTATTCCGGGTCGAGCCCGACTGGGCAGAAGGAGGAGCTGGGTGACTCAGGCAGCACTTTTAGCCCCTATTCTTCTTATGGGGGGGCTCCTGGTGGGTTTGACTCCCTTGGCCCTGAGATTGCTGCGGCTTGAACTGCTTACAGGCTGGACGTGGAATGTACAGCCCCAGAGTTTTCAGGGTAGTGGGAGAGTCTTTAAGGCCATGCAGTTTACCGTCCATCTATTCTTCAAACAGGGCCTGGCCATCAAAGGGGAGGTCATGCATCGATTTCTGAGCCTCTGTTGACAGACCCGAGAGGAGCAGCCAGGACGCCCTTCACATGGAGATGGCCGAGGCCATGGTGCAAGCCACGGAGTCTGCTGTGTCTGAGACTGCCTGGAAGGCTGCTCTTGCTGCAGCCGTGCCCTCTTCGAGGATCGCCTGGAATTCCTTCTTGGACTGTTCGGGCAGCGAGACCTCGAACTTGGCCATCGCTTGCCACATATTGTAGTCATAACAGCCAAAGAGGGCTTGGTGGTTGGCACTCTCAACTGAAGGCTGGAAGACTAATAAATCTTTTGCCCAAACAGATACAGTTTCTTCGAGTCTTTATTCTTGGGTGTATCCCCAGATTAACCCTGCTTCTCCCTCTGGTTAATGGCCTCAATTACGAGGGAGTTTGGGGCCGGGTGAGTATAGAGATACTCATGGCCTTTACCTGGCACAAAATATTTGCGCTCAGCCCTTTTTGAGATGGGTGGCAGGGAGGAGGAGATTTGCCATAGGGTATTAATTATTTTCAATACCCCCTCATGTAGGGGGTTAAGCCACTCTAGCGGGTGCTGTGGACCAAAGGACATCGAACCGGGAGTCCTCCTCTAGCTCCTGCCTAAAGTCCCAGGTTGGAGGCGACCCTCTTCAAAAGCTCCTGATGAACCTTGGCGTCATATTGCAGAACTGGGTGAGGAGGACCTGTAATTGCTTGATCCAGCAATGATGAGGATGAAGCCAGCAGCGAGGAATCCACCACATCCCCTGGTAGTCCATCTGGCTGCTCCCCTAGGTCCTCATGTGCCTGGGGGGGAGGGTCTTTCCCTGTGGGGTCTGCACCTCCAGAGGAGGGCGGGATGCTGCAGCTGATGGCCTGAGCCCCCCCCCACCTATCGGGCAGCCTGGGAAGGCTGGGTGAACCCCCATGGATTCCAGGGGTACCATACTGCTGGCCATTGGCCTGGAGGCCATGGGGTCGGTTGCAGTGCCGATGAGGTCGATGATACCTCCGGTGCTGGGGTCTGTCTTGCTACCAGGGACTCTTGATCAGCACCAGAGTTGTAAGCGGAACAGATGTTGCAGAGTGACCTGTGCCTCGATGCCAACTTGTCTGATTGGGATGAGTTCCTCCCGTGGGACCCCGGGGATCTTTGATGGATCTGCATTGCTAGACTGGTGATCTACGCCTCATGATATTTGACCTGTACCAGGAGCTAGAACGGGCTGGTCATTGATAGAATCTACCCGATCGAGGGGATTCGCGTCTCAGCAACGGGTGCTGTTGGGTGGGTGACCGGTAACCCCGTTCCACCAATTGGTTGCACGACCAATGCCAAGACATTGGAAACTTGATGGGTCAGTCTTGATGCTCAAGCCGGGGAGCACATGATTCCGCAGGTCTGTGCCAGGTTACCGGAGAGCCGCACCTCAAATCCTGCTGTCAGTGCCCAGGGTCTGGAACCTGAAGAGGGCTTCTCTGAGCCTGCCTCCCAAAGCCCAAGGCATGACAGCTCCATGTGGGCGAGGGCTGGCGGGATGTCCCCTGCAATGGGGAGTGGCGCTCTGAGGAGGGGACACTCAGAACGGTCCCACGGTGGGTTTACCCCTGGGCTTGGGTACCGCCAGAACCGGTTTGGGCAGCACCGGTAGCGTGAGGATCTCCTGCACTGCCTGCAGGCCTCGGGCATCGACGGGACTTGAAGTTGATGGAGGCCTTCGTCACTGTCCTGTGTGGCAGGCATAGTAAAGGAGGGGTTCGACCGCTCGACATGAGCTGGGGCCCAACTCCCTGACTGAGGTGTCAAGCCGCCCAGCACGGGTCTTGGCTCTCTTCCAGCCCTCTCCTTTCCCTTATGGGAAGTGGGAGATCTTCCCCTCACGAACCTCTTGGGCTTCTTGGTCGGGGCAGGCTGGCTCATAGACAGCACCAGTGGGACGCTCCGTACCGATGCTGCGGTGTTCAGGGCCAAGTCAGACCTCTGCTCCGTAATGGGGTCAGCGCTGACTCCATCAGGAGTGCCCTGAGACGGATGTCTCTCTGCTTTTTTGTTCTCAGTTTGAACGACTTACGGATGTGACACCTTAAATAGCTAATGTGCGGGTCACTGATGGGCATGGGCCGCTTACAAAAATTGCATCGTTTAAAGCCTGGGGATCGGGGCATGTCCTGTCCCTAAGCCGAGTCCCATCCCGGACCAACTAACTAGAACTATACTAAGGGTAAATACTAAAGTATATACAACTATTTTACAAAGAAACATTCATGAGACACATTGAACTAAGCAAAAGCTAACTGAAGCAGCAGAAGTTCCAGCACCGTCATTGGCGGCAAGAAGAAACTGAGGATGCGGGGAGCCGGCAGCACCCCTCACACCACGCCATGCGGGCGCCACTCCAGAGGGTGCCAGAGCCGGTCCCCTACAGGTACTGCTAAGGGAAAAACTTCTGCCAACAGTGCATGTGGTGAGCACACACACCTAATATGGAATGGATATGAGGAAGCACTCAAGAACCGCCTTTTACGACAGAAGAACGTGTGGAGAGAAATGCATCTCTGCTCCACAAACAGATCTTCTCTGAGGAGCATTTGGCCTTCAGTCCTTATTCAGGCAAAATGCCCGGTTGATCGTGTGCCTTTAAGCGGAGTAATATTTTTGTCGTTGAGAAAATTCTCTCCCCCTCCCCCATTTGGTACCTTTCATCCAAAATGTTCTAAAAACTTTATAAACATTCATTCATTACTCTGACAAAAGGTCGGGAAAAAGGCATTACATCCATATTACAGATGGCTAAGCAGAAGCCCAAGGGGGTTGAGTGATTTGTCTAACGTCAATGGCAGGCTGGCAGTCAGGAGTCCGAATCCCCAGTCTTCTGCACTGTCTCCGAGTATACTACCTCCTTTAGTTGTTCCTCCCTCCCTGATACCCATTTGTCTGTCTGTCCATCTCTCCACTGAGAGCTCCTTGGGGAAAGCACACTCCTGCTTGTAGGGCTGGAAAGCACCTTGCATATCATGGCCTCTACCAAATCAAACTTTAATAATTCATAAATAGTAGGCCAGATTATCTGGTTTAAGTTGGTATGGTTGCTTTGATTTAGGGGAGCTGGGCATTTGAACCAATGTGTTTGTATATGAACAATCGTACATGCACATAGACAGATAAGCCTCACTGCTAATTATGACTGCTTGCTATTTCTTGTCAATTTTGTTTTCTAATTTCCACTTTCTACATATGCAAACATTATGAATCAGCAAGTGTCATCATTTGAGAAGTAGGATGTGCCCCAGCACACACCCTGATCTCCCCTCCAATACTGCTATAGAAGCCAGCTAGTACACTTTTTGGTAAGTAGAAGACCTAAAAATATGCAATAAGAGTGTGGTACTCTAAAGTATTTGGGTTTGCAGCTTATTGAAGTGTAAACTAATGAAATTCTAGTCTTCTCACTTTATTTCTATAATGCTTAGACTCTCCCTTTCAGGTGCTTTCTATTTTTTTCAGTGCCTCTGTTTGTTTCTGGTATTACTTTAGCTCTCTACTTAACCGCACTCTCTTCTGTTCCTCTTTTGACAATATTGGAAGAATTTTTAAAAGATCCCCTACTATTTCTTAACTACTTTCCACTCCTTCACTTTTGATTCCCCATACATAAATTATTGAATTCCAGCTAGATTTTTAAAATCTCATTTTGCATTCCTTCAAGGTCTGCTTTATCCACGTCCAATATTTTTTGTGTCACCACCCTTTTTATGGGCTGTCATCAGCAATTCAAATCTGAGGATGATGTGATTGGATCTTTAGAGCTTTTCAACTTCAAACTTATCATGCCTACGTTATTTCCAATGTTTAGTTGTAGAATAACTCTAAGCTTGTTGGCAATTACACCATTTGAGGGAGCAGTCCTGTACTGCCTCACTGAACATGCATCTTCCTTCATTTTTCTATTACTGCTTTTTCACTCAGAATCAGAATAATTGAAGTCCCTTTTATTGCTATACCACCCTTTTCAGAGGGAGAGAGAGTCTTATTTCTGCACAAACATTTCCTGCTCTACCTTGTCATCCAAAAACATTTTTATTTCATAATCTAATCTAAAAGTTTATTCAAAATCCTCCTCTCTGTCCTGCACAGTGATGCACTCTTCCATACAGCAGATCTTCAGTGCACAGAATCTGTTCTCATTCTTTTCACTGAACTTCTGATGATGTCAGCTGAAGTTCTGAAGGTGCAGAACAAATGCAGACTATGCAGGATGCAAGACATCTGCTGTGCAGAATGGAGAGAGTTATACAAAGATAGTGTGGTTTCTTTCTGTTGATTATGGGCCTGATTCTCCTCTCATGAAGGACCAGATTGTGACCTGCTGTACACATGCAGGGAAGGAAGGAGGTGTAAAATGTAAATATGCATAAGGAAATTAAATGATTGCATATCAAAGCATAATGGCTTTAGTCAAATACATTTGGAAATACAACCCTAGAATAATTGAGTTTAAAAAGAGGATGAGGCAAATGGCCCATGCAGAGAAGGAAGAAGGTGTAAAGTGTTTCCTTGCTCCCTTGCATGGACTTGCAGTATCATGTGTCACAGCATGAGTGACAGAGCAGTCTGAGAGACTGCTACACCCTCTTCAACAACAGTGTGTCGGAAGGAGCAGGGACTGGGTCAAACATTAACTCCATTCCTCCCCTGCCCCAACACTGCCAGCCAATGCATCAGAACCACTGTGGAGGGGAAGCAATTCATGCCTACTATGGGATTCACACAGATTACTTCCTTCTGGAAGTATGAAAGGAACTAGGCACCAGATTGTGCCTCAGGCTAACAGTCTGGACCTGTGCACTCTTGGAGTAATTATGCACTGCTCCTTATTCAGGATTTATGGTAAGGACATAAACTACCCTTCCCATTGTGTAAAGCAGAAGTAAATTAGTGAACTCAATGACATTGCAACTCTGTAATAAAAAGTGAAGAATAGGGCTCAACATTGTTACACCTTCAACTTTTCCTACACCTTCTCCTGCTTTGGTTTGCTTCTTGCTTTCAGTTTCATAATTAACTAGATCTCTGCAGTTTTAGTTACAAATCACAGTTCTCCTTAAACACAATATGCTTTGAACTCTGAGTGACATCTCAACTTCTGGACTGAGCACAGGAACTCCTGAGTTCTAATCCCAGTTTCTGACTTGCTGGGCCAGTTGCGTTCTTCTTATGTAAAAAATCAAAAAGACTTTTACACCTCAGTGGGGTGTGGTAAAGGTTCCTCTGCTAATGTGTGTAGAGTGCTTTGAAGATGTACATAGTTATCGTAAGTGCTATGTATTATTATTTATTCAGCAGTCTTGTTTCCTACACTTAAGATAGTATGCCTAGTTTTTCACTCAGATTTTGCTAGCTTGCTCGTCTCCCTTGTTCATTTCTCATAAAACATTTGCTTGAAAGAATTTTTCTCCTTTCGGGCAGGACAGTCCACATGTCACAGCAGGAATATGTTCCCAGCACCCAGACAGCGATCAGTATGTTTACTGCCCTTCATAGAACAGGACATGGTGCTTAAAATGTCAATAATTGACAGCTCCTTTCTGACCATGTTCCCAATATTCACAGCATAAGCAGAGCTGCACCAGCATTAGGAATAGAGGAAACCTTGTGGGAGAGGAAGTGAGCCAAGGCACTATTTTCTAGTGCCCATCCCCTAAACACCTTGGATTGTCCTTTCTCTTCTTTTAAGCTATTAGCCTGTCTCATCCCCTCTTCATCCAACAGTGGGTGCCTGTGCAAGTTAGTGTACTGGCACTTTAAGGATCAGCCCAGTACTACTATGTACTTGCACAGAAAACAGTATCATTTTGGGAGAGGAACTCGTCTAGGGTTTGTGAAGAAGACCAACCTATTGCCAGTGGCTTCAGGGCGCTAGGCTGGGGATCCATGAACAGGGCAGGCTAGAACTCCCTGCTTCCCTCAGTAGTCAAGGACAAGCCTGGCTTATTGTAAGAAAGCCAATCACTTTCCGAGATCCAGCACAGCAAGTTTTCTGGGAAATGTCTTTCCTAACAGTCCTAGGTTCTGGCAAGGCCTGCTGGGAAATTGGGAGGGGTATATAAACAGTGCCATTCTGGCCAAGGAGCCCGTCTGTGCTAGTCGGCTTTCCTCAAAGCTGTGGGTAAGAGAAACCATTTGCTTCAATTTTGGTTTGGTTGTAAAAGTTTAATTGTTTTTTGTAATGAGCTGTGGCAGATACTTCGGAAGGGTGCCTAGGAAACTGGGAATTTTTTTCTTTTCCTGTTTTGAGCAGACTGAAATAAAGTCTTGGTCAGGGAATGTTTTCTGTTTGCAAATTTCATCTGCCTTTTTTCTTTTGTCTGGCCTGCCAGTGTAGCCCTTTCACACAGTAGTTTTTTTCCCTCCTTTATATTTTTTGCAGTTGTTACAATTCATAGAGATAACAGGTGTTAGCTTGTTCAGACATTTGCCTCATCCTCTTTTTAAACTCAATTATTCTAGGATTGTATTTCCAAATGTATTTGACTAAATCCATTATGCTTTGATATGCAATCATTTAATTTCCTTATGCATATTTAGTCATTTCAAAGAGCATCTTTGTTAAAGAGTTTGGGTTACACCTTCATGATCTTTCCGGGGGTAGTTGCATACTTGTGTAAACACCTCTAATATTCTAATAAACCCAAACATCTATAACATCCTCATAATCTCTTCCCCCACATGTCCCGGGGTGAGACAGAGGAGGGTCTGAGTGATATTAGACCAGCTTTCATGTGGAGGGGAAAAAAAAATCACACACACATTTAGCTCCTAAAATGGGTACATTTATCTATCAGTTCCCCCATTTTAATCCCCCACCTGCATCCTTTTCTTGCTCCATACAAGTCTTTGGGTACTAATGGGATATTTTTGAAAATTGGACAATACAGCTAAAACCCATTTTCCGAAACCAAACAAGCTTTCTGCATGGCATGTGCCCTTACTTAATTCATACAGAAAAGATTTTCCTCTTGTTTTCTGAAGCTACAGCTGCCTTCCCCATTCCTTGTACAGCTGGCTTGCCAATTTTTTGATGTCTTTGTCAAAAACACACAGACCTTCTTGTCATAAGCAAAGCAGTGTATGCAGGCTAAGACAGAAGCAACGATACATATAAAAACGATTTCCAAGTGGAGAAAAACCTACTGGTGTGGAGAAAATGTGCTCGTATTTGTCTTGGTACTGCCAATAGGTTAAATGGATTGAGTATCTGCTGTAGGAATGGGCACAACTTGCACAGCGAGTGCAGCCACCAGCGAAGGAACTCCACTGATTGGTTCAAACTCCTCAGTGTTTGGCAATCAGCTGATAGAATCACACGTGTAATCAGTGTCCCTTAAGAAGCTGATCTTCCTTAGCACACCTCTAAGGGCCCGTCTTCACTAGCAACGTTAAAGCTTTAACATGGCTTGTGTAGTCACTATAAAAAAAAAACAAAAAAAAAAACAACACACCCCCATGAGGGGAGTAGCTCCCACCGCTGGTGCATTGTCTACACCGCCACTTTACAGCGCTCGGGGGGTGTTTTTTCACCGCCCTGAGAGAGAAAGTTGTAGAGCTATAAAGTGCCAGACAAGGCCTAAGAGTATGTCTACACTGCCATTAAAAACCTGTGGCTGGCCTCTGTCAGCTGACTTGGGCTTGCACTTAGGGGCTGTTTAATTATGGTGTAGAAGTTTGAGCTCAGGCTGGAGCCCAGGCATTAGGATCCTGCAAGGTGAGTACGTCCCAGAGCTCATGCTATAGCCCCAGCCTGAACAGCTACACCACAATTAAACAACCCCTTAGCCCGAGCCTGAGTCAACTGGCATGGGCCAGGCACGATACACATAACCTAAGACTTCAAAGAGCTCAAGAACCAACAGCGTGGCAGATAAACAGCCAGTGATGCAAGATTCCTGATTCATATTGAAATGCAGTCTGCTTCCTTGAAAATAATGTACTTCCTCGGCCACGGATGTGCACTCACTCCCAGGTGCCACTTTCTTTTCTCTAATACTGCAAGAATTGCACCTCTCAGCTAACTGATTATCCTTGGGATATCAAGATCTTTGTAGCTGTTTAGCACAGGGTTAAATAAAGAGATGTATAATGTTAAATATTCCAGAAGAATTAATACTGTCAGTCAAATCTCAAAGACTTCATCTGGGCTTTCCAAAAGAGCTTAAAGGAGGCAGGTGTCCAACTCCCATTGAATTTCAATGGAATTTAAGCACATATTTTCCACTCCTTTGAAAATCACAGCCTTCATCTAGGCACACATTTTGCCAGATCAGATGAATGATACATGTAGTCTAGTATCCTGCTTCTGGCTGCTGTCAACACCTTATGTTTCAGAAGACAATGAAATGCTTGAATAATGTGGCTACAATGCACAGTGCAATGCTGAACATTCAGAATGTGCGTGGGTCGGGGATAATGAAATGGTGATGTTAAGGAATTGAATATGAAGGAGCACCTCCTTTAACAAAAAATCTATGACTAGTGTTGACATGTGCCTCATGTTCTCTAAATACTAATATAATTCAACAATATGACCGCATGCAATAAAGTCACATGGGCTGATCTACTAACTTCTTTTTTGGGTTTGTTGGGCAGCTGAGCTCCAAGCACTCGCTCCCCAAACTTCTGTAGACCTAATCCTAAAACCGTTAGGCCAATGGGAGTCTCTTCATTGATTTCAAGGGTATCGGATTAGGTGAAGAGCGCTTGCTAACTAAAAATGACATGTTGCCTACCAAAGTCTAAAGAACAGGTAGGAATCCTAGGCTGAAGATGGACGTTTGTCCTCTGCCATAAGGAAACAGAATTAGGATGTGAAATAACATAGGACCTGTCTAGCTGGGGACATAGGGGTATCTCACCACTGCAATTAAGATCAACTGGGATGTTGACCATCCTTCGTTATAATCTTGAGAGGACAGAAAGGCGATAGGGCCTTCTCTGTCACAGGAACTCTCACCCCCTGAATATTTACCAAAGTACATCCCTGACCTGCTCCACAGCAAGGCAAAGCTTAAAATTCCCGTTGTTTACAGGGCAAAGCGTTTGTTACTGTGGGGAAGAGGGTTAGTTTGCTGACCTGGATTTAAAATGACGACCCAGAAAAAGTACTTTTGATTCAATTCTAGGATTAATTTGGGATTGCTGTAGTGCCTATAGGCCTTTTGAAATTTGCAAGACTTACTGAATTCATATTAGCACTCCAGCAGCCAGTTGTTTCTCCAGTTATTTTTAGATATCACTGGCAACGTAAAATCTAACGTAACCCATTATTTCCTGGTTTTTGGAAGTGCTGGGCACCCACATTTCCTACTAAAGTCAAACTGCCATGAGTGTACAACACCTCTGAAAATCAGGCAATATCCGTACAGAAAAGCTTAGACAAAATAAACCCTTGACAAATTATCCAGGGAGTCAGTCAGAAGACTTCTCTTACTTGCCACCAGTGTTCAAGGTGCACACAAGGTTTAGAGTGACAGTTGAGAGAAGATCAAAGATCCTATACATTAGACATAGCATTTTTCAGGAGTGAAATTAAGACACAGACAGGAGTTGCACAGTTAGTACCCCATTGAGCTGGAAGGAGGCAATTTCACCACTCTTGGGGCAAATCCCACCCACTCCCCAATGGCTAAGGCTAGCCTCCTGTAGCAGAACCAGTTCTAATCTGCAAATGGAATGTAGCAGCACTTGGAGTGGCTATGCAGAGTAAGTGGTACAGAGGCTTCTCCAGCCATGAGGCTGTAAGGGCAACAAAACTTCTCTGCTGCAAGTGATTGTCAAGCGCAGAAGGATTCCTCCCCCTCCGGCCCTGGCAGAAGTTGTCAGTGCACAACCTGATGGCTCAGGCTGTTTGCTAGTCCCAGATTTGGATCTCAGGGGCCTATCTGTTTCAGATTAGCTGTCTGCAAATTCAAGATGGCAGCACTGAATCACCATGTGTTCAGAAGGGTTCCTGCACCAGACAAGGGTGAGAAATTTATTTTAGATTAAAGCTTATTCTACAGAAACTTCTGGCTAAACTCCCACCAACTTGTCCCAGACAACTCCCTACATGCCTTGGCAACTGGATTACTTAGATTGTAACCACTTTGGGGCAGGGATGGTCTTTTTGTTCTGTGTTTGTAAAGTACCTAGCACAATGCAGTTCTGGTCCATGACTGGGGCTGGTAGGCACTATTCAAATATTACTACTAATACAGTAACTCCTCACTTAACGTCCTCCCTCTTAACGTTGTTTCAAAGTTACATCGTTGCTCCATTAGGGAACATGCTAGTTTAAAGTTGTACAATGCTCCCTTATAATGTCATTTGGCTGCCTGCTCTGTCCACTGCTTGTAAGATTTTGTGGAAGAGCAGTGACTTTACAAGGGAGCATTGCACAAGTTCCTCTTCTCTGCCTCCTCCCCCTTCTTCCCAGCGCTTTCCGCACTGCCAAACAGCTGTTTGGCAGCACTTAGGACTTTTTGGGAGAGGGGGAGAAGGAGCGAGGATACAGCTGCTCCGGAGAGGAGTTGGAGTGGGGGTGGGAAGAGGTGGGCCTGGAGTGGAGCGGGGATGGGAAGAGGTGGGCCTGGAGCATCCCCCGGCAAAGTCAGCGCCTGGTCTTCTCCAGATAAGCTGCCTCTGCTGCTGTGAAGGTGCTTCTTAGCATCCTTGCCTGCAACAGGCTGTGCCTGTGTAGGGTAAGCCGGGGCACTTCCCAACCACAGTACAGTACAGTACATAATGCCTTTTGTCTGCCCCCCAAAAATTTCCTTGGAACCTACCCCTCTGCATTTACATTAAATCTTATGGGAAAATTGAATTAGTTTAACGTCGTTTCACTTAAAGTTGCATTTTCCAGGAACATAACTACAATGTTAAGTGAGGAGTTACTGTACTAATAGTTAAACCACAGAAAGGCATATCTGTCCATTTGAATTTCTGGTGTCCTTATTCTTTACACTCTTTGGGCCCTTCCCAATCTAGGAACCAGATTCAGCATCAGTGTAACTTTTTTAAAGTTAACAGCGTTGACAACATGCTTCTTGCTAGTATAATTGTAGCTGAGTTTCCATGAGTCATTTAATGAGGGTGAGGATTTAAATAAACAAAAACAAAGCCCACAGGTGTATTGCTTTTTAAATTATCTGATTATTCAGTGGTGAAAAACTTATTATGGTCACAAGAATTAAGCACACTGAAATCAATGGGAACAGCTGGATCTGCAGCTGTTCTGCAAATCAGGTGACTTCTTAGCGTGCCTAAATCTTGACTTAAGAGCCTAACGAGGCACTCAATTTTGAAAACCTGAGCCCAAGTTCACAATTTTGGCTTGGTGTGATACTATCAGCTTCAGGCAGTAACAGATATTTAACAGCAAAATAATCAGATCACAACAACAGTACAAATGTTTACTTTAAAAAAAAAAAAGTCCTCATCTCTGTTAGGCATGGTAGCAAAAAGTATGCTGTCAAGCCCAATTTTTTCAGGATCATGCAATGGCAACTTTTTTTTTTTTTTTTTTTTTGGCATCCATGCATGCACAATTATAGTTTCTAGCATGGTCCACGACGTAGCGTTAAATTCATCCTTCATGCAACTACCTAGCTCAGTGGGTCTGCTTGATGATCAGCACATATGAAAATCAGACCACATATCCAGGATCTGAAATAAAGATTTAGGAGCTGAAAATTAGGCACACCTTTTAAAAAAGAAATCATCATATTGGTTGCAAAGAAGTTAGGTACCTGAAAATAGAGATTTAGGAACCTAACTTTAGGTGCACTGGCTCAGATTCTCCAAGATATTTAGATGCTTAACTGCTATTGATTTCAATGGGTGGTGAAGGTCTGGGCAACAGAACCTTATTTTTCAGAGATGCTGAGCACCTGCAGCTTGCATTGACTTCCACCAGAGTTTTGGGTTCTCTGTCTATGTGAAAGTCAGGCTCCCGTGTTTCCAAATTTGACCCAGACCACTTGGGTACAGCGCTCAGTTCAGATTCCTACACTTGCCCTCAAACAGAAGGCAAGAGATCAAAATAAAGAATCTACCATATATATTCACAAGGATAAGTACTTACAAAATGAATCATGATGCAAGGAAAATCATTAACAATAGAGCCACCTGCTGTACTGCAAGAACACTACACCAGTAAAAAAAAAAAAATACAGGGGAGCGTGAGGGGGGATAATATATAGAATAAACCAAAATAATTTGCTAGTTTTCAACTATTATGTATTACAAAAGAGGTCAAAATGATCAGCAGATCAAATTAAACTACCGTGTAATTGTTATAAGGCTCACCACTCGTCACAATGATTTTGATGTATGGATAAAAACCGTATTTACAGGCATAGTCCTCATCACTGTACTATCTGAACATCTCAGAAACACTAATGAAATAACCCTATCAACACACTTTAGGTAGAAAAGTATCATCTCTATATTACATAGGGAGAAACTGAGGCACAGAGAGAAAGGTTAACTTGTACAAGGTCACAGAAGAAAGCTGTGGCAGAGCCAGAAAATTATTATTAGAGTAGTATTTGTTCAATGTCAATAATGGTGCTTGGCAATTTCTCCTACACAAAAATAAAGATTTTCTCTGTCTCAGAGAAATTACCGTAATAAAAATGGGCACAAACAAAACAGGACACTCCAAAGGTGGGGATAACTTAGATTATTCTAATTTAAACTTCTCCCCATCTAATTCAATTATTAAAGTCTCTTCTTAATGAGCACTGTGAAATAAGTGGGTTTGAAGAAGGGATTTTGAAAATAGAACCCTTGTCAGATAACTGCTAGTTCTGAGTCTTAATTATGAAACCACCTTATGTCCCTAAAAGCTTGTGTAGACGAAAGAAATTTGCACCTGGCTAATGTAGATACATAGCACTGGTACAAAACAGTGCTTGAACTGTTGTCATGCACCTAAGCAGGTTACACTGTCGCAGCTATACCACTGCAAAAAACAAACAAACAGTATGAGGAAGCCCTAAATCACTTCCAAAAAAAAAAATCACTTCCTGTTTATGCTGAGGTGTTTGTCTCCCACTTACTTTGTATCTTTTAGCTGAGTCCTAAGGATCAGATTAAAAGTAATTTTCTTTGATGTTTTCAACGAGGAGGAAAGACTTTGCAATTTTGGAGTGCCTCTTAGCTGCAGATAGAGAACATTGCTGCTTATCGGTGTCCCAATTATAACCTGACTAACCATTTTACCACTAAAATACCTAGTTAATGTGTACTATTCTTATAAGTTTGAGATTTTGCATGTAGAGTATCAACATATGTTATTTGAGAAGTTAACCATTTCATGGAGCTGTTATTCTCTACACGACAATGGAGGAAGATGGCAATGGGGGTTGCCCGGATCAATCTTTCTATGCAGTTTTCACTGTATTTAAAATATTAAGGTGATAGAATCCAAGTTGGATATTTATCTTTATGCATTTTGGAATTGCCTGGACAAGGATCCGCCCTCCCTCCCCACAAAATTGTATGCATTCCCGTTCAGATGCACTGAGGATGGGATGCTTTAGCTGACATCATTTGCTCCCTGAAAATGCAGAGAGCCTTGTCTTTTTGAGGCTATCTGCACAGAAGTACTAATGAATGTTATCTGTAATTCCTATAACAGCCACAATATAATAGTCTTATTTATAAAACAAATCAAAGCAATTCTTTACTATCAGTGTATATCTCTAAAAGAATGATCAAATGAATAAAATCCATTAAGCACTTAGTGGATAGGTTTTCAGTTTTCATTGATCTGACTGTATTCTAGTACTGAGCAGTACTTTTTCACTGCAAATTTCTATTATACATTCTTACAAGGGCTTGGTCCAGCCAAGATGTTAGCGCACAACAAGCTAGTGTGTGAATATACAGTGTGCCAGCTTGCCACACAGTAACATCCCATATGCACACTGCTACATTACACTAAAAGTTCCATTGTCAGAGTGCACTATGGAACTTTGAGTTCACCGTAGCAGTGCCCACACAGGACATTACTGCATGGCAAGCCGGTGCACTGTAGATTCACACAATGGCTTGCCACGCACTAACGTCCTGAGTAGACAAGCCCTAACATTGGGTGATATTCATACCTGTGCAGAGGCCCAGCCCAAGGCATATGCACCACTTAAACCCTGAGAACACCAGAATTCAGGGGCTCAAGGGTTAATTTCAGCCTCAATACTCAGATCTAAATTTGCACGTATATAGGATAGATAGGGCTCATCAACATGAGCTTACAGGAGCAGTCCCAATGATATCGGAGCGATGTGGCCTAGTGGATAGAACACAGGACTGGGATTCAAGAGTCTCTGGCTCTATTTCCATCTCTTTCACTGACCTACTGGGTAAACGTGTGAGAGGTAAACTTACCTTTCTTTGCCTCAGTTTCCCCATCTGGAAACTGGAGACACTAATCCGGACCTCCTTTGCAAAGTACTTTGAGATCTAATGATAAGTGCTATTTAAGAATATATAAAGTGGTAGAATTATTATATGGGATTTACTTGTGTAAGTGGTCATTGGTATGAGTAAGGGTTGCACAATATAGCCCGAGGTAAACGTAAATAATTCTCCCATATATGCTATTTGGCAAATTAATATTGTTTACAAATCAGATTTTTCGTCCATTACAACTGGTCCAAATGTTTTGAATTCTGAAATTTTGATGAAAAGCTTTGTTGACATTCTGAATTTAGATGACACTTACTACTTTATTGTAAGTTCTTCAGAGGAAGAAGTGTCTCTTAGTATGGATTGGTACTGTTAGTAGCAGAATGAGGCCCAATCTCAGTGAGGGCCTCTATGAGCTGCTATACATACAAATAAATAAAAATATAGGAAAAAATTTACTAAACTTTTGAAAATTGTTCTTCCCTTTTTATGACCAGCTCCAGTAAATATCATAGTTTTATACAAAAAAAGTGATATCTTATTACCTGCAATATTAATAGTTACTGGCAGGGGTGTTGGATCACAGTTTTGCCTATTCTGAGTATTTAACATCCAATTGTCAAGCCCCTAATTTAAAACTAAAGATTTCCGTGGCTGCATTACCTACGAAATGGTTAAAAATGCATATATTTTACCTGCCATCATCGCTACCATGCTGGCTTTGTAGACATTGGTAAGTGATCCCAGCTCTCCTGTTCCCAAGATTGTTTTCATATGAGCATCTCCACAGGCCTGACGAAACTGATGGATCTCTTCATAGAGGCCTACAGGAAAGTCATTTTAAAACTATAAAAGCTGGTCAAGAAACATTCTCAAGTATGGTGTTAATTTCCACTTCTGGGTGAATGCAGACAGGTCTAAGAACTAGTTATAAAGCAAAGTGTTAAAGGTTCATTGAATCACATGGCTGTGTAGGTAGTTAGCACTGCTATACAGTTTCAAATTCTTTTTAATAGCTGTTAACTTCATTTCATTCAAAACCAAGAATATATTCAAATATGTTTGGAATATGAGAACAATTCAGCAGTATAAACAGGACAAAGACTTAAAAATTTCACTGACTAGCCCTAAATATACCAATAAAACATTATCAATACTTTCTAAAGTCTTTCCTATATGCTTGTTAATAGCTTTCCTGTATATTCATCATGTCATTTTTCTTCTTCTCACTCCAGCCTTCTGATGCTCTTGGCCTTGTCATCAACTTTCTGGAATGTCTTCTACTTTCTGGAATGTTTTTTTCAGCCTGTCCCACTCTGTCTCGTCTTCCACTCCTCTTCTACCCCCACATTTCTAATTCTGCACTTAGATGAGATACACAGATCCCACTGGAGTTGCGTATGCGCATCCAAGGGCAGAATTTGGCCCTTACCCTTATCCATAGTTGATAAGATGAACTGGTTAGAATTCAGGAAGGAGCTCTTGTATGAACCTGTAGCTACTAAACAAACAAACCGAAAACTCTGCTTTTGAATGTGAAAAGATTGTCATAGCCACAGGAATGCCGCACACCCCTTGTAACTTGACAGATTCCTATTTCAGTATGAATAAATTTGAAAACATTAAGAGATTTCTAATTGATATTTTTTTAAAAAAATGATTAAACCCTTTGACCTGATCAGATAATGAGGATTGAATGTGGAAACACTGAGAAATCCACCGTATTTTAGAAGTATTCTAAAACAACAAAGAATGGGAAATAGTCACTAGATAAATCTAAACATGAATATTAATACACAGTCATGCTTTTCTAGTAAAATATAATGGCAGACATTTTGAAAAAGGGCAGATACCCCAACATTAGCGACCTGGAGAAATCAAGTATGGGGAGCCTTTTCAGTGGAAACAATGACAGACAGCTTTATATCAGAATCAAGTAGATTCTATAATATAGTGTTCCCATTTTTGGAATTTTAACAAAATAAAGATATAGATAAAACGATGACCAACCAAACTGGGTTCTTTAAAGATAACAAATTCAGATTATGAGCAAGATTTGTTAATACATATATGGAAATCAATGTATATTCATAATGATAAAATAAAGTTAAAATATATTTAAATACATCTTTGCTGTGCAATGACCGTGATAATTGTGAACACTGCAGAGCAAAGGCATGTTTAGTGATAAACTAGCAATGATCTCTCCACCCCCAAGAGACTCTCCAAAGCATTTGGTGGACTTATCAAACTGCTTCACTGCTGGTCCTCCACTCCACCTGCTGTGCTTCTGCATTCTGCTGATGTCAGGCTGTAGCTGCTATGTTTGATAATACTGCAGTGTTCCACTGCGACATACTATGCATATTAGCAGACAACTGGCTAATGCACATTTAGTGAGTCCCTTTATAGACACCTGGCTTATCTCACATCTCACTAGGTACCCAAAGTGTGAATTAATCAGTGCTACCATACAGTCGAACATGTATTATTGATAATTGATGATACTCCAGAAGCCTCCTAGATCAAATCAACACTCAGAAAGGAAACACAAAGAACCTGTGTTATTTGCTTGAGTAGAGGATTTGATAAGTGATAATATGACTGGTTGATACTCATGTTAGATCATAATGCAGTCTCTTTTTGTGGCGTGACTATTTCCTGAAGCCTTCAGAAAACCAAGGAAAACAGCTTTCATGTTCTACTAGTTTCAGTAGCAATAAGAAAAGATTCAAGTTTTCTCTAGTTCTAAGACATGCTGCCAAAAATTTCAAAACAAATTAATAGAATGTAAATTTAGGGTGGATGCCATGAAAGAAAATTATCTTGTTCTCTGAAGTTAGTGCTGTAGTTATAGTATTATCCCCACCCTTTTGATATGTGTTTCTATATTACATTAGTGCTGGAATGAGTTAACTTTGCCTCACTAGCCAATGGCATGTGTGGCACCCAATGAAGAGGAATAACTGAGGCTCTTCAGCCATGAATATCTTTTCTGCCACGTTCTTCAAGGTAATGGTGAAAATGCATATATACTTTTTTTCCTAACTCTAGCAGTGGGTATACAAGAACATGTCTGTAATAATTACCATATATTCAGAGAACAATTGTTACAGACAGTATCTCGTTTTTATGTGGTGTCTTTGATCCTAAAATATCCCAACACACTTTGCAGCTTTACAGCACCTGGGGGGGGAGAGGGGGGAAGAGGAGAGGAGAGGAAGGTACCCAACCGGCACAAGTCATATTGCTATATAGTAAAGAGAAAGGAAGTTTTGATCACAGATGTTGGGACAAACCTCTAACCCTATAAAAAAAGGTTTCAGTATTTACACAGAGCAGACGGGAAATCATTTTACAGTTGATCCAAATGACTTGCACAAGCTTCATGATACTCAAGTTACATGCTTTTTAAAGAAGCAGGGCTGTGTAGCTCATACCTGGACCTAAACCCATCGTTTCCTGGGCTTCGTATGTGGTAGGGTTTGCTGCCAAAAATGTGTGTCTGTAGTTCAGCTCCACCAGTCCCATCACTGGGAAAGTGCAGACAGGATGCTAGCAGCCACTGGTATTTTAACCACTATGTTGTTCGGATTTCCTGAAGAGGGATAGGTGACAAAGTGGATAAAATGCCAGTTACTGCCTCATGCCGTGTCTACACTAGTGCTCCTTTTGCTACAATTGATGGCACTGAACCAGTTAGTAGTAATGGTGGAAAACTTCTTTTATGTCAAAAATGTCTAGTGTAGAAACAGCCTTCTTGTTTCAGACGTGAAACTTAGATCATTACACTATTCCATAGTCATTGGAAAGGCTATGAGAGAGCCAACTTCTGGCTGCTGTTAAAAAAAAACAAAAAACTAAACAAAAACAGCCAACCAACCCTCATCACTCCAGGGAAAATTGTTAATAGTAGCATCTTGATACACAGAGCAATATTTCTATTAAAAGTTGTCACTTTCAACTCAGCAAAGACTCAAAGTATAAACAATCAAAGGGGAGAAAGAGAATCATAGCCTGTCTTTTAGCCTTTAGATCTGGGCCAGATCCTCAGCTGATGTGTAAATCAGCATAGCCCCATTCACTGTTGTTAATTGGTAGCACTAAAGTCAACAGAACTGTGTCAGTTTACATCAGCTGAGGAGCTGACTGAGGTACAGTCTGTGCTGATCAGGATGCAAAGTGGCATGAGGCAACAACAGCTTTGTTAAAAGACTGAACCCCTCAGTGACCCAACTCAATCTTAAAATTCTCTATGGCTTGCCAAAGAATTTTAGTGGATTTGTGGCCCTCTATTATCCTAAAGTTGCCCAACCCTGTTTTAAGGAATCTCTCCTTTTCTGGTTTGACCTTCACTCGCTCTTTCGTTGGTTGGTTAGTTTTTTTTAATCTTCCTTTCCTTTCTCTTCTCATAGTTCTCTCCCCTCCGTCTCCATCCCTCATCCATCCTCTTAAAATGAGAATCAGAAACAGGGTGCAGGATGTCACCCTCCAAATACAGGTCTGTCAATAGCCCCGTTAACAATGCAGCTTCCAGTTACCAAAGCCCAGTGGGCCAATGGAGATGGAGGCAAATTTGAAGTGGCCTGTTGAAAAGGTGACAGATCCTTCAATTCCTTAGTGGCATCCAAGAGAGAAGCCTTGCTGGAACCGATATTGGGGAGGGATTTGGTATACAGTACCTCTATGGGGTTCGGTCTACAGAAAGACATTGATGCTTCAACTATAATAGAGCAAATGATGGTGTGCTCATAATTACCTAGAAGGGATTGGTGGAGATTGAGCAGCATGATCATGGCATCTCAGCAGGCTTTGGTACAATAGTGCCCAATCCCACACACCTACTGATGTCAATAGAAAGATTCCCATTAACTTCAATGGGCCATGGATCATAATTTTTGACGCATAGCCTATACTGTTGTATAGTGTTCCATTTCCATTTCTGCAGCCTATTGCTCTCCTAAACAAAAATGTCACTTGCCTTTCATTCTTGATATGCCAGTGGAAAAATCAGATAGTTACAATAATAAGTATACAATAATAAGTATACAATATTTTCTGAAATAGTCATTGGAAAGGCTGTGCTTTCTTAAAGTTACTACTGTACTAAATCTGCTCTTTAACAATGTTTTAACGTGCACCATTAGAAAGCATGTTAAAAAATTGTTAAAAAGCAGATTTAGACAATTATATTTCAGGTGCAATAAATATATTCAACAATATGTAATAATAGCTTTAAAATAACTCTCAGTACAATTGGATGTTCACTAAAATACTTAATATAACATTGTCCAGCAACTTTTTAAACAAACCAAGTCACAAAAAACTCTTAGAAAGTGCAGTTTTCATCTATCAAGGTGACTCCAATTATCCCAGTGTCTGGGGGGAGGAAGCTGAAAAAAAGACATAAAAACAGAAAGATCTAGTTTGCAAAATAAAAAACTTAATATAAACCACACATATTTTTGTCAATAACATCTGAAGTTTTGAAGAATCATAGCATGAGAAAACAACCATAAAAATACACTGGGGCTACAAGTATATTCAAAGGTTCTGTCATAATTATAAAGCATATGAGCAAAGCAGTTGTGGTTTATGAAGTCACTGGAACAAAGATGTATTTACTGCCCTCGCCACCACTTTTCAATTTTATATGACACATGGGTCCTGCTTGGAAAGACTTCCTTAGCCCTTTCTCTGGCTTCCTCAAATAAATTGTAGAATGCAAAAAGATTTATCGTTTCTAGACATTAGATATAGCCAGAGTTTGGGCTATATTATAAATAATATATATGTCTGTAGAATGTTAATCCTATATACTGAACATCAGCCTTGCAACAAAATTTCCCCTCATCCACTGGAGTTGCTTTCCTTAATGGGTGAGTTAAATATCAGGGGTTCCCCCCCATGCATTAACATCATCCTCAATGTTGTAAAGGTTGATGAGTAAATTTTGTTCCTTGGATAGTTCTCTTTTCATGATAAATATGAGAGGCTACAGTACACACAGATGTACATTCCTACATAAACTCTCAGAAATCTATCAGTGATAAACTCAGTGACCCCCTTGTGGAAATAAATCACAACTATTTATTTAAAAAAAAAAAAAAGCCTGCTTTCTTCAAGCTTGCCACAACACTTGCTGTGGCTAAAAGAAATTAATGAAATGAAGAAAAGTCAAAATCTGATTTATTTTTAATCTACTCCACCCACCCTGTCACATCTGAGTGCTCCTTCCCAGTTACTTCTGTTCATACGTAACTGTCTGTAACCCCATGCAGAAAAAGCTGATACAGTTCAAGTTAAAACAACCACACCACAGTTGCAGTGGTGCCAGTGCAACCCGTTTTATATGGCAAATCCTGAGACCTGCAACTTCCATTTAACTTCAATAGGAGTTAATTCATTTTAAGGCCAGGAGGGACCATAGCGATCACCTAGTCTGACCTCCTGCATAACAGAGGTCACAATTTCAGGCAGTAATTTCTGCGCCATGCCCAGTAACTTGTGACTGAGTGTCAGATGTTCAGGATCGGTCCCTCTATTATTTCTTCTGTGACATCCCTTTTCATAATCATGTACAATATACTTTAAGTTCTATTTTCTGTTGATTCCATGGGGTAAATCAGTGACCCTTGTTCTAAGTAGTTTGCGTCTAGAGCTTGCCCATGCTGTGATCTCTGAAGCATGGTAACTGCAGGCATGTTCAAAAACAGCTATCAAGCACTATTCTTCATATTAAGCAGAACAATTCTTGACAACTTTTTCAGGCAGCAACTGTCACTACTCTAGGCCAGATTGGTGCTCTCTTGTGGATAGGGCTCTCTTGCAGTCAGCTGGGTTAGCTGGATCTGTGTTCAAGACTAGTCCTCACTCCAATTCCTGGCTATGCAGTGATAATATAGATTCATAGATTCATAGATACTAAGGTCAGAAGGGACCACTCTGATCATCTAGTCCGACCTCCTGCACAGCGCAGGCCACAGAATGTCACCCACCACTCCTATGAAAAACCTCACCCATGTCTGAGCTATTGAAGTCCTCAAATCATGGTTCAAAACTTCAAGGAGCAGAGAAGCCTCCCTCCAGTCAACCATGCCCCATGCTACAGAGGAAGGCAAAAAAACCTCCAGGGTCTCTCCAATCTGCCCTGGAGGAAAACTCCCTCCCGACCCCAAACATGGCAATCAGCCAAACCCTGAGCACATGGGCAAGATTCACCAGCCAGATACCCAGGAAAGAATTTTCTATAGTAAATCAGATCCCATCCATCTAATATCCCATCTCAGGGGATTTGGCCTATTTACCCTGAATATTTAAAGATCAATTACTTACCAAAATCCCATTATCCCATCATACCATCTCCTCCATAAACTTATCGAGTAGAATCTTAAAACCAGATAGATCTTTTGCCCCCACTGCTTCCCTTGGAAGGTTATTCCAAAACTTCACTCCTCTGATGGTTAAAAACCTTCGTCTGATTTCAAGTCTAAACTTCCTGGTGGCCAGTTTATACCCATTTGTTCTTGTGTCCACATTGGTGCTGAGCTTAAATAATTCCTCTCCCTCTCCTATATTTATCCCTCTGATATATTTATAGAGAGCAATCATATCTCCCCTCAACCTTCTTTTAGTTAGGCTAAACAAGCCAAGCTCCTTAAGTCTCCTTTCATAAGACAAGTTTTCCATTCCTCGGATCATCCTAGTAGCCCTTCTCTGTACCTGCTCCAGTTTGAATTCATCCTTTTTAAACATGGGACACCAGAACTGCACACAGTATTCTAGGTGAGGTCTCACCAGTGCCTTGTATAACGGTACTAAAACCTCCTTATCCCTACTGGAAATGCCTCTCCTGATGCATCCCAAAACCGCATTAGCTTTTTTCACAGCCATATCACATTGGCAGCTCATAGTCATCCTATGATCAACCAATACTCCAAGGTCCTTCTCCTCTTCCGTTACTTCTAATTGATGCGTCCCCAACTTATAACTAAAATTCTTGTTATTAATCCCTAAATGCATAACCTTACACTTCTCACTATTAAATTTCATCCTATTACTATTACTCCAGTTTACAAGGTCATCCAGATCCTCCTGTATAATATCCCGATCCTTCTCCGAATTGGCAATACCTCCCAGCTTTGTATCATCTGCAAACTTTATTAGCACACTCCCACTTTTTGTGCCAAGGTCAGTAACAAAAAGATTAAATAAGATTGGTCCCAAAACCGATCCCTGAGGAACTCTACTGGTAACCTCCCTCCAACCTGACAGTTCACCTTTCAGTAGGACCCGTTGCAGTCTCCCCTTTAACCAATTCCTTATCCATCTTCTGATGTTCATATTGATCCCCATCTTCTCCAACTAATAATAATTAACTAATAATTCCCCATGTGGCATGGTATCAAATGCCTTACTGAAATCTAGGTAAATTAGATCCACTGCATTTCCTTTATCTAAAAAATCTGTTACTTTTTCAAAAAAGGAGATTAGGTTGGTTTGGCACGATCTACCTTTTGTAAAACCATGTTGTATTTTGTCCCATTTACCATTGACTTCAATGTCCTTAACTAATTTCTCCTTCAAAATTTTTTCCAGGACCTTGCATACTACAGAGGTCAAACTAACTGGCCTGTAGTTACCCGGATCACTTTTTTTTCCTTTCTTAAAAATAGGAACTATATTAGCAATTCTCCAATCATTCGGTACTATTCCTGAGTTTACAGATTCATTAAAAATTTTTGCTAATGGGCTTGCAATTTCAGGTGCCAATTCCTTTAATATTCTTGGATGAAGATTATCTGGGCCCCCCAATTTAGTCCCATTAAGCTGTTTCAGTTTCGCTTCTACCTCTGATATGGTAATATCTACCTCTATATCCTCCTTCCCATTTGTCATGCTACCATTATCCCCAAGATCCTCTTTAGCCTTATTAAAGACTGAGGCAAAGTATTTGTTTAGATATTGGGCCATGCCTAGATTATCTTTAACCTCCGCTCCATCCTCAGTGTTAAGCGGCCCCACTTCTTCCTTCTTAGTTTTCTTCTTATTTATATGGCTATAGAACCTTTTACTATTGGTTTTAATTCCCTTTGCAAGGTCCAACTCTACTCGACTTTTAGCCTCTCTGACTTTATCCCTACATCTTCTGACCTCAATTAGGTAGCTTTCCTTGCTGATCCCTCCCATCTTCCACTCCCTGTATGCTTTCTGCTTCTTCATAATCACCTCTCTAAGATGCTTGCTCATCCAGCTTGGTCTACAACTGGTCTACAAATATGCTTTGTAACTCTGATTATGAACAAAAGTACAGGCATGAGAAAGTGATCAGGATGGATGGAATATCTGAACTGTATGGGAACAGCGTAATTGTCAGATGTCTGTCTGAACACTAAAGAAGAAACAAATACGAATATTGCATTTGTTTATAACATGGCCACCACTGAGCAGCAGTGGCCACTTCAAGTATGCTGTGGGGGTGCAAACTCTGCTCAAGCAAAAATGTGGAGATAGTCACACAGAGGCAACCATTTCGTATGTGGTTCTCTCCTTGCCCATACAAATAAAGGGGGGGAGGGAATATTGCAATTTCTCTCAATTTTATCTCAAGTCTTGCAATATTTGATGTTTTCCTTAAAGCCCCAGCTCCCAGAGACAAACTATTATACAAGAACTTTAGTTTTCACTTACGAAGTTTATAGCTCTCATGGTTGTGGAGAAACGTTTGTGATCCAAGTGAATCCTAAAAACTCTAAAGCAAGAAGGCAAATCAAAAGAACCTAAATTTTTTATTTGTGGGGGAGGAGGTTGTTTTGTTTTAAATCTCATGATTTTTACATACTTGGGGTTGGCAATACTCTCTGTCCAGCTTTTCATAGTCTTAGAGATCCCTGTGTGGGAGCGGTGGCAGGTGCTGTGCCTTTTTTTTTTTTGTCTTTGGCATCCAGATGATCTTAATACAGTCTGAGTTTGTATAGCTCCCTCTGAAACGTGGAACTCCCTTAGGAGGATTGTTGGTGGGTCAGGGAGCCTCTGGCTGTGGCTGAATGGAATTGAGGAAAGCAAATAAACTCAGATCAAGTGTGGAGACGAAGGGGCCTGTTGTACAGATGGCTCTGGCCTCCAGTACCATTTAGAGGATGTGGAAATCTGAGTTGAACCCTTTCTTTGCTCCTTAGGTGGACAGGACAAACCCTGCCCTGATGACAGAACTTTCTATCGGAAACACTGTGAGGGAACTTTTTGAATATCCCCCCGCACTGATCCCATTCAGTGGGTTTTTCCACAGAAGGACACAATCTGCACTTTTAAAAATTAATTCGTTCATATCTGATAACTAATTAGCTGCTTTTTTAAAATTTAAACATTTTGATTTTTTCAGCTCTCAAGAATGTTTAATAGTGGAACTATATTAGTCGCCTTATCTAATTATTTGTATCCATATTAGGATTCTACACAAAAAAAACTATTATTCAGAATTTAGTTAGATAGTAAAAAAAAAAAGTGAATTAATGCTATTGATGTTCTGCATAATGTAACCCATTAAAATGTTAAATATGTTTATGAGAAGATTATTTATGAATAGTTCCATTTGTATACATCCTGTAAAAAGTGCTAGAAGACTGTGCCTCCATTACTGTCTATATTACTACTTCATATAGCTTAGTTTGTGTCGACACTAAGCAGTTTCTGAACCATGCAGTGCGCATACTATTCCAACTAGAAGTCTAGCACATCTAATCTTTTAGTGTGATCACTCAAAGGGTATGTCTACACTCATCAAATGCTTTGGTTTAGAAAATGTGTTAGCACACACATTTTAACTAGCATGATGCTAAACACAATTTGGAGCCTACTGTAAATGTGCACTTTTGTGTTTAAAAAATGTGTTAGCTGATCTTGGGAGGGGGACGTACGATTAACCACAATCAACTAATATATTTTTTTTTAAATCCACACAATGGTACTAATCTATTCTAGAAGATAAATCATGTTTAACTAAGCTAAAATGGTGCTAGCTCATTTTCTAATGTGATACATTTCTACAGTGCAGAAAAGGCCTAAACTGGCTTCTAAAATGGTTTCACTTACCACTGTTCAAATTGTACCAAACTCTTTTCAAGACCAGCATGGACATAGCGTAAGTATCTCCCATGTCACTGAATTAGACTAATTTTTGCAACACAAAAATCAACACAACAAATTAGCTTTAAGATGGCATTTGAACAATAATGATGATTTATATCTCCACTTAGGTCCTTAGAACAAATATATTGTGGACAGCAGCTGTTTGAGCTTTCTGCTTACTTCCCAGTTAATATCCTTTAATCTTTTATTGGAGGTATGACCTCTAGTGGAGGAAAAGAGGATCATCTAGTTACCATGGCAATTTCAGTCCTATTGTTATTTATCATTTGTATTGTGGTAGCATCTGAAAGCCCCAGTCATGGACCAGGACTCCATTGTCCTAGGCATTCTACAAAAACAGTACAAAGGACTGTCTGTGTCCCAAAGAGCTAACAATCTAAGGAAGATTGCCAACAAAGGTTGAACTATGATGGCTTTTGTGATATAGATGTCAGTCTACACTGATCTGGACTGAGATCACCAACATATTTATTGCATCTGAAATCAAAATAGCCATTTTGAAAGATAAACAAGCTGATGCCAGCGACCTGGGTTACTGCATATATTTGAGTACAAGCTGATGTAAGTGAAGAATATTGTGAAAAAGATCAAGATACATGAACAAGTTAGCACTAGGATAACATTTATAAAGATACAAATATTGGCATCTTGCAATTGATGACATTTTAGTCCAATGCTAATTGTTAATTGAAGGAAGACAGAGATCAGAAAATATGGTATGGCACCATGATGATTATATTTCCTTAACTAGTTTCAGAGTAGCAGCCGTGTTAGTCTGTATTCGCAAAAAGAAAAGGGGTACTTGTGGCACCTTAGAGACTAACAAATTTATTAGAGCATAAGCTTTCGTGAGCTAGTGAGCTGTAGCTCACGAAAGCTTATGCTCTAATAAATTTGTTAGTCTCTAAGGTGCCACAAGTACTCCTTTTCTTATTTCCTTAACGAAACTCTGTTATCATATGTTCCTTTCTGAAGTGTTCTCAGTGAAGGCTACTAGTGCTTGTTTACCTTTTACATGGAGATTAGTTATAGGACCATTGTCAGCACTTAAGGTAAACCATTCACGGCACATTAAGGGAGAACTAATTAGAGTGAAACCATCTCCAGTATTATTACACATACTAATTAGAGAGCGAGAGCGAGAGAGAAAACGAACACCAGTAATAATATGAACTGTAAATTTGTACCTTCAACTTCGGAGAAAAGCAATTAGAAGACACATTCATTTTTGTCAAGAACCAAAACACACATTTTAACGACATACCATTTACACTGACAACCCATTTGGGTATTTTTTAACCATTCTGTTTGTGGGTAATTAGCCCAGGGTAATTAGACCATCAGCATTCACTTTTCTGCTGTTTCATTTGAACTATGCAGAAGTTCGAAAATTATTTTTCAAATATCTCTTTATATAAACCCTTTCAAAGACTAAATCTAAAAGTCAGAATTTTCCAAAGTGAACAAGTGATTCTTGCTGTCTAACATGACACCTCTTAAAGTAGTCTGAATTTTCAGAAAGTGGTAAGCACGCCCACCATCTGAAAAATCAGGCTCTTTCAGGGTGTTTCAAGTTCAGCACCCAAAAAACAGAGATACTCAAATCACTAGTCATTTCTGAAAATCTTGGCCCAAAGTGGGCAACCAAAAGTCAAATTCTGCTATCACCAACACGAGCAGAGGATAAAACTTGGCTCCTTAGCTTTAGTAAGTGCTTACCTTCCCACTGGCCAGTCAGAACAAGGGTTCTGTTAATTACAATGTCTATCTCTCTTGCACCATCTTCCACTGCTATCCTAATCTCTTCTAATTGGGTTTTCAGTGGAGTCTGTGCAGCTGGAAACCCCGTTGCCACTATGAAGAATGGAAAAAATAAAGTTGTGAAGTAAGCAAAGACTTTTATATAAATATTATTGTTATTAAGGCAGATGGGGGTATAAAAAAAATCAAGGTTTTTTTTTCTTTTTTCCCCTGAAAGGGAAGTTACTCTACAGCTCCAGTAAAGACTCAAAGGCCTAGAAAGCACCTAATTCATTCCCCACTTCATTTACAAGAACATCTGTTCTTCCCTTGAGATCCTTAATCAGTGCTTTGCTAAGTTTTAAATGTCTCCTGCAAATGGATTTCTCCCACTTTCCTTACAGCTATTTCCAGTTCAGCCTGGCTAATACATTTAAGTCCATTGTCTTCAACGAAGTTCTGCCTGTATACACAAGCTCTGAATTTGGCCTAATGTGTCAAATGATCTTTGATGTGTATGTTCTTCAATCCTCCAAAATTCTTATAGAAGGTATTTGAAAATACATGCAACTAATATGGGTAAGTAATAGTCACAATATAGGTAAAGTTGAATGCAATCATACCCTATTCATCGGTCATTTGAATTTTGGTACTTAAACAATATAAAGGTAACTTGGAAAGGAAAAAATTAGCCTTGTTCCACTCCCTCCCCTCCCCCGCGCCCTTCTGAAGTATAAAGAGAATCTGGAAAAGTTCTCTTTCCCTCTTGCAAACACAAACATGTTTCTGTGGTGTTTTTTCAATCCTAAATTCCACATTGTCTCCCTTCTGTGGTGTCTGAAGAACTAGTGAAATGACGACATCACAAAGAATCGAGACAAAGGTATTTTTACAGGGATGGACCCTTGCACCTGCACAGAGCCTTGCTGACTTCAATGGGGTGGAGGGATCCACCTGCATGCAACCTAAAAGCTAAGCTATTAAGCAAGAAATGGTTTTCATTTGTTGATGTTAACATCTATTCAGCTTTAATGACTAATTCCACTTGGGAGAAAAATGTCTGTGTAAAGATTCATTATTCCTATCCCTTCAGTTCAGGTATGAGATCAACATACACATCTCCAAGACCCCCACAGGAGATCCTCCTCCAGCAAAACTTAGACTTGACAACTAAAAACTTGATATTCCAGATACTTTTTAGTGAAAAAGGAGGAGGATCCTCCCCACCCCACCCTCCAGCAAAAAACTAACCAACAAACAAAAAACAACCACCCTTTCAAGTATTCTTTACCCATCTTATAAAAGCAAAAACGGCACAAGCCCACTGGGAAAAGAATCTTTTATATAATACTTGTAAAGAAGAGAAACTTACCTGAAGCTACTGGTATGTTACAACCAGCAGCCTTGAGTGCTTTAACAGCATCAGCTACTCTAGCTGGATACACACAGACAGCTGCTGTAGTAATACCTGCAAAAAGTTACAATCCACTGTTTCACCTGTATATTTCCATGTAATGTGCATTGTCTTCTAGTCCACACTATGGCCTTGTGTGCACTAGATTTTTTTTTTTTTTTAAATCTCCTACTCTTGCACAACCCCCAACTGCTCTCCACTGGCTATAGCAACCATGAGAGCTTTACTGACAGTGGAGCTCACGTGGCCACTGGCAGAACTACCACCATGTCCGTTAGCCCTGCCCTGAAAACACTGAGGCTGCATCAGTAGTAGCTCAATCACAGACACAGTTTAAGGCTGGAGTTCTTTAAACGCCAGTTTCAGACCAGTTTGCTCGGGGGATTTATGATGTCAGAAACTATGTTATCAGAGTATTGTACCTAGGGGTCTATAGCTCAGTTTGACTAGCATGGAATACCCTTTGTGTTAGCACAGTTTCTCTGTGTTTCTATTTCATATTTTATTCTCACATTCTAAGCCATTTGGCCTGATATTTAATAGGTTTTTTAAACTGTATCAAGGATTAGAAAGAATTCATAAATCAGAGTTTAAAAAAGGATTGGGTCTTTCCTATTTCATGACTGTGGCTAAGAATCCAGGGCCTGATTAATCACTATGTTATTCTAGTTTTACACCACACACCTCTGTTGAAAACAATGGGGTTATGCCTGTGTAAAACTTACCATTGCGATTCATCAATCAGGCTCCAAATGTTTATACAGTATTGATGGATTTGATTTTTGTTTGAATGTAACAAACAAAGCATCAAAATCATGTGGCATTTTAAAACAGCCTCCTGTATCCGACACATCAGTGATATTCGCAAAAAGAAAAGGAGTACTTGTGGCACCTTAGAGACTAACAAATTTATTTGAGCATAAGCTTTCGTGAGCTACAGCTCACTTCATCAGATGCATTGGAGCTGTAGCTCACGAAAGCTTATGCTCAAATAAATTTGTTAGTCTCTAAAGTGCCACAAGTACTCCTTTTCTTTTTGCGAATACAGACTAACACGGCTGCTACTCTGAAACCTATCATTGATATTAATACTTCTGAGAAGTTACGTTGCACAGTGCTGAATATTGTATGAAAAGATGCCATTTTATGGCTATCATTTAATACTAACTCTGTATGGCCACATTAACGCCTTGACAATTCCATTCCTGTCGATATTGGGTGTAACATTTAGACTTGTATTGAGGGACCAGTTCTGAAAAATACTTTGGGAATGCCTATGCCACAGCAGGGAGACAGACTTGTGCTAGCTCTGCTCAAGCTACCATGCTAAAAATAGTAGCATGGAAATTGCTGCAAGGGTGGTGGCTCAGCTAGCTGCCTAAGCTTGGACCCAAGGCGTCAGGTGGACTTGGACAGCTTGCCTGAGCTGCTGCCCGTGCAGTAATGTCCACACTACTATTTTTAGTGCACTAGCTCTACTCGAGCTAGAGCAAGTCTGTCTGTCCACAATGGGAATCATGTCTCCCAGCTGTAGTGGATACACCCTTACGGTCAAATCCTGACCCCAGTGAAGTCCCTAGCAGTAGATAAAACTAGCTGCTATTTTGATCCCTTTCTTAGTTACTGACATAACTGGGTGGCAGAGACAATTCTGAGGCGAGATAAAAAAGCCAAATATTTCAACACACAGCACGTGTCTGTATCTAATTGTCTGCACAAAGGCAAAGAGCCAGATCCTGGAGCTACACAAAATAACCTCAACCAGGGTTATGACCCAAAATATTTACAGACACTAAAAAAAAGCCCAAACGTTTATTGGGGATATCATGTGCATTTTAATGCAAATAAATTTAGTGCCACCTTACCATCCAGTTATTAAAAGAGATGTGGGTTTTTTATATTTCATAGTTTTATTCTCTTTATGGTTTCCATGTCAAATACTGTAGTATATTCTATAACTGCCCATAGTGCAATCTCGATCTGGGATCTGTAAATCAAGGTGAGGTTTTCCCCCCACACACATCTTGCATCATAACTAGGGATAAAGATTTTGTAATCAAACCTTATATTACCATTTCTTTGAATGAGACTGTCTAGGCAGTTCAGTCTTCCAGGGCTGTTTGGCTGTGCAATATTAGCTCTAACATCAGTAATGTTCAGGCAGTAGAAGTCGAAAAAGAACACGTTGAGTTTATGTTCTGTCCATAACCAGTTTTATAAAGCCAAAGCTTGCAAATAATGTAACCAAAACCATCATACCTTTATCATGCATGTTCATGACTCTCAAAAGATCCTCTCTGATTGGATGCTTGGCTTTGTAACAAAGCCGGTGAATGTTTGAAGGTGTGTCATCGCCTGAAAGGGTGGTGAGATCTATGCAAGTGACAGCTCTCAGTAGCCAAGCCGCCTTTATTAGGGAAAAAAGTAATATACAAAAAAAAATGGTTAAATTTTTTAATGTGGCCCAGGTGATTTAGAAGATTAAGCCCATCTCAAAAGTGAATCACTTAGGTACCTAAGTTTCATTGACAATCAATGGTGCTTTTGAAAATTTTACCCAATGTCTAAAAATCAGCTACTGTATAGTCAAAGGACCAAGTTCCAATTTATGGCACATGGATCAAAGACTGAATAATGAGCAGGAATCCTAGCAGATTATTATACACCAGGATCCTAAGCCAATGACGCTTTATCTGGGCAACCCATTGGAGGAAGGATGCAACAACCTCTATCCAACAGAGTTGTCCATGTGCCCGTAACATGCTAAGTCTGCCTCATGCAGAGCTAGTCTGCATAGAAAGCATACACACTCTTCAGCAGGCACATGAATTATAAGTGCAAGTCACCTGAATGCACACAAAAGTCAGGAATATGCATGCCGCCATTACATATTACAACCCTAATCTATACATATGCATTAGGGTGAAATCCTGGTCCCACTGAAGTTAATGGACATTTTGCCAGTTACTTCAATGGAACCAGGATTTTACCCTAGGTGTCTTGCACATGTTTTAATATTTGGATCCTAAACTCTAGGTGTCTCAGTTTTCCTGTCTCTAAAATGGGAGCAATAATATTTACATATCTTCCTGCAAAAAAGTTGAGAAATTGACTAACATTGCTAAAGCATTTCAGTATCCTTGGACAAAAGATGCTACATAACTTTAAAAATTGTTATTTTTAACTGTAATTGGGGTTGTTTTTTTACTTCAGAAAGTTAGCTTTTTACATCAACTAGTTTTTTTATAACTGGCTTAAATTAAAACAAAAATTGTTGTCCAAAAAGAAGAGAATACCTAATCAGCTGCTAAGAAATTCTAGTCTCATCCCTTAGGAAATGAGTTGTGAAGTTGTGAAGACAGATGTAGTAAACTGCTTCCAAAAAATGGTGTGAACCTTATTTGTTTTAAAATAGGATTTTGACTTTATATATATATATATATATATATATATATATATATATATATATATATACACACATATACACACACACACACACACACACTTGGATATGGACTTGAGCCACAAAGTTTGGATGTGGAATATTATCTACATCCAAACTTTCCCCAAAGTTCACAGTGTTAAGAGTTAAGGATCACATTCAGGCCCATCTCTATTTGTTAGGCAGCACATGGATTTTCTGCTACATCTGTACTTGGGTAGATGAAAAAAAGGTGTTTATGAAAACAACCCGGTGGTGTTTTTTAAAGAAAAACTGAATTATTTAGTTCAACAGTACTGTTACTAAACAAATAAAGAGCTGAAGGGTACCAGGGGCAACAATGCATCTGCCCTGCAGCCACATTAAGGGGGACATCAATGCCAGAGTAAATCACCACCCCAAGAGATTATATCTACACAATCCAAGGGGTGGATTCTTCCCTCTGTTGCAACTTATCTGAATATGTGGTAATTTACAGCAAATCAGAATGCTCCTCATAGAATTTAAGGCCAGACGAGACCATCATGATCATCTAGTCTGATCACCTGCACATTGCAGGCCACAGAATCTCACTCCTGTAATAGACCTGTAACCTCTGGCTGAGTTACTGAAGTCCTCGAATCATGATTTAAAGAGTTCATGTTACAGAGAATTCACCATTTATACTAGTTCAAACATGCAAGTGACCCATGCCTCATGCTGCAGAAGATGACAAAAAATCCCATGGTCTCTGCCAATCTGACCTAGGGGAAAATTCCTTTCTGACTCCAAATATGGCGAACAGTTAGATCCTGAGTACGTGGTCAAGATGCACCAGCCAGACACCTAGGAAAGAATTCTCTGTTGTAACTCAGAATCCTCCCCATCTAGTGTCCCATCACCAGCCATTGGAGATAGTTGCTGCTAGCAGTCGCAGATCAGCTACATGCTATTGTAGGCAGTCTCCTTGTACCATCCCCTCCATAAATTTATCAAGCTCAGTCTTGAACCCAGCTGGGTATTTTTTTTTATCTCCACTGCTTCCCGTGGAAGGCTGTTCCAGAACTTCACTCCTCAGATGGTTAGAAACCTTACTCTAATTTCAAGCCTAAACTTGCTGATGGCCAGCTTATATCCATTTATTCTTCTGACAACTTTGGTGCTTAATGAAATAACTCCTCTCCCTCCCTGGTATTTATCCCTCTCACGTGTTCATAGAGAGCAATCATATTTCCCCTCAGCCTTCTTTTGGTTAGGCTAAATAAGCCACGCTCTTTGAGTCTCCTCTCATAAGGTAGGTTTTCCATTCTCGGATCATCCTAGTAACTCTTCTCTGCACCTGTTCCAGTCTAAATTCATTTTTCTGAAAGACGAGAGACTGGAATTGCAGAGTATTCAGATGAGGTCTCACTAATGCTTTGTATAATGGTACTAACATTTTTCTATCTCTACTGGAAATATTTCTCCTGATGCATCCTAAGACTACACTAGCTTTTTTTCACAGCTGCATAACATTGGCGGCTCATAGTCATCCTGTGGTCAACCAGTACACCCAGGTCTTTCTCCTCCTCGGTCTCTTCCAACTGACAAGTCCCCATTTCATAGCAAAAATTCTTGTTACTCAATCCTTAAGTGTATGACCTTGCAAGTTGTACTATTAAAATTTCATCCCATTTCTATTATGACACTGCACCTCATATTCTTCATAGTTGTATAATTATGATATAATTATGATGCATCTTGGACAAGATGGGTCATGTAAGGTGTGATTGGAAAAGTTATGATTTTCTGAATATGATTATCTTATTTGTATGTATGTATCATTTTTGTATCTGAAGTTATGAATATTAACTAGTGTGATGAGGCAAGGCCAGATGGCTATAGGAAAGTAGTGGGAGAAAGATATATTAGTTCCACGCTAAACAAATCCCTGGTACCAGGATAAGTGAAATGGCAGCTGCTCCAGGTCTATTTAAGACACCTGGGGCCAATTAAGAACTTTCAGGAAGGCAGGGAGAAGGCTAGGTTCATTGGGACACCTGAAGCCAATCAGGGGCTGGCTGAAACTAGTTAAAAGCCTCCCAGTTAGTCAGGTGGGTGTGCATGTCAGGAGGTATGGGAGAGACTGAGTAGTACACACCATATCAGGCACAAGGAAGGAGGCCCTGAGGTAAGGCGGAAGTGGAGCTTGAGGAAGTGAGGGCTGCTGTGGGGGAAGTAGCCCAGGGAATTGTACATGTCATGTTTCTAAAAGGTCAGCTACCATAGCTGATACTATTAGGGTCTCTGAGCTGGAGCCTGGAGTAAAGAGTGAGCCTGGGCTCCCCTTCCCCCCCCCCCCACCTTTGCCCCCTGATTAATCACTGAGACTGGGAGACAACAGAGACTGTGCAAGGAAGGATAACTTCTCCTCACCTCCCTCACTGGCTTATGATGAAAATGGCCCAGTAGACTGTGACCCCTGTCTCTAGAGGTCAGAGTGAGCCTCTGAGGCTAGTGAAATCCACCAGGAAATGTGGGACCCACGGAGGCAAGGACAGAGCTTTGTCACACTATGTATCTGTATTTCACATGTTGTCACATCTGGGTGACCCCCACCTAGGCAAAATGCTTCCAAGTCTAGATAGCTGACTGTGAAGGGCCCATTCAAGGTAATGGGCATTAGGGAAAACAGGCTTTAGAAGATGCTTATCCCCCACCTGGTGAGCCTTCCTGAGAATGCTCCAGACAGCTTGTAAGTAATGCTTGCTATGACTCAGCAAGGTATGCAAGGGCATGTGACCAGGCCACATGACACAGAACTCCATCTTGGATACCAGTGTTTTTCCACAAACTGAGTTTGATACAAAGAGTTCCCACCATATGCTAAAGCTATACAAGTCAGTGAGTGACATCATTTGTTGTTCTTCACTCCTGCACAACCGAACATCTAAGAGAAGCTCCTTAGGAAAAGGACTTGAAATGGGGGTGGGGATCCCAAGCTGCAAAACAAATGCAGCTTGTCTCTTAAGAATCTGCAAGCTTGCTTGTATCATCAGCCAGGGTTAGAAACTGCTAATTCACATCCAATCCATCTAGTATGTTAAGCTTAGTTTGCGGTTTTGTTTATTTGCCAGGTAATCCGCTTTGATCTGTTTGCCATCCCTTATAATCACTTAAAATCTATCTTTTTTTGTAGTTAATAAACTTATTTTGTGTGTTAATCTAAACCAGTAAGTTTAGTGTGAAGTGCTTGGGAATCTTAGCTCAAGGGGCAGGAGCTGTTGCATTTCCTCTCCACATTGAGGGAGAGGCAAACTCTATGACCTTACACTGTACAGTTCCCTGTGCAGTGCAAGATGGCATAATTTTGGGTTTATACTCCAGTGCAGGGATGCGTGTCTGCGGAGCTGGAGGTTATCTTGGCTGTAGCATCTCTATTGTTGATTCATGCAGTGGCTGGGCAGAGAGCCTGCATTTAACTGCAGCTGGGTATATCCCTGCCTGTGTGAATGCTGGTGGAAGTGTAGGACCAGGAGCAGTCTGCAGCTTGTCTCAGCACAGTGTGAGAGGGAGCCCAGGCTGGTGAGTCAGAGGGCGAAGTGGTATCCCACTTCCAGGTGGCATCCTGGAGGGAACCCATCACATCTGTTACTCCAGTTTTCAAAGACATCCAGATCCTCTTATGATATTCCAGTCATCCTCCAGATTGGCAATACCTCCCAACTTGGTGTCATCCGCAAATTTTATTAGCGCACTCCCCCTTTTTGTGCCAAGATCATTAGTAAAAATCTTAAATAAGATTGGTCCCAATACTGATCCCTGAGGAATTCCACTAATAACCTCCTTCCAGCCTGACATCAAAGTTCAATGTGACCTGGTGTAGTCTCCCCTTTAACCGGTTCCTTATCCATCTTTCAATTTTCATATTTATCCCCATCTTCTCCAATTTAACTAATAATTTCCCCTATGGAACTGTATCAAATGCCTTACTGAAATCCAGGTAAACTGGATCTACTGCATTTCCTGTGTCTGAAAAAATCAGTTATCTTCTCAAAGGAGATCAGGTTGGTCTGGTATGATCTAACTGGTGTAAAACCATGTTGTATTTTTATCCCAATTACTATTTAACTCTAAATCCTTAACTACTTCCTCTTTCAAAATGTGTTCCAAGACCTGGCATACAATTGAGGTCAAACTAACAGGCCTGTAGTTTCCCAGATCATTTTTTCCCCATTAAAAATAGCAATTCTGCAGTTAACCCAGTCAACCCCCGAGTTTACAGATTCATTAAAAATCCTTGCTATTGGGCTTGCAATTTCATGCGCCAGTTCTTCATTCTTGGGTGAAGTTTATCTGGGGCCCCTGATTTAGTTCCATTAAACTGTTTGAGTTTGACTTCCACCTCAGTTGTGGTAATTTCTACTTCCATATCCTCGTTCCCATTAGCCAACCTACCACTATCCCTAAGCTCTTCATTAGCCTTATTAAAATCAGTGACAAAGTAGTTGTTTAGATGTAGGGGCATACCTAGTGTGATGCTGTATAAAAAGAAAGATGACCATGTTTACGCTAAGGTATCACCACTGATCTATCGCCAGTGTTGCACAGTTGTAATAACTCTTATACAAAGTATGCCTTGTAAGATATCATTGGAAAAGTTGTGATCTGTTGAACAGTGCTGTTTTGGTGCAATCCGTGTATCATCATTGTATAGGAAGTTAT
Organism: Dermochelys coriacea; assembly: GCF_009764565.3. NCBI lineage: Eukaryota > Metazoa > Chordata > Testudines > Dermochelyidae > Dermochelys > Dermochelys coriacea. The sequence continues at coordinate 238,889,494 of NC_050068.2, forward strand.
GAATGTATTTGTAGCTCAAACATGTTCATGTTGTGTTTCTAGGTAACACCCACAAGACAGATTTACATTACAAGCCAGCCATATGTTGATGGGCCATTAAGGAGAATCAACTCTTCCAGTGGGCCCCTCCCAAAGATGCCTCAAAGAGCCTATGGACAATGGAGGCCCAGTGACTCAGCAGGGCTCTTAAAACATGTGATCCCTGAGTCCATGTTTCAGACAGTAACTTTCCATGCACATGGGCTGAGGATATAAATGGAGACTATCAGATCATCCCCTAGCCATTTTTCTGCTCCCCATTTCTGGACTGTGATTTCTAACAAAGGGAACATTTAACAAGGGACTGAGGACTCCAATAAGACAGTTATTTTTTCTGTAATTGGTGTTCTTTGAAATATATTGCTCATGTCCATTCCATATTAGGTGTGTGTGCTTGGCATGTACACTGGTGCCAGATGTTTTTCCCTTAGCAGTATTCCTAGGGGACCATGATAATCTGCGCCTGGTTTCTCTTGATCTTTGCCAGGGCCCAGCTGATGAGTGGAATCAGAGGGGACATGTACATCAGGCTCCCTGACCATGACAGGAGGAAGGCATCGGAGGCATCCTTGCTTGGACCCTGCTGAGAACAAAACTGGTGGCATTTCCTGTTCTGTCTGGTAGTGAACAGGTCCACTTGGGGAATTCACCACTTTTGGAAGATCATACAGGCTACCTCTTTATGGAGCGACCACTCAAGATGAGAGGAGAAGTCCCTGCTGAGCTGGTCTGCCAGCATATTCCTGATGCTGGGAAGGTGACAAGCTTCCAGGTGGATTTCCTGGCTGATGCAGAAGTCCCACAGATGGAGCGCTTCCTGATAGAGAGCTGACGAGTGCGCTGCCCCTTGCCTGTTGATGATGAACATCGAGGCTCTGTTGTCAGTCAGGACTCGTACCACCTTGCCCGACAGGTGGGGCAGGAAGACTCTGCACGCCAGCGGGACTGCTTGGAGCTCTTTGACATTTATCTGTAACCGCACCTTCTCCAGGGACCACATCCCCTGTGTCTGGAGGTTGCTGAGATGTTCCCCGTAGCTGAGGTCCAAGGCATCCAACACCAGCTCAATGGAGTGAGGAGGGTTGTTTCGGAACCCCTTCTAGGACTGTCCCGCAGTCGGTCCACCATCTCAGTGAGGTAAGTATCGCCTGGGGAATGGTAACCATCTTCTCCAGGGAGTTTTGGGACTGAATAGACTGTCACCAGCCATTGTTGCAGGGGCCGCATCTGGAGCCTGGCACAGCAGACCACATAAGTGCAAGCTGCCATGTGGCCCAGCAGGCACAGACAACCCCTGGCTGTAGTCAGAGGGAATGCGGAGACTTCCACGATGAGGTTCTCCATCGCTTGGAACCTTGCCTGTGGCAGGAACGCTCTGGTGCAGGTGAAGTCGAGGACCGCTCCGATGAACTCTAGCCTCTGCACTGGCACTAACATTGACTTTTTGTCATTCACCAGTAGGCCCAGAGAGCAGCACGTGGCTTGAAGCACCGCGATGTCCCTTCAGACTTGACGACTGGCTTGTCAAAGGTGGCTCCAGGTTTCAAGGTATGGGTAACTTTGGATACCCCAGCACCTGAGGTAAGTCACTACCACCAACATGCAGTTGGTAAACACCCTCAGCACTGTTGCCAGGCCAAATGGGAGAATCGCAAACTGGTAGTGCTGGGGCCCCACTGTAAACCAGAGGAAGCATCTGTGTCCTTGAAAGATCACTATGTGGAAGTATGCATCCTTCGAGTTGAGGGTGGCATACCAGTCTCCCGGATCCAGGGAGGGGATGATGGACACCATGTGGAACTCTAGCTTCTGTAGGTACTTGTTGAGGTCTCTCAGGTCCAGGATGGGCCATAGACCACCCTTGGCCTTTGGGATTAAAAAGTACCAGGAATACCCCCCTGTGTTCCTGTACTCTAGAGGAACTTTTTCCACCACACCTAGCTGTAGAAATCTCTTTACCACCTGCACAAAGTCTCTTGTGAGAGAGGTCCCTGAAGAGGGATGGGGAAGGTGGGTGGGAAGGAGTAGTAGAAAGGAACTGGAGGGTATAACCCCATTCCACTGTGCTGAGGACCCAGTGGTCCGAAGTTATAGTGGTACAAGCCTGGAGGAAAGGGGAAAGGTGGTCAGAAAACACTGGGAAAGATGGATCTGGGAAAGAGTCTGGTAGGTCGCCCTCAGGCACACCCTCAAAACAACTGTTTGGCCCCCTGCTTATTACAGGTTGAGCCCGACTGGGCAGAGGGTGGAGGCGGGTGGATCAGGTGGTGGTTGTAACCCTTGGCTCATTTATGGGGCTGGTCCTCCCGAAGCTGGCTCCCCTGCCCCTGGGGCTGCTGTAGTTTGAACCGCTTATATGCTGGGGACCCAGGGTTTTCAGGGTGGTGCGGGAATCCTTGAGGCCATGCAATTTGCTGTCTGTTTGCTCTGCAAATAGGGCCCTGCCATTGAAGGGCAGGTCCTGCAATGACTGCTGGGCCTTCGTGGGCAACCCAGAGAGGAGCACTTGGTTATGTGACTCTCCACATGGAAATAGCTGAAGCCAGGTGTGGGCAGCAGCATCTGATGCTGCCTGGAGGGCCACCTTGGCCACAGTCGTGCCATCATCAAGGATGGTTCGGAAATCCTTCTTGAAAGCCTCGGGGAGCCACCCTTCGAACTTGGCTTGCCACATATTGAAGTCATATCAGCCAAGGAGGGCTTGGTCATTGGCTACACTCAGCTGAAGGCTGGAAGACTAAAACTTTACATCTGAACAGATCCAGCCTCAAGATCAAGTCTTTATATTTGGCGGTGGCCCCGAGTTGTCCCTGCCTCTCCTAGTGGTTAACTGCCTCAATCACAAGGGAACGGGGGGCTGGGTGGGAGTATAAGTACTTGTGCCCTTTGGTTGGCACAAAGTACCGCTCAGCTCTTTTAGAGATAGGCACCAGGGAAGAAGAGGTCTGCCACAGAGTATTAGTGATCTTGGAGACCCCTTCATGAAGGGGTAAGGCCGAGGACCAGAGGACGTCAAACAGAGTCCAAAGGCTCTTCCAATTCCTCTGCCTGAAGCCACAGTTTAGAAGCGACCCTCTTCAAAAGTTCCTGGTGCACCTTGAAGTCATCCTGAGGAACTGGGTGAGGGGGCCCCGTGATAGCCTTGTTTGGCAATGACTATGCCAGTGCCACCTCCACATCCATTGGTGGTCCAGCAGCTTGCTTCCCTGGGTCCTCCTGCACCTGCAGGGTCTTGCCACCTGAAGCCTCAAGCACCGGAGTGGAACAGGATACCGAGGCTCCAGACACCGATCGGGCAGCCTGGGAAGGTTGGGTGAACTCCCAGGGGTTCCGTGGGTACCATGGTGCCGGCCACTGCACTTGGGGCCATGGGACAGGTTTCGGTGCTGATAATGTAGTCGGCACGACTGGTACTGGGGCTTGTCCCACAGTCAGGGAACCTTGCTCCGAGCCAGAGCTACCAGCGGAACGGTCGATACCGAGCGACGAGGATCGGGCTGAGCGGTGGCGCTTGTCCAACCAGTGCCGGTCGCTACGTCCCAAAGCTGACCAGTCCGAGAGATTTTCTTAGTTGGGCTCTCAGGGACCAATGGCGTTCAGTGCGCCAGATACCCGGCAATCCATGCCTCACGCTACTCAACCAGTACCGGGACATCAAATGGGACTGGAAGCTACTATGGGCTGGTTGCTGGGAGGATCGCCCTGAGTATTGCGATCTCCTTCTTGGAAATGGGCAATGACAGCCCGGCAATCAGCGGGCCCTTGGAAAACGTCAGGGGTTGGTCCCAGAGTTCCTGCCAGGTGGCGCATGCCACAGAAGTCTGCACCAATCCACCGGCGAGGTACGCCTTTTGAGTCCCTTGATCGGTAACCCTGGTCCAGGGACCGAAGAGGGCTCAGCTGAGCCTGTCTCTCTAGTCCTAAGGCATGACAGCTTCAGGCAGGCGAGCAATGGCAGGACATCCCTCTTGATGGGGAACAGTGTCGCTGAGGCAGGGACAGACATAGGTCCCAATGCAGGTTTTCCTTGAGACCAGGACACCACTGGAGCCCGTGTGGGTGGCACCGAGAGGGTCAGGATCTCCTGAGCCGCTTGAAGGGCTTCAGGCATCGACGGCACCTGAAGCTGGCCTGGGCCCGCAATGCTATCTGGAGTCACAGGCAAAGTATGGGATGGGCTGCACCGCTCGACCTGAGCTGGGGCCCAAGTTCCCAATGGGGGCGTTGAGCAGCCTGACATGGGTTGTGGCTCACCCCCAGCCCTCCCTTTCCCTTGCAGGAAGTAGGAGATCTTCCCCTCAGTCTGTTTCGGCTTCTTGACCGGAGCCATGGAGGGGGACTGGTGCTGGCTCATGGATGGCACCAGCAGAGCACTGCACATGGAGGCCACAATGCTTGGTGCGGAGTTGGACCACTATTCCAGTGCCAGAGTGAGTGCTGACTCCATCAGGAGTGCTTTCAGATGGATATCGCGCTCCTCCTTCATCCTAGGTTTGAAGGACTTGCAGATACTGCACTTGTCACTTATGTGCCCTTCACCCAAGCAACTTAGGCAGCTGATATGTGGATCACTGACAGGCATAGGCCGTTTGCACTGATTGCAAGGCTTAAAGCCTGGGGACTGGGGTAACTAAGAACTACATACAACTATATTTTCAGAGGTCTCAAGAACTGAGAACAAAACAACGCTAGACAAAGCAGCAGAAGTTCCAGCACCATCACTGATGGCACAAAAGAACTAAGGGTTGGGGGGAGTCACAATCCTATGAGGTTATGAACTTAAAGTATGTAAAGATAGAAGAATAGGTCTTGCAGGGGACATCTCCGGTCAGGAGAGAAGAGATTTGCTCATTGAATGTGACCACAAGGTAGTAGCAGAGGCAATCCAGATGCAGACCCTGGCAAACAAGCAACAGTTTGAGCATGAAGGAAAAAATGGCATAACTTCAAATGCAGGAGAAGGAGGCTGAGGATGCAGAGGAAAGGGCATATCAGAGACACCTAGTAGAGGCTGAAACTGAAAAGGAGGCTCATAAAATGCACAGGGAAGAGATACAAGCCGAGAGAGAAGCACATCAAAAAAAAGGTGGAGGCTCACGTGCTGCAATGCCAAGTCCTGAACAGGCAAAGAGAACAGCCGGTGGATACTTCTCCTCTCAACAACAGAGACTGGGATAAAACCTAAGTATCTTGAAGAATTTTTATCTACATTCTGTGGTGTTCATAAAATTCCAGAAGAAAACTGGATGCCAATTCTCCTGACCAAACTGACTGGCAAAGCAAGGCAAGTGTTTAATGAAATGGGGTGGAGGAAGCTTTGAATTATAAAAAGATTAAGCAACTGTATTGCAAAGGTTAAAATTACTCCTGAGTCCTATAGGTTGAAATTTAGTTATCTTAAAATGTCTGTTACTTATGCGGAATGCGCACACAAACTGCTTGGTTATGTTAAGAAGTGGGTCATGGGAGCGGGAGCATATGATGACTTTGGAAAACTGTTGAATTTAATTACTCTAGAGCAGTTGCTTAGGCTGACACCAGAAGATGTTAAGGCTACAGTTTGTGATAGAAAGTCTGACTCAATTTTAAAAAGCAGCAGAAATCTGACAAATATATAAAAAATAGGACTTGTGAGCGTAAGCCCCAAGGAAAAGGTAATCCCTCTGCACCCCAATTTAAAAGGGTTGAAGGCTTAAGAATAAACCTAACCCCAATTTTGTTACATAACCTCATAAAAGTCCAGAACATAAAACCTCTCAATCTAACAGGAAACAGGTGATTTGTAATCACTGAGGGACCCGATGCCATATAAAACCCAATTGCCCCCACCTTAAAAATACCCAACAGTCTGCACCCATGAAACCCGCCTTGAGTGCTAATGATGTTACATGCATAACAATGATGTTAAATACAGAGGCTAACCATATAAGCACTAACACTGCCACCTTGAATGTAATCATAGTCCTAGAATATCAGGGTTGGAAGGGACCTCAGGAGATCATCTAGTCCAACCCCCTGCTCAAAGCAGGGCCAATCCTCAACTAAATCATCCCAGCCAGGGCTTTGTCAAGCCTGACCGTAAACTTCTAAGGAAGGAGATTCCACCATCTCCCTAGGTAACTCATTCCAGTGTTTCACCACCCTCCTAGTGAAATTTTTTCTTAATATCCAACCTAAACTTCCCCCACTACAACTTGAGACCATTACTCCTTGTTCTGTCATCTGCTACCACTGAACAGTCTAGATCCATCCTCTTTGGAACCCCCTTACAGGTAGTTGAAAGCAACTATCAAATCCCCCCTCATTCTTCTCTTCCGCAGACTAAACAATCCCAGTTCCCTCAGCCTCTCCTCATAAGCCATGTGTTCCAGTCCCCTAATCATTTTTGTTGCCCTCTGCTGGACATTTTCCAATTTTTCCATATCCTTCTTGTAGTGTGGGGCCCAAAACTGGACAGAGTACTCCAGATGAGGCCTCACCAATGTCGAATAGAGGGGAAGATCACGTCCCTCGATCTGCTGGCATAAGAGAAATGCTGTCCCTTAGTCTGAAAGGAGATGGAAAAGGAAGGGAATGACCCCATGAATTATATTAATGCAGACTCTTTGGATGGTAGCAAAGAATTTATTAACAGCGCAAAAGTTAATGAAGCTAGATGTGTAGGATGACACGGTTAAGCATCTGATATTACTTTAGTTAAAGGAAGTCTTGTCAGAGCAGGACATTTGTTGCCAGATAAAAGTGTAAATATTTTGGCTCTGAGTTCTCTGTGAAAGTACTTTTGGCCAAAATCCACCTGGAGAGGGAAAATTTTAAAGGTGATATTGTGGTTGGTAACCCTAACCCTCCGATGAAGTGAGCTGTAGCTCACGAAAGCTTATGCTCTAATAAATGTATTAGTCTCTAAGGTGCCACAAGTCCTCCTCTTCTTTTTGCGAATACAGACTAACACGGCTGCTACTCTGAAATATGCCTGAAGAGTGCAGGAGAGAATTGCTCCTATTAGCTCAAGAATCATTGTCTGTTGAGAGTAGCAGTGTACCCACTGAAAAACTGTCCCCATTACTAACTGCCAGAGTTTTTCAGCGGAGCATAGCTCCACTGACTTATCTCTACAGAGTACTGGGAAAGGTGGCTTAGCAAAGGTTTTAGAAGGGGAAAATGGAAAAAAATTTGGGGGCCTATAAAGATGCCCTGTAACCAGCTGGCTTTGCCTAACCAGTATTTTGGAGTAGTAGAGTTGTTGGCACATGGGTATTCCTATGCTGATTCTTTAATGGAAAATGCCCAGGACAGGGAGGCTGATGCAGCACCTGTCCATCTAACTTGTGCCTCAGATCCAGAGGGTAGGGTCGGTAACTGACTTTTCAGAGCAGCCATGCAGATGAACCCTCGGGAACCCAAAGGGGGGTGGTAGACAGACTCTCACCTCTAGACCCTTTGAATATGTCCTAGTGAGCTCAGGCACATCTGATTCCATGTGGAAGAACAATTTAATAGTTGAAATTCATCAGGACACTGATTCCGACATGCAGGTGGAAACTCTCTCTCTTTGAGAGAGAGGCCAGTCTCTGAAGATTCAAAGTAGATTCAAAATGCTGCAGCCAGCAGTGTCTGAACATGCAAATTAACTGGCTGGGAGGGGGAAGGGAACTTTGCCACTTACCCAAAGAAAGCTGCTGAGAGGATGGTGCTAGAAACAGACATTCCTGGTCAGCAGCAGAGTCGTTTACACAAGGAAGGCTCAGATTACAATCCTACAGAAAGTGGAGAAGGGCTGGGTCCTGAAGGTGAGGGCCACAAGTTAATCCCAAGAAGGTAAATAGGCTTTTTGCATGTGCACAACCGTGACACTGGGAGACAGCTCCACAGAGGGTCTGCTAGTATATAAGATTCCCCTACATCCTTACCTCACCGAACACTCAAATACCACAGCCCTCAAGAGATGATTGAATTAAAGACATATGGCAAGGGAAATACTAAGATAAAGGAAAAGCTAGTGACTAGTTATGGTGCTAATGATAAACCTTGTTTTTGATCACATGGTTTATCATAAGCATAATTTTCATTACAAATGAGCATTTACAAATATATTTGTTATACTATGCTTTCTGCTTAGACAGTCTCCGAGTCTGTGTTTGTTCAATAGCCTTCTTGAACCTTTGCACAGTGATACCTTAGTATAAACATGGGTTTTTTGTTTTTGTTTTGTTTTTTAATATAGCATCACACTCTGAATGCAAAATTGATGAAGGAATGGGTATCCCGGACACTGTTGAATACATCCTAAGAATTTCCCATTCTTAAGGATTGTTATGGAGGCCACAATATTACTGAACCCCTTTACAAATCTATTGTAACAATTTGCCAGACCAATAATGGATTGGACCAGCTTCTTTGTTCTAGGGACAGGCCAGCTTTTGATGGCCTCTACTTCTAAGAGATCAGGGCATACTAACCTATTGCTCATCCTGTGTCCTACTTTAAGGATACTTTTGCAAACCCTGCTCTGCATTTGGAGACCTTAGCAGTAAGGTTGAGTTCCTTCAGCTTTTGTAACACAATTCTTACATGATTTATGTGATCTTGCCAGGAGTTACTGAAACAGCTAAATTGTTTATACAAGCTCTGGCAAATGTTTGTAATCCATTTAATACTTTGTGAACCAGTATAGTGACTTTATGGGCTGACAACTATGCCATCTTATGACAGAATACACCACCAAGCTGAGGTATATGCCCTGTATTCTAGCAGTTTGACCTGAGATTGGTGCTTTTACCAGTGTCCTATACCAGATGGAGTGACACCTAGATTATCTTTAATCTCCACCCCATCCTCAGCATTTAGTGGTCCCATTTCTTCTTTCCTTGTTATATTATTTATATGGCTATAAAACCTTTTACTATTGGTTTTAATTCTCTTTGCAAGGTCCAGCTCTGCTTGGATTTTGGTAGTTCTCACTTTATCCCTACACTTTCTGACCTCTAAGAGGTAGCTTTCCTTTCTGATCCACCCCATCTTCCATTCCTTGTAGGCTTTCTGCTTTCTCTTAATCACCTGTTTGAGATGCTTGGTCTTAAACACTTCCCTACAAGGTTTTTCCCCTTGCTTGGGATTCAGATCATTTCTGCAACTTTGACCTAAAGTAATTCCAAGCCGCCTCCGCATTTAGATCCTTGAGTTCCTCAGTCCAGTCCACTTCCCTAACTAATTCCCTTAATGTTTTTAAGTTTGCCCTTTTGAAATCAAGGACCCTAGTTGCAGACCTATTTTTTTGTTCATTCTTCCATTTAGTTTAAACTGAATTAGCTCATAATCCCTACCACCAGCTCTTCTAGGAGGTCCTCACTACTCACCAGAACCAAATCTAAAATGGCATCACCTCTTGGTGGTCAGCAACTGTTTGAAGAAATCTGCCAGCTATCACATCTGAGAAAATCTGGATCCTACTATTATTAGTAGCACTTGTCCGCCAATCTATATCTGGGAACTTAAAGTCTCCCATAATCACTCAATTCCCAGTAATACTTATTTCATTTTAAAAACATTAGAGGTCTCTATCCATATCCAAATCGGATCCTGGTGGTCTGTAGCACACCCCATCTGTTGATCAAGCACTATCCCAGGAGAGCCACTACTAGCTTTCTTCCCCAAAGTGATTTTAGCCCAAACTAACTATCTTATCCATTCCGTTACTTCTAATTTCTTTCCAGTTTACCTCATCATTACATACAATGCATTCTACCACCTTTACCTTTATTTCTGTCTTTTCTGAACACCACATACCCTTCAATACTTGTACTCCATTCATGACTACTATTCCACCATGTTTGTTATTTCTATAATATCTGGTTTCACTTTCTGCACCAGTAGTTCTAGTTCCTTCGTTGTTACCCAGGCTCCTTGCATTGTTGTACAAACATCTTAGTAGTTTCTGCTTCCTCACCTGACTGAGTACAGTCATTCTGCTGCCAGTATCGCCTACCTGACTGTTAGCTTCTTTTGTATCGGCACTATCTTTCCTCTTAATGTTCATTTTCCTACCCACCGCTGTTCCTTTCTCATTGTTGTAGCCTTTCTTACCTGATTTTCCTCCTGCTCAATAGTAGAATCAGGTGTGGAGATTACATGAGCATCTCCCCAAAGTTCCTAGTTTAAAGCTCTTTCTATCAATGGTTTCAGCCTCCATCCCAGACATCTATTTCCCTCCCTACTCAGGTGGAGTCCATCCCATAAGAACTGTCCTCTGTCCATGAATGCCTCCCAGTGGTCAGACATCCCAAAGTATTCCTAATAGCACCACTGCCTGAGCCATCTGTTGATCACCATAATCTTCTCACTTTCTTTCTCCTCCTCTAGGGAGGGGCAGAATTCCACTGAAGATCACCTGAGCCTCCATTTCCTTAAAAGTCTTCCCCAGCCTGGCATCATTTTCCTTGATGAGTTCCAGCAAGAATCTAGCTGTCTCATTTGTTCCCACATAAAGTCAATCAGTAGATTCTTTCCTGCTCCCAATAGGATCCTCTTTAGGATCAGTCCCATATCTTAGCTCCTGGCAGACAGGGGACACACCCTTCTGTTCTCCAGATCAGCTCTGGTGACAGGCCTGTCTGCTCTTCTTAGCAGGGAGTCACCAATCACATACACTTGCTTTTTCCTGGTGATGGTGTGATTCTCCAACTTCCTCCTGTTCTTTCTGGTTTCAAGTCCTCTTGTCTTTTATTCTCCCTTGCAATCTTCTGCAAGTCTTCCTGTATCCTCCTGGGGCTCTGACCTCTGGGTATCTCCACTGGTTCTTCCCCTCTTCTATGACTAGCCGCTGTTCTCTTCTTCCTTGTCCTCCCTCCTTCAGTTACAGCTTGCTCTGCCCCTTCTTCCTTTTTCAACTCAGCAAACCTGTCCTGAGCTCTATTTCCCCTTAACTAGCCAGTCTTTTCCTCTGCCAGATTCTCACAGGCACATGCTTCCACTAGGCGCTTTCCTCACCCAGCAGTCTCCACTCCAAAGTTCTTCAATCCAGCTTGCATCTGAGAGTCTTGGCTCTTCCCTTCAACCTGCTCTTGCCTTCTGTTCATCATCTGCTCGGAACCCTTCAAAACTCAACCATAGTTTTCATCTCCATCTCCAAGCCTCAGATCTTCTCTTCCATCAGATGGCACTTCATAACAAGCAAGCTCTTTTCAGGTACCCACTTAGGAAAATGTACATGCCACAGTTTCCATATCCAGTCATCCTCATTTGTCTCTTCCATTCCTTGGATCACTACCACTGCTGCCTCTGTAGATGTCATACCCTACCCTCCTAAGCACCTTTCAATGAAAAAGAAGAAAACTAAACACAAACAAAACCCCAAACAAACACCAAAACAACATTAGACATCCCTCTCCCCCAAGCTCTCTTTACATACTCCTACTCAAACTACCCTGTTTGCTGGCTCCTGTGCTGCTGGCTGACTGCTTGCCTGCCTTTATAGGACTCCTAATCAGGAAAGCCCCACCCCCTAATCAGGGTTCTGCTTCCCGCACAGCACACTGCCTCCTACCTGCCTCTGCAAAATGAGCAGGAAAAAACAAAACCCACCCCACCCCACAAAACAGGAAACACACACAACTCACTCACTGCCTTTTAGGTACAAGAGCTTGCCCAATCCTCCGTTCTCCTGCAACAGAACTCCTGCTCAAACTCCCATTTACAGCTCTGTTTGCTGGCTCCTGTTTTATATCCACTTCACACAGGTACAAATGAATGCCCAGGGAGTAGAGAATCAGGCTCCAAGCATCTAAATGTTCTCTAGGTTAAGAAGCACTCCAAAATTTTTTTATCACTATTGGTGTTTCTCAGCCTAGCACTAGGGGGAAGCTTCCAATCTGCCTTAAACTTGCTGTAATAGACTGGAGAAAAAATGATGTTTAAAAGTGTGATTTTGAACTATTAACGTTATGATTGTTAAACAGTTCTTATACCTGGGTAGAAAGCTGTCTTACAGATTCTTCCACTAGGTTTTCACATTGATAGCACCAAATGCATCCTGATGTAAACAGAGAGAACTTTCACTGTGATCCATGGGAACTGTGCCCACTTACACCAGTGTTTAAATTTGGCCTCTAGCATCACAAGTTTTGTTAAGAGGGCTGCCACCAGCCATAAGCTCAGAAATGCCAATCATAATTAACAATTTCCTAATTCAATGTTTAAAGTTTTCAGTTTATTCCTAGAGATAAGCCATTTTTACCTATATATAAATTTTGGGACAGCTGGCCTGAGCAGAATAAGTGCAGTTTTTCTTTAAGACGCTACCACAACTTCCTGTAGGTCAAGTTCTGCCCTCCAACAGGGCTCCCACTGGAATCTCTGAAAGCTGTGCATGTATTTGAAGGCAAAATTTGGTCAAGTCTTAGGACATTCTTGCATCTTGCCAGGTTTTCTATCACAGGGTCCAGTTCAATACATTTTATGCATGTTAAACATTTATTAATGCAAGTAGCCCCTCTGAAGCCAGTGGGACTCCTGGCAAAATACTGCTTAACATGCATAAGGGTTGCAGAATCAGCCCCCTTAGCATGCATGATGTACTAATTTCTTTACCATTAGTCCCACAATAAATTGAGTATTTTGAATTGTACGTAACTGGTTAAGCAAAAATAATCACCCATTCGGGATCGTTAAGGAAAAAAAACAGGTAGGTCAAACTTGATAGGGACCACAATCTTATCATACAGCTTTAAAATTAAAAAATAAGACTTTGTAGAGATCTGTCTGGGAAACTGAATAAATATGCTAGGATTGCAATATACAATTTAATCCACTCATAAATAAAGATGCCTGCAATTCATTTGTAGTTTGGCCACTCATGCGTTATCAGGTTTTTAACTTTTTTGTTCATCATCTTAGTCCAACTTACTTTAATAATATGCATATGATGATAAGACATGGACAACCACAATCTTTTAGGTTTACATGCATCTTGAATGAAAGTCAATACCACAGTCTAGAGTGCGAAAATGACTGCTTTAAATATACAGGAACAGAATGCTTAAAAAGAGCACTTACTTGCCAATCCTTTTTCACAGTTCTTCGTGACTGAATTTGTTCTGCATGCCTTATAACTGCAGGTTGATTCACTTGCACTCTTGAAATTGAGCCAAGGTCTACAAAGAAGACTCCCATTAGTTTTAGTGTATTTTTAATATATTTTAGCGGTATTTAAAAAGGAAAGGTACTTCTTATAATTCAAGTCTTTGAAGGTAGCTTTGGACTCGTGTGTCCCTTTAAGGGTTTAAAGGCCTTTCACCAATCCAGAATATTAAAAACCCCTTTAACGTGACATCTTGTCAACACTTATTCAAGGGAAGGGTCTCTGAATCAGAAGTATATACTGGCTTTTTGTTTCCCTTTAAAACTTCTGAGTTAATTTAATGGTGTTAAAGGATGGCAGATTGCTAGTCCTGGATTCTGAAATCTTCTATGCCTATAAGAAGTACAGCACAGAAATGGCAGTTCAGCTTCCTCACACTGCCCACCAGTGTGCTTCACTAACCCCTCATTTGTCCCATGAGGGGCAAGATCATGCCTGTTCAATCTTTGGCTGCTCTCTGCTCAGGCTGCCAGTTATAACCAATTGTGACGTGGACACTTGTCTCCTGGCATCACCTTTCACCAAAGCTACCACCCAGCGCCTGTGATGGTAAGGAGTTTGGGTCACTATTGTCCTAGGCGAATTTAAACTAGCAGCCTACAGATCAGGCCCTGTATTTACCAATTTCCAAATCATCCATTCTTTGAGGAAACACACACAAATTGACTCTCTTCAAAACCTGTGAGATGCTACATACTCCCTAAGAGGTGCTAAGCACTCTCAGCCCTTAAGGAAATTGAAGGCAGAACGTTCAAAAGTGGGTACTGAGTTGGATATTGCGCATCCACAAACTGCAGGTGAAGTCAACAGGAGCTGTGGTTTCTCCCACCTCTGATAGTCAGGCCTAAGCTGTTCCAAGCTGAGCACCAAAAATTGGAGGCACCCACAATGAACATCCACTTTTGAAAACAGGCTAACTAGCAAATGAGAGCTGAGGGCACTTGGCACATTCCAGGATTGAGCCTTCTACATCTTCAACTTTTAAACTTCCACGGGCAGGACAATGCAAATGTTTTAATTTGAATTAATGTTCACTTTTGTACATATCCTCTTGATCAAGTAATGAGTCAATGACAAAACTAAAGGCAGACGGATATAAGCAAAGAAAAATCTATAAATCTATGGTCAGCTAAACTGCAACTGGTTCTTCCTAAATATCTCTTGACCAGGGAATTAAGCCCTGTGCCTGAAGATAACTTACCTATGGACAGTGCAAAGATTCAAGGGTAAGATTTCCAAAAGTGACTAGTGATTCTGACTGCCTCCATTTTTTAAAGCCAAAATAGAGGTACCTTGAAGAGGCTTAATTTTTCTGGAGGTGGGTACTCTGCACTTTCTGAAAAATCGGGTCCCTTTAAGAGTCTTAAGTTGGACACCCAACAGCTGAGGCAACCAAAAACCACAAAGCACCTTTGGAAACCTTGGCCCAAGTCTTATTCCTCATGGGACTCTAGGGTTGACTATGACCAGCTAACCCGTTTTTAAAGTTGTTAAACCTTGTCGATGTTTGTGTTTAAAATCATGTTAGTTCAAATATATTAGACAATGCATTTTTAAGCACAACCTGTTTTCCTAATTTAGATATGACCTGGGACTTGCTGGAAGCTCAAGGAGGAAACAAGTGTGACTGGAAAGTTAAGGACAGATGTGGTGGGAACGCAGAACAAAGGCAAAAAACTAAGGCCTTGTCTATGCTAAAAAGTTAAGTTGACTCAGTTATGTTGCTCAGGGATGTGAAAAATCCATACCCCTGAGTGATGTAGTTAAGGAAACCTAATCCCCGGTATAGACAGCACTAGGTCAGTAAAAGAATTCTTCCATCTATCTAGAAACTGCTCATGGAGTGTTTTAACTGCGTTTATCAGCAGAGAAACTAGAGACATCTGTACAGAGCTAACAACATGCAAAATTTTAACATCCCACCAACATTTTCTTACTACCATGTATTTATTTACAGATAATTAAACAAGCAACAAAGACAGAGAGAAAACACTGGCTGCAAGCAGAGAAATCAAAATGAACCAAGTGTGTCAGATGTAATTCTAGAGAACAAATGATCATTTACAAATTTGTAAAGTTTCCATCAAGATTATAGCAGCATTCACCATACACATCCACTTATGCTTTAAAATCAAAGTGGAAGGAATTTATGTAATTGCAAACACATTTTATAACAGAAGAACCTCAATGATTCTGCATTGGCTAAGTCAAAAACCTGCACATTCTGTTTCAAAGGAACAGCACTCTGGTCTCACCCCACATCTCTGAAAATACTGGAAAGTGCTATAGCTATATGTTCTTATAACCTGGGGTTGGTGGTGGAATTTTCATCCCTTTAAGAATTTTTGACAAATGAAATGCAACCAGAAGACCTTTGAACATGCACATATAAACAGTTTAACTATAAGGTAGCTGATCCCTTAGGACTTGTACACACTAGCACTTACTTCGGTATAACTTTAAGTCTCTCAGGGGTGTGGAAAAGCCACCCCCCTGAGCAATATATGTTACACTGACTTAAGTGCCGGTGTGGACAGCGCTATGTCAACAGGAGATGCTCTCCCGCCAACTGGAACACCCATGGGGGGGAAATAGTGGGTGTGCTGCACTCACCAGCCACAGCTGTTTGGCTGCACCCCCAATCAGCTGCTTGGCAGCACCCCCAATTAGCTGATTGGCGGCTGGAGGAGGGCAGAGAGCAGTGAACATGTAGGGGCCACAGGGAGGGGGCAGGAAGAGGCAGAGTGAGAGCAGGGCCTTGGGGGGAGGCAATGGAAGCGGGCCCCTCGGGGCAAAGCAGGGGTGGAGCACCCCTCAGGGAAAAGAAAAACTCAGTGCCTATGGATGGGAGAGCTCTCTGCACTAGCAGCGCTAAAAGGGCGCAGCTACATCTGTACAGCTGTAGCAATTCTAGTGTAGACTAGCCCTTACAAAGACCTCTGCATCCTCTATAGCTAATCTGATGTTGAGACCCTGAAGTGATCAGTGTTCCTGGCTTCCCAGAAACCATTATATACAACATTTGACTTAGTCTACTGAGAGGAATTAAAACATGGATCTGTGTCAGAGTTGTGATTCTCCTCCTATGTGCTAGTGTACAGGCAGAATCATTAGACCTTGCTGCAATTTATCAAGACTCCTGATAACTTTAGTACCTACTGGGGGCGGCTCAACCTTTCCATCCCTTTGGAAGACTTGATCAAGTCTTTTAGAAGCTCAGTACCTCGTCTGAAATGCTTTACCTCTTCTCTAGTAAGACCTACTGTCCACAGTTACTCTGACACTGGATGGCAAACAGTAAACAGTCCCCTTTGTTAATAATATCTTGATTCTTTCCAGACTCGCTCACTGTGTTCAAGGCTACGAAAGACAACCGAGTTGATCTGTCAGAAAATTAACTTTGTATCACTTCTTCATGGAGCTAAAAAGTCTGGCGTAACACGACTGCTTGTATAGAATATGCAAAGCATGCAGAAGAAGAAGAATTTGAATGTTAAATCCAATTTGTTACAAATCGATAATTCTTTCCTTTTGTGCTATCTTATGCCATAAACCTAAATCTGACTGAGCGTGAGTCTACACAGCCAAAGCTGGGCACAGGTTAGCCTACCTAAGTGACACAATAGCAGTGAAGACAGCGCTGCAATGACCTCGGAGTGGGCTTATGAGCCGAGTACATACCCAGGGACCATGCAAGGCTTGTGTTACCTGCACTGCATGGTCTTCACTACTATTGTTATCTACTCTAACTGGATTCAAGCATGCTTGTGTCAGCTGGCCTGCACACAGCTTTTTGCTGTGTAGACAAACCCTCAGGGGGTAAGAAGAAACTTCCCCCGCGGGCAAATTATTCTATTATTATCCACTTTGGAGTCTTTAGCAACTTCTTCCGATGCATCTGATACTCGGCATTCTTAGGGACATGATACTGTACTAGATGATCTAATCTGGTTATGGCAGTTCATATGGTCATAGTTAACCCATTGGTCAAAGCTACTGAGAAACTCTGGGTAACTTTCTCTGGGAGGGAGAATCACAGACATATATTTGAGGAAGTAACAAGCATGTTAACGTATATTTGGTTTAAACAAAAGACACAACTGAGTCTGTTCCATTTGAGAGACGGCTGGACAACTGGGAAAAACCAACCATCCCATTAAGGGATTTTTCTGTTAACTCAACTTATGTTTTCAGCTTTCCCATTCAATACCCCTTTAAAAAGTCATCTGCTCATTATCATTGTTAGGGGGCTTATTCCTTCACCCATTTACTTCCCTGGTCCTTCTCGCATGAACAGAGAGCAACAATACCCGAAGTCCAAAGGTGCAAACAATTCAATGTTTATTGGGGTGAACTTCCAGCAACCATGATTCCAGTTTCCTTCCTTAGTGTCCCCCTTCCCAGAGCCTTATACCTGTGTCCCTGTTCCCATTCCTGCCCTTAGCCAAACATGATTCCAGTTTCCCCACCCCCATTCCCTGTTCCCATTTCCCCCTTTAGCAAAACATGATTCCAATTTCTCTACCCCCAATCCCTGTTGCCATCCCCCCACCCACACGCTTCCTGATTGACTGCAGCCTATATAGTAAAACTTGAGTTCTGCTTAGCTATACCTTAACCAATCATTTTCCTGAAATTTAACTAACCAATCCTAACATATTGTAACATGATTATGTAACCAATTATATCCCACCATCTTAATTAGTTTACACCCAGAAAAATTAATTATACAGCAGACAGAAACAATCACAGAACCAGACAGAGATTATACAGACAAACAATAGCAAAGTGGAAACTATAATGACAAAACAATACAGAAGTGAGGATTTCACATCCCAGCTATTGATAAGTGAGTTCTTGCCAGTCAGGATGCTACAAACTAAGTTTCCTTTTACATCTTCTAGGCACTTCCCTTTCTCTGGAGGCGATAGGCACTATCAAGACAGGACTGTATTCCTAACAGCCCAATAGCACCTTATTTCAATGTGAGGATGTGACTGGTCGCTTCCCAGCTTTTGGCTGCCTCTGCTGCTTAGTCAAAGGCCTTAATTTAAGAACAGGGCCTCAGACTGTCACAGTAAGAGAAGGACCTTACGCTGGCAGATAGTGATTTTGATTATTTTTTTATACCTCTATAACTAGCCAAGTGATAAGAATACACCTAAATTCTTAGAGTATAGGCCTTTACAGACAGGCCTCAATATCTATATCCTAACAATCATTATTACTACAGCACCGAAAAAGCATGCCTGGTGCTTACCAGAACAAATAAAACAAGAGCCCAGATTTTTACAGATTACAATCCTGAGCGAAGCGATGCCTAAATACCTTTAAAAATCTGGACCAAAATCCCTGCCAAAAAAGAATTTACAATCCAATATTAGACATGTGAGGGGTAACAAAAAATTGTAAGGGATGTGGTGTGGAAGGACAAAGGTTATGGTAATAAGCAGGAGCAGATGGAGACTCCAATGCAGCACAGATCCTTTCTTCAAGCACACATCTCTATTAATTAAGAAGAGGGTGGAGAAGAAAAAACAAATAAATATGTATCAGCATAATCATCTCTAAATAGATTTTCAAAGTTTGCTATGTGGGATCTTACCAGACCTTTAAACATAAATGTCTTTAGTCAGAAAAAAAATTAGTCTCAATCCTATCTTTTGTCTATTAAAATTCAGAACATAACCATTATTTTAAACAGAACTGTTTGCTTTGGATTTTTCCCCCCCACTTTATGATTTAGAGAGTCTGGCTAGGGAAAACTATATTTAATTAGGCTCATTAACCTTGCAGTGTGAACACTTTTAAAAAAAAAAAAAAAAAAAGTCATCTGCTAGTCATCTGCATAGTCATGTGGCTTCAGGGATAAAAGCAATTAAAGCAGCTACATTACAGCTAATTAGCCAATATTCTGTAATCACTCTCTTAAAGTTTACTTTTTCCTCTGAAGACATCTGAAAACCTTCAAAACCGTAGTTAAAGTTTTAACAGGAAACCATTCCCTTTTGAATTGGCAGCACAAATCCAATAATACTAAACTATTCCATCAGTAACAAATAAATTAAAAATCTGCTTCAATACATAACATTATAAATACCCAAGCTACACAACCCAGTCTTTTTTTTTAAATACAGATTTGCTCCTGACCAGAAGTTGGACTTTTATTTAATCCCTTTGAACAGCTAAATTGAATGCTTAAAAATAAACAAAATTTTTTTTAAAAGATAGTGTTTGCATATTTTAGTGGTAAAGTTAGAAATTCAACTAAGCATAGTCCAAATCCAGCCTCCCACGCTCATTTACATAGGCCTAATGAGTTCAATAGAACTACAAATGTAAGTAACAGCTCAAGGATCAAATCTCATAATGGAATGTGTTAAATTGGTTACCATGTAAAGTGGGTTTGAGGTTTGATTTTTTGCATTCTAACTCTGTGGGCCTATGTGCTGTACAGTGGTTGTTCAAATTTCTGACACCAGCGTTACTTTTAACAGCAACAGAACCTAGTGAAAATGTCCCTGCAGTGGTGACTGTCAGAGAGCGTTTTCTAGAATTTATTGACATTGATGATACTAAAAGAGCTAGTATGACAAATGTGCTTCTTAAAAAACTGGAAGATATGAGCATTGCGATAGCTGGCATGAGAGGTCAGGGCTACGATAATGGTGCCAACCTGAGAGGAAAGAACAGAGGAGTGCAGACACAGATCCGAGAGTTAAACTCTCAAGTTTTTTTTTGTCCCATGCAGTTCTCATTCATTGAACTTGGTGGTTCTGTTGCTGTTAAAAACGCACCATTGAAGTCATTTGTTCCGTATAGCTGGTGCCAGATGTGCAGTCCAGAATAACAGAGTAATATCTTGCTGACTTCAGATCTGCCACAATCTTCTGTTTGACTTTCATTGCCAGTAACTGTATGATCTCATTTTGAGTTGTTTTTCCAAGGTAGTGGTTGGTGTACATTTCTTGGGTGCTAACTATTCTTAGATGCTCCTGGAGTACAGCATCAAACAGCCATCAGCTCCACAATTTTAAGGAAGTTTCCATTGTTTGGCACATACAGCTGATCTGAAGTGCCACACAGTATTAGGTTTTGGGTAGCAAGCATTCTCACAATGGCAATGAGCCTTTTCAGAACATTTTGCCAGTAAAGAGACTCTGATGCAATCTTCTCTTGATGTTGATCCTCTATGGTGGTCTTTAACCTTAGTCTCATCTCAAGATCTTTCCACCTATGGATGATTTTGCTGCCTTCTCATGCCATGCCAGATTTCTCCAGTCCTTTGTTCCTGTAGAACCCAATATGGCTGGAACATTAGACTGGAAAAGTTTGCAACAAAAACAGTATGCAGCATTCTGGGATTTTGAGTACATAAGCCATAGCATCTCCACTTTGTCACCATTGGGGATTTCATACCAGTAATGTGTTGGATGGAAACTTCTATTTTCATTGTCTTTGGGGAACATGAAGTTTTTCACTTGCTGTGGCCCATGCAGTACAAGGAAGTCCCTCAGGCTCCTGCTCAAGTGGGTCCATAGTCCTGGATCATCTAGATGTATGGAACTAAACTCAGCAGCAGCTGTTTCTTGCGCCTCCACCACACTCTTCTCTGATCTACACTTTTCTTCAGGAATGTGTATGCTTGCATCCATTTGAGATGGAGATATGGACACTGCAGTAGCTGCCAGGTCACCTGCACTCTGACTAACTGGAAGATCAGGCATCGCCTCACCACTCACATCCTCACTGGGGTCGGAAGGCTCACCGTGAACATTTGTATCTCAGGAGAACTCCTTCCTGCTTAGATAGAAAGAAAAGGAAGCTTTTCTTTCTTTTTCTGAATGCTGCCCCAAAAGAGTGTTTTCTTCTTTCACTCAAGACTGCTGTTCTGTGCCAGCTATAGTGGCTCTCAACACTCAGTTGAAGGGGACAAATAAGCAGGCTGGTAGCAGGGCCTGAGTGAGGGAAGATATCAGCATCTTAAGGGCCTAACTGGCTCCTACTACTTCAGTTGACTGCCTGTTCTCCTCAAGTGGGTTCAAGGAAACAGGAAGCTCCCTGAGAAGCTGGTGTTAATCAGTCCAGGCTTCTGGGGGTGCTAGAGAGGTACATAAGAGGCTGCTCCTCCTCTCTCTCCCTGCAGGTCCTGCTGTTTTCTGATATTCCCTCTCACTTTTTCTCTTGCCTGCCTGTTACGTTTCTCGTGCCCTCCTTCCTCCAGCACAGCACTCCACCATCTCTGTGCATCTAGAGCAGAGAGAATCCATATGCACCAGCAGCAGACATAATTTTCTACACTCTGGGTCCTAGTGGCGCCCCCCACAGTCTGGCACCTGAGGCGGCCGCCTCAATTCACCGCATGGTAAGGCCAGTCCTGCCTCCTTTCAGTTCAGCCTCCCTACTCCATCGGACCTCCACGCCCTCAGTTCAGCCCCGCCCCCGGCAACCTCCCCCATCAGTTCAGCAGCTCCCACCCCACTCAGTTCAGCCCCCTCAGGCAACCTTCATAGGCAGTGCTACCAGCCCATCTTATAACATCCAGTCTTTAGGAATGGTTAATGTTTAATGCTTCAAAGGAAGACAAACAAATAAGTCCTGAATGAGAAACCGTAAGCCAGTTTCTACTCTGCTGTAACATTAGTTTAATAATCACAAGAAAACATTAATGTTTAATATTTAAATCAAATGGCCGATCACAAAGAAAATTCAGTTTAATAATTAAGCCAATATAATGGTATTTACATCCTTTGTAAAGCACTTTCACATCCACTAATGAAAATCACTATATCAAAGCTAGGTATTAATAATAATATTAAAACCAGGTTTATGCTCTCTTGAACAAGGATAGGTTTCAGAGTAGCAGCCGTGTTAGTCTGTATTCGCAAAAAGAAAAGGAGTACCCGTGGCACCTTAGAGACTAACAAATTTATTAGAGCATAAGCTTTCGTGAGCTACAGCTCACTTCATCGGATGCATTTGGTGGAAAAAGCAGAGGAGAGATTTATATACACACACACAGAGAACATGAAACAATGGGTTTATCATACACACTGTAAAGGAGAGTGATCACTTAAGATAAGCCATCACCAGCAGCAGGGGGGGGGAAAGGAGGAAAACCTTTCATGGTGACAAGCAAGGTAGGCTAATTCCAGCAGTTAACAAGAATATCAGAGGAACAGTGGGGGGTGGGGTGGGAGGGAGAAATACCATGGGGAAATAGGTTTCAGAGTAGCAGCCGTGTTAGTCTGTATTCGCAAAAAGAAAAGGAGTACTTGTGGCACCTTAGAGACTAACAAATTTATTAGAGCATAAGCTTTCGTGAGCTACAGCTCACTTCATCGGATGCATTTGGTGGAAAAAACACTCCACCAAATGCATCCGATGAAGTGAGCTGTAGCTCACGAAAGCTTATGCTCTAATAAATTTGTTAGTCTCTAAGGTGCCACAAGTACTCCTTTTCTTCATGGGGAAATAGTTTTACTTTGTGTAATGACTCATCCATTCCCAGTCTCTATTCAAGCCTAAGTTAATTGTATCCAGTTTGCAAATTAATTCCAATTCAGCAGTCTCTCGTTGGAGTCTGTTTTTGAAGCTTTTTTGTTGAAGTATAGCCACTCTTAGGTCTGTGATCGAGTGACCAGAGAGATTGAAGTGTTCTCCAACTGGTTTTTGAATGTTATAATTCTTGACGTCTGATTTGTGTCCATTCATTCTTTTACGTAGAGACTGTCCAGTTTGGCCAATGTACATGGCAGAGGGGCATTGCTGGCACATGATGGTATATATCACAGTGGTAGATGTGCAGGTGAACGAGCCTCTGATAGTGTGGCTGATGTGATTAGGCCCTATGATGGTGTCCCCTGAATAGATATGTGGACAGAGTTGGCAACGGGCTTTGTTGCAAGGATAGGTTCCTGGGTTAGTGGTTCTGTTGTGTGGTGTGTGGTTGCTGGTGAGTATTTGCTTCAGATTGGGGGGCTGTCTGTAAGCAAGGACTGGTCTGTCTCCCAAGATCTGTGAGAGTGATGGGTCGTCCTTCAGGATAGGTTGTAGATCCTTGATGATGCGTTGGAGAGGTTTTAGTTGGGGGCTGAAGGTGATGGCTAGTGGCGTTCTGTTGTTTTCTTTCTTGGGCCTGTCCTGTAGTAGGTGACTTCTGGGTACTCTTCTGGCTCTGTCAATCTGTTTCTTCACTTCAGCAGGTGGGTATTGTAGTTGTAGGAATGCATGATAGAGATCTTGTAGGTGTTTGTAGTTTCTGCCATTACCCTCTGATCCCACTGAGAGTTACCAAAAGAAACTACAGCATTTGCTCAAGAAACTCCCTGAAAAAGCACAAGAACAAATCCGCACAGACACAGGCGTTGGTTGCACCCAGCTGCATTTCAGTGTTATCTTAAGTGAATTCTGCAACACAGTACTCAGTTTGCAAAATAATACTTTTTTTTTTTTTTGAGGGGGAAGGGTGTAGGTACAGCCAGATGTCTGTTGGTGCAGCTCTCCAACACCACTTTCTACAAGCCATTACCCTCTGATCCCACTGAGAGTTACCAAAAGAAACTACAGCATTTGCTCAAGAAACTCCCTGAAAAAGCACAAGAACAAATCCGCACAGACACACCGCTGGAGCCCCGACCCGGGGTATTCTATCTGCTACCCAAGATCCATAAACCTGGAAATCCTGGACGCCCCATCATCTCAGGCATTGGCACCCTGACAGCAGGATTGTCTGGCTATGTAGACTCCCTCCTCAGGCCCTTCGTTACCAGCACTCCCAGCTATCTTCGAGACACCACTGACTTCCTGAGGAAACTACAGTCCATTGGTGATCTTCCTAAAAACACCATCCTAGCCCCTATGGATGTAGAAGCCCTCTACACCAACATTCCACACAAAGATGGGCTACAAGCCGTCAGGAACAGTATCCCCGATACTGTCACGGCTAACCTGGTGGCTGAACTTTGTGACTTTGTCCTGACCCATAACTATTTCACATTTGGTGACAATGTATACCTTCAAATCAGCGGCACTGCGATGGGTACCCGCATGGCCCCACAGTATGCCAACATTTTTATGGCTGACTTAGAACAACGCTTCCTCAGCTCTCGTCCCCTAATGCCCCTACTCTACTTGCGCTACATTGATGACATCTTCATCATCTGGACCCATGGAAAAGAAGCTCTTGAGGAATTCTACCATGATTTCAACAATTTCCATCCCACCATCAACCTCAGCCTGGACCAGTCCACACAAGAGATCCACTTCCTGGACACTACGGTGCTAATAAGCGATGGTCACATAAACACTACCCTATATCGGAAACCTACTGACCGCTATTCCTACCTACATGCCTCTAGCTTTCATCCAGATCATACCACTCGATCCATTGTCTACAGCCAAGCGCTACGATATAACCGCATTTGCTCCAACCCCTCAGACAGAGACAAACACCTACAAGATCTCTATCATGCATTCCTACAACTACAATACCCACCTGCTGAAGTGAAGAAACAGATTGACAGAGCCAGAAGAGTACCCAGAAGTCACCTACTACAGGACAGGCCCAAGAAAGAAAACAACAGAACGCCACTAGCCATCACCTTCAGCCCCCAACTAAAACCTCTCCAACGCATCATCAAGGATCTACAACCTATCCTGAAGGACAACCCATCACTCTCACAGATCTTGGGAGACAGACCAGTCCTTGCTTACAGACAGCCCCCCAATCTGAAGCAAATACTCACCAGCAACCACACACCACACAACAGAACCACTAACCCAGGAACCTATCCTTGCAACAAAGCCCGTTGCCAACTCTGTCCACATATCTATTCAGGGGACACCATCATAGGGCCTAATCACATCAGCCACACTATCAGAGGCTCGTTCACCTGCGCATCTACCAATGTGATATATGCCATCATGTGCCAGCAATGCCCCTCTGCCATGTACATTGGCCAAACTGGACAGTCTCTACGTAAAAGAATGAATGGACACAAATCAGACGTCAAGAATTATAACATTCAAAAACCAGTTGGAGAACACTTCAATCTCTCTGGTCACTCGATCACAGACCTAAGAGTGGCTATACTTCAACAAAAAAGCTTCAAAAACAGACTCCAACGAGAGACTGCTGAATTGGAATTAATTTGCAAACTGGATACAATTAACTTAGGCTTGAATAGAGACTGGGAATGGATGAGTCATTACACAAAGTAAAACTATTTCCCCATGGTATTTCTCCCTCCCACCCACCCCACCCCCACTGTTCCTCTGATATTCTTGTTAACTGCTGGAATTAGCCTACCTTGCTTGTCACCATGAAAGGTTTTCCTCCTTTTCCCCCCCCTGCTGCTGGTGATGGCTTATCTTAAGTGATCACTCTCCTTTACAGTGTGTATGATAAACCCATTGTTTCATGTTCTCTGTGTGTGTGTATATAAATCTCTCCTCTGCTTTTTCCACCAAATGCATCCGATGAAGTGAGCTGTAGCTCACGAAAGCTTATGCTCTAATAAATTTGTTAGTCTCTAAGGCGCCACGGGTACTCCTTTTCTTTTTGAACAAGGATGCCACACTGCATTATATAAATGCCACTTTCCAACAGGCTAGATTTCACTTGTAAATGGCTTAGAAATGCCAAATATAAATATACATACCTTTCAAATAAACTAGATTATATTCCTGGTGGAAAAATCCATCCATCCTTCTACTCTCAGATTTCTGGGCTGAGGAAAATGGGCAGGGTTTTGTTTGTTTGTTTAACATCCAAGAATGCACTTTAATCGTAATTCTGAGGACACCGTTTTGCAAAGGCAGATAATGATGTAACAATGATAAGAGTGCAGGATTGATAGCCAGGTTTCCTGGGTTCTAGTCATAACTTTCCCACTGATTTGCTGCAGGATCTCTCATCCCCACATCTGCCTGGGGCTAATCTCTAGGCACCTAAGTTTGAAAATGTGGCCTAAAAGTACAGCACCTAAATAAGTGGCATATTTTTGAAAGGTTTTGAGCCCTAGCTCCCACTTACTAACGCTCACGAGGAAAAGTTTATTTCTAGACGCAAGTCAGGCTCTACACAGACTAGCTGCATCTCTGGTTTTAAGCGTCCTTTTTATCTTCTGTCTGTAACCTCTGTTACAGGGTGTCCCTTCTTCCTCTGATGTGGCTACCTCATATGAAAATCCCTCTGAGAGGATTATGATAAACTTCCTGGTAGAAAGTCTGTATATCAGTTTGCTAAAGCCACAGTGAAACCAAATGAGGCAAGAGGGGAATGCTAAAGGCATGCATTACAAAAGTAACTCCTCCGGGGAGAATGCTTTCCAGCAAAAGTCTATTTTATTCATCTGATACAGACGTAGCCTCTGCCACACCAAATCAGACCAATGGTCTATCAAATCCACTATCCTGTTTCCAGGAGTAGTCTATATCTGGTGCTTCAGAGGAAAGTGGTAAAACACACAGACTAAGCACCTGGTCAGGGCATCTTTGGAAGCAGTGTGGGAGAGGACAGATTCCTTCTTCCCTGATGCCTGTGACAATCAGTTTACATATAAATATAGGAGATTTATTCCCCAATCTCAACATGTAGAGCTACAAATGGTGTAGACTGTAAAATCCTCTAGCCCTTTTCAAAATCGGCCTTCAGTACGTGACTCTCTTGTGGCAAGCAAATTTCACAGGCTGACTGTATTCTGTATGAAGTGGCATTTCCTTTTATCTGTTCTAACTGCACCTGCCTTTCATTTTAATCAAGTAACTACCTTCTTCTAATATTATGGGACAGTGGGGGAGGGAGCAAGAAGATGGAATTAATGATTTTTTTATACTTTACTTTACAGAAAATAAGGAATGGAAAACTGCAGTAAACAAAGAGTGATTATATCATATGGCATAAGTTGAGGACAACAGTGTCACTTTCATTTATCGAAAAGATAGGAGTGCTATACTCCTGGCATTTTATAAGACATTTTAGATGTACAAGTGGCACATTTTAGCATAGAAGAGAAGAGAAAAAAAGAAATCAGATGGAATAATCTTTTAAAATTATTTGTAAATATATTTGACCACTAGGTGTCTACTAGAAAACTTGAATTACCATTCAAATTGTGTGCAGTAAGCATTGCCGGGTAGGCATGAGGAAACTGCTTTGAACTGCCATTGAAAAGACATTAGCACAAACTAGCTAAGCCCTTAGAATACCTGATGAGCCCTCCCATTTTTCATGGGTCTAGGAGAAAAGGTTTGTAACACGGGCAGCTGCCATCAGAGCAAAGCCATGAAACCGACAGAAATGTGAATGTTCAAAGTGTCTTTTTTTTATGCTTTGACTCTGATATGAAAAACTTTCAAGTGATCCGACCAAAATCTCTCTGCATTCCCCAGCATAAATATGCCATTGACAATTAAATCACTGCCTCTTGAGAATCCACTGGTATTCTTAGCTGCTTGTTTGCATGCTCTGTCCAAACAATGCCCTTTATTTTAAATGACTCTTTCTGCTTGAAGTTTATTGTACATCTAAAGAATAAATACATACAGGACCTAAGCAATCCAAAAATAATTTAAAACAGCAGCACTCCAAAGTTTTCAAAAAGAGCATTTGATTTTTAAAAAATATATATTTTATTTTATTTGTGCCCAATTTGGAAAACCTTGGGCCTGGGTTATTTTAGAAATGCTGAGTACCCATAAGTCCAACAGAAGTTAATGGGAACTGCAGGTGCTCAGAAAATCTGACCCTAGGTGTCTCAGATTTGGTTCCCAAACACCTTAACATTTGGGACACAGTATCTATCGCTGCACAAGGAAGGTTTTACCTTAAAAAAACAAAAACAAACAACCCACAGTTCGGAAATATTACTATTCTTTAAGAAAGGGATTTAAAATATTCTTCCAATATGCAGGCAGGAATACCTCTAACATTATTTTACATTTTAAATGGCACCTTTGATCCTGATGGATCCCACAGTGCTTTCCATACTATAATCTTGCACTCAAAATAAGTCCAGGAGGAGAGCTGTTTGGGAGAGGGAAAACAATTAATTTCAGAAGGGAATACTTGCTATAGAAATGTTTTGAACACACTTGAATGTGAATTACAGAGCATGAGTGGTAATAATAAATGTATGTGGTGCTTTTCTGCTGTAGATTTCAAAGTACTTTACAAATCATTATTTCTGAGTTTTGTTGTAGAAGGTAGAGACCAAGGTATTGAACAGTTAAGTGACTTGGCCAAAGTTATGCAGCAAGTCATGAACTCAACCAGAAATAAAAACCAGGTGCTCCTGAGTTAGTCCCATAACCTATCCACCAGACAATACTACCTCCATTATATTCACTTAGACATGTGGATCTATTTGAGGACAATTTACTGAGAGATACACAATCTGCTTTGCCTGATAATATTATAGGATTCTACATAAACACTTCACGGTGAACCACATAGGTGATCACTATACAAGATGTGTACATTAAAATAAGTGTTTAAAAAAAACGCATGCAATCTGCTTGAACAAGGTTTGCACATACCCTCCAGTATGATGGTATGAGTCAAACACTGAACATTATCATACATATTCTAGCAAAAAGATGCCTTTCAGATAGGGATACTTAAGAGTAATTCTCCTGTAACTTCAAGTTACTCCAGATCATACACTAGATCAGTGGTTCTCAACTAGGGGTACGCGTGCGTACTCCTGTGAGTATACAGAGATCTTCTCAGGGGTACATCAACTCATCTAGCTATTTGCCTAGTTTTGCAACAGGCTACATAAAATGCACTAGCAAATTCAGTACAAACTAAAATTTCATACAGACAATAACTTGTTTATATACTATACACTGAAATGTAAGTATAATATTTATATTCCAACCGATTTATAATTATGTGGTAAAAAGGAGACAGTACGCGATTTTTCAGTAATAGTGTGCTGTGAAACTTCTGTATTTTTATGTCTGATTTTAAGCAAGTAGTTTTTAAGTGAGGTGCAACTTGGGGGTATACAAGACAAATCAGACTCCTGAAAGGGGTATAGTAGTTTGGAAAGGTTGAGGGCTGCTACATTAGATCACAGTAACTCAGCAGCTTGCTTGTAGGACATACAACATTTCAAAGAGATGGAAATAAAAGATGTCCTATTGGTTAAAGATAATGTAATGGAGGGCAAAAAAAACCCCCAAAACCCAGTAATCTTGTGGGGAAACTCAAAATCAGTCCTTCCGGTGGGCGGGACGGGGGGGAAATAATTGCTTTCACTCAAGGAAAGAAAAAGGAATGTACAGAGCAAGGTGAATCCCTTGATTCAATGAGGATGCAATGAGTAGAAAAACATCCCATTCTCTCACTACCCAGTAAGGATGGTGAAAGGAACAGAGAAAACATTGATTCAGTCAGAACCCTAGAGTCACAAAACAATCAGGGCAGAGAGTCCTGCCATGTTTTTGTGGCACGTGCCTGAAGCTGTTTGGAATAGCAGTGGTTACAACTCCTGAAATGTTTTTATAAATCTTGCCCTATTGAGGTATTACTTAAAGCCTCGGGTTCTGGAGACAGGTGATTACAAGTGAATCCCAGCATTCCTTTAACAACAACAAAATATATTTCTAGCCCTCATGGTTATGCAGAAAAGCTTGACAAGGTGACCCTTGATTAGCCTAAAGGCTAAAGAACAAGGAAAATAAGAATAACCCATATTTTTATGGCTTATGATATTTTAAGCCAATCTCATGATGTTGGGGGCCCTGACTCAGGATATTTGAAATTTTGGGGTTGTCACTACTGAAATAGTGTGAAAATCTGATTTATAAACACATCCCTGGATTATAAACCAGGTTTGGAATCAGCCCCTTCGTACTGCTTTACTAGACTCTAGTTGTGAGCAGTTGCACCCTTGCACTTTTGTTCTTATAAATGTTTATGGACAGCGAATTTTGGGCCCAGATCCCACATTTGTTTAATAAAGAAAATAATCTGTTTCAGAAGAAAGCAGTTCATAAAGGTAAGGTCAACCATTGTGAAAAAAGAAAAACAGCACGTGGCACAGACAACTAATCACTAAGTCCAAAGAGCAAACTCCAAATATTTAATCATCAGAACCTTGAATGATCCCATAGGCTGAAATATGCTCATAAAAGCTACTCAACAATTTTACATAATACAAAAATTCCTTTAAAACTGTGATCTCTTCTCAGAATTCACCAGCAGGAGAATTCATCATATAAATTGTTAGCAAGTCATAGTTCAAACAGATAGAGCCGAACCCGAGATGACAATTCCATAGCTCGACAACTTTGGAGCTTTGGAACAAAAAGAAAATCTTTCAAACGGTTTCAGGGAAGTGAAACTGGGAGTGTGTAAGATACACCCCAGGCCAGTACCCTAACCATCCAGCTAGAGAGAGCCTCTCTTTCTCTGCCCTTCCTGATGAAAGTTTTGTGGAAATTGACATGTTCCCACATTGAAACTAACTATTCTGGAGGGATCCACATGTCATGTTGCTGGGTCACAGCTGGCCCGCTAACCTCTCTGCAGCTGCAGCCCATGAGGCATAGGTCTACCAGCAACAACAAAACTTGGAGTCCCATTATTACTTCTGCACACACATCCCTTCCCTGAAGGCTCAGGCAGGGTGAAAGTAACTTAAAGGACTTGCCGGTACTCCGGAGTCCTGAGGATCGGACTGGGCCTCAACTGGAAGAAGTGCGGCCTCTACCAGAAGAGGCAGGGCCTTTAAATCCTGGGGCCCTTTAAATCAGGATTTAAAGACCCAGGGCTAGGGCTATGGTAGCAGCAGCTGGGAGCCCCTGACCCTTTAAATCACCCCCTGAGCTCCCAATTGCTCAGGGGCAATTTAAAGAGGGCGATTTAAAGGGCCCGGGGCTATAGCTGCCGCAGCGGAGACCCAGGCCCTTTAAATAGCCGCTGGAACCCCGGGGGCCAAGCAGCAGGACCCGGGGCTCCGGCTGCCGCTACCCTCCAGGGCCCTGCTGCCAAAGCCCTGGGGTAGCGGCAGTGAGGCTCTGAGGGCTATTTAAAGGGCCCAAGTGGTAGAGGCAGCAGGAGCCCCGGACCCTTTAAATAGCCACCAGAGCCCTACTGCCACTGCCCCAGGACTCCAGCAGGCTCTGGTGGCTATTAAAAGGGCCCGGGGCTCCCACTGCCTCTACTGCCCTGGGCCCTTTAAATCATCCCCGGAGCCCTGGGGTAGCGGCAGCCGGGCTACAGCGGCAATTTAAAGGGCCTGGGGCAGTAGCGGCAGCAGGAGCCCTGGGTCCTTTAAATCACCACCCAAGCCCCGAGGGTGCCAGCAGTGGGGCTCTGGCAGCAATTTAAAGGGCTCAGGAGTCCCAGGCCCTTTAAATTGCTGCCTAAGGAAGCCGGTCTGCCCCGGTACAGTGCACTGGCTCTTGCTGGCAGGTTTGTAGGAACTTTGGTGGTGCCCAGAACCTGCCCCTGCCCAAACTCTGCCCCCCCCAACTCCACCCCCCACCTGCCCAAGGCTTTGGGAGGGAGTTTGGGTGGGGGAGGAGGTCTGGGGTACAGGCCCTGGGCTGGGGCAGGGGATTGGGGTTCAGGAGGGGTGCAGGCTCTGGGAGGGAGTTTGGGGATGGGAGGGGGTGCAGGGGTGAGAGCTGTGGGGTGAGGCTGGGGATGGGTGTGGCTGGGGATGAGGGGTTTGGAGTGTGGAAGGGGGCTCAGGGCTGAGGTAGAGGCTTAGGGTGTGGGGAAGATGAGGGCTCTGGCTGGCGCTGGAGATGAGGGGTCTGCGGTGTCGGAGAAGCTCAGAGCTAGAGCAGAGGGTTGAGATGTGGGGGGATG
The DNA here is from genome assembly GCF_009764565.3 of Dermochelys coriacea. Taxonomy (NCBI): domain Eukaryota; kingdom Metazoa; phylum Chordata; order Testudines; family Dermochelyidae; genus Dermochelys; species Dermochelys coriacea. Next base: position 238,921,497 of record NC_050068.2, read on the forward strand.
AGGGCTCTGGCTGGGGGTATGGGCTCTGGGGTGGGGCAGGGTTGGGGATGAGTTTGGGGTGCAGGCAGGCTGCTCCACGACTGGAGCCAGAGAGGAGGACTCCTCCCAACCCTCTCCCCACCAGCAACAGTGAGCTCTGGGATAGGGGCCCCCCCTCTCCCTCCTGGCAGCACATTCACCCCCACCACTGTCACCACACGTGCTCCTAAGGCCCCTCTCAGGTCCAGGAATCCCCCGATTCTCTCCTGTGGTGGGTGCCGTGGAGGAGTGGGGGGTCTGCCATCACTCGTCCCCTGCTGCTGCCCATTACTGTAACCTCACTGGCGGGTTGGGGGATAGGGCTGCCCCTTGCCCAGCATAGGGCAGGAGCGGTGACTGCAGGCGGGGGGGGGGGCAGCTGTACTGGTGGAGGGTCCCGCAGGAAATGAAAGGGTCTGAAGGGGAAGGGCAAGGTAAGGACAGCCTGCCCTGGCACTAGAGAATGAGGGGGGCGCTAGGACCCTGCAGCAGCAATTGATGCAGGGAGGCAGCATGGAGCTGCAGGGGAGACACAGGGACGCTCTGCCCCAGGGAGGTGCGCGCAGGGGCAGCAAGGGGGACAGGGGACACTCGGGGGAGGTGGGGGGGGCAGCAGGTGGGACCAGCGGGGGAGACCTGGCCCCGAACATTGGTGGAGCCGGGCCCACGAGCCCATATAACTCGCCTCTGCTGCTTGCTCTGGGCTCAGGCAGGGTTTGGGGTGGGTAAGATCCCTAGCGCCCCAGTGCACGGTTGACAGCTTCACCTCCACGGGGGGGCGAGGGGGGCTCAGTGCTGTCCCCTCCGCACCTGAACGCCTGGCAATGTCTTGACTCTCTCCGTGTGTCTGCGGCAGGCCCCCACTCCACCCTCCACTGCACGTGCAGGCTACTCAGTGGGGCAGATCAGCTGCTGTCCCTTACCCAGCTCTGTGCCCGGGTTTCTAGCCGACATCAGCAGCGGCGGCAGGCCCCGCTCCGAGCCCTCGCTGCCCTCGGGCCAAAGCAGCAGGCTTGAGCGCGGGACTTCCTGGGTACGCCCCTGCTGAGCCCTGCGCTTCCTCCCCTCCCACGGCGGGCAGGAAACACGGCTCCAGGGCCAGGCTGGTCAGTCCTTCCCCCACCCAGGCGGGGAGGGGCCAGATCAGGCCCTTTCTGCTCGGAAGGAGAGTCTGGGGAACTCGCGCCCCCAGTAATAATCCACCCTTACGTTGCTGTCTGCAGGCAGGGACAACCCCCGTTAGCTCCTTCCCCCATGGCCATTATGCACTCGTGCGTTGCTGTCCCCATTGGAGACCACCACTGCATCTTCCCCACATGCACAAGCATCCATTGCTGTATATGCCTCGGGGGAGCTAAGCCACTGCCTCGGCACGATTATGCACTCATACCTTGCACCCTCCATCCAGGGGCTGCTGACCGGCTCCCTCAGCGGGTGAACCCGTGAATTGCTGTCTACTGGTAGGGAGTGCTGGTGCCTGTTTAAATAGGATAAGTAAGTGAGGATAAGTAAGTGTTCTGGTAAAGGCAACACCATCTTATGCTTCTTTTGGGAAAAGGCATTGTATAGGGTGTGAGTAGTTTTAGTTAAACCACTAGAGCAGTGGTTCCCAAACTTTAACAACCTGTGAACCCCTTTCACTAAAATGTCAAGGCACGTGAACCCCCTCCTAAAAATGAGTATTTCCAGGGATTTTCTCTTCTACCTGAGTATAAATTACAAAAGCAGTGATTTTGGAAATATAAAATATGTTTTATGACATGCTTATTACACACTATTTATTATTTATCATTAGTTTTTTTATTACATGATGAAAACAGCTACACTCTTCCAAGATCTCTTTTGTAGCTTGTATCACTTTGAATAAGCCTGTTAGAGGACAAGGCTCCTATGTTTCATCAAGGAGTATCAGATGTGAAACAGCATGAAGGTATTTAAAAAGCCAACTCAGAATTCCTCCTACACAAGCATTCAGGTCTTGAGCAGTCCAGGCAACCAACACACATTACAACAAAGCTTAAACTTGTTCTTCATAATAATTTTAAAAACAATACTAGCTGCCTATTTAATTTTAAAAACTGCAAAAAATATCCACCTCCCTTTCCATTTCTTAAAACGAGTCATGAAGTTTAAATCTCAGTGTGACAGACATGCTTGCTTTGATCTGCTTAGCTCTTGGAAGTCCAGGGGCTCTGGGCTGCTGGCCCCATGCTGCATGGGGTTCCTAGGGACAACTCTGTCCACCATTAGGGATTTTTTTCCCTGAGAACCCCCTGCAACATTTTGTGAACCCTCAAGGGTTCACAAACCCCAGTTTGGGAACCACTGCACTAGAGCTATAACATGACATTTTTTCACATAAAAATAGTGGTGTGGCCAGGTCCAGCTCCAGCTTTTTTGCACCCAAGTGGCAAAGACAAAAAAAGGAAAAAAAAAAACAAAAACCCTGCCACTGAAGAGGGAGAGAGGGGCCCAATGCCAAATTACTGCCAAAAATGCAGATGTGCCATCCCTTTCTGGGGCCGCCCCAGGCACCTGCTTCCTTCGCTGGTGCCTGAAGCTGGCCCTGTGTATGGCCTTTCTTTTCACAACTGATGAAAGGTGTTTATTTACAGCCTGAAATAAGCCATCACTCACAGCTAACCCAGCTCTTGGAATTCTCCAGACTTTAGTCTTCAGTATAAACAGCCTGCAAAAAAAATCTAGCTTCAGCAACATACTTTCTTTTCCTCATAATAAATCATAGCTAATTGTGTTTCCCTTCCTGATATAATCTATTTTCAGTTTGTGTATGTGATGTTGTGTACCTCGGGGGAACACCCAGCGCCCCCATATTCAGCCTTGTAAAATGATTGTGTATCCTCATGGCTTAAAATAAGCCCAAGCAAAAACTCTCCAAGAGCAGAGAGGTAGTTTACACCTCATCAGAGCAGATATGGGACAAACCCAGCCCTGCCTCACAGGAACAAAGGACGGTGGCCTAGGCAGCAACAAAAGGTTGTGTTAAGACTCTCTAGTGAGTCATCCCCCCCTCCTTTGGCCAGTTTGGGACTGCGATGAGGTAATGCTCACCTGACTCCGACGGGGGGGCAATGCCAAGAGGGAAGAAAGAACATGATAAAAGGGAGGTAAGTTTGCTAGGCTCTCTCTCTCTCTTCCACCTACATCTACAGCCACCACACTAAGGGCCTGAAGCACTGATCAAAGGGGAGAGCCTGGCTGAAGAGCAGCCAGCCAGCCCGTGGTGAGAAGCATCTAAGTTTGTGCAGGCACTGAAAGTGCTAAGAGCAGCTTAGAATGCATTTTGCTCTTATTTCATTTGACTTATCACTTATTAACTATGAAAGATAGCTTTTAAGTCTGTTTATTCTACCTAAAGCATTGCGTTTGGTTTAAAGTGCGTCACAGATCTCCCTTGGGATAACAAGCTTGGTACATATCAATTTTTGTTAAATTGATGAACTCGCATACGCTTGCGGCATCCAGCAGGCATAACTGGATACTGCAAGGTGGAGGTTCCTAGGGTTGTGTCTGGGACTGGAGATATTGGCTAGTGTCATTCGGTTGCACAACCCAAGGAGCAGCTTACATGCCAGAGGCTGTACATGAACAGGCCAGGGTAAGGCTGGCTCCCACAGTCAAGGACTGGAGTGACCGAGCAGATCACTGGTCCAGGTACCACCAGAGGGGAATGTTACAGCATACAAATTTAAAATTTGTTAAACCTTATTTAGCTTCCCTATTCACACATTTTTCAAAGTTTGTAAGAATGGGGTCCCACAACCTTTTTATTTAAGTCAGCTGTTTTAGCCCCCATCCTTCATTCCAGCACCAGACACTGCAAAATCTCACTGCAGTAGGCCACTGCAAGAGATCAGGGGTCAGGGCTACAAGATTTTGATACAGCATATAGACTTCAGATAGTATTTTAAGCTATTAGGAAAAGACCAATTTAAAAACTGGATTAAAAAGCAACTCTGTACTTTTCAACACCAACTTCAAGATGTGATAGTTTGAAAAGCTAAATTCCAACTGAGACACGTATCTGATTTTTTCAGAAATGTTGAGAACGCAATAGCTCCAATTGAAGCTAGAGGAAGCCACCAGGCTGTTGCCTGATTTTTGAAAAAAGGTGAACATTTAAGTAGCTTCCAATGAACTACTGGATGCTCAAGTGTTCTGAAAATTAGGCAGACGCTTAAATATGGATTGAGGAGTCTAATTTTAGACTACTCATTTAAGATCTTGGCATTGTCTATTTCCAGCCCTCCACTGCAATGAAGTATTACTTACTTTTGTAACGCCTTTGTTAAAGTAGAGTCAGATAGTTTTACTATAAATTATATTTGACGGTTACTACTACTTTAAAATATGGAAAGACAAAACAAGGAGTCATATGATGTTTGACTTGTTTTAACTTTTATAAATCCACTTGAACTCTTAACTTTACTCACAGAGTTCACTTTTTAAATTTCCTTAAATTTTACAAAGTATGATAAAGCTACAATATCAATATTTCTTTGGAAGGAGCCATTCTGGTATTTTAAGGACTGCAAGTCTGAATACCAGAAGTACAGAAAACATTTTAAAATCCTCATTCCCATGCCATGAAATTCACATTTTGGTTCACTTAGAATTTATTTGGCAGACTATAACATCAAGACGACAGTGTTTTGTCAAAAGCTATTTCTCCTGAAGCCACATTATTTGATAAATGATGCCTTTATTACCTCAGAAAGGAAGAAAGTTATGGCTATCAGGCTGCTGCACACATGCACTACAGAAATGAAAAATTATACAATATTAAGTAAGTGACATTACAAATTTAAGTATGGCAATAACATGGCTTTAAAGAAGAAAAGTATGGTTTATATTGAAGGAAAAGAGAAACCTATTTTGTAAGCCAGCTTGGATTACTAAAAGCATATTCTGTACATATCCACTCTAAAGGAATATGGTCAGCTTTTGAAACAATTCTGATGTACAACCAGAATTTTTGCAGTAAATACTTCAGGTGTTTCAAAAACTGATCTTTTAGAGATTTTAATGAAGTTTAAAGAATAAAAGATACAAGACTTGTGAAGCAGGTTACCTGTCACCCACTATTCCAGAGACTTTAATATGGAAAAAATGCTCATTCCTTTTCCTCTTTGCAAAATACTAAAAAATGAATACTAGTAAGAACTGAGCAACAACAATTGCTTTTCTATTCCATGAACCCAATGTTCACAATAAAATATATGAGTCTGTTGTCAAGGCATTTTATTTACACAACTGAAAACGGTTAGATGTTCAGAAGCGGTGTACAATGAAACAGAAAAACCGAACCAAATACTTGAGCACATAATCCCATCTTTACAACTAAAGCCACATCTTCCAACTTTCAGGAAAAATACTGGTAAAAGCCATTACATTTTTTCCTCCATAATAAAGAAAACACTACAATAAGTTTAATTGAAATTGGAGAGACTGGATCTTGGCTTGCACACTTCATTTAAAAAGACAGTAGGCAGGTGCACTAAAATACAGCAAAATTCTACTACTTGTCTTTTTCGATACTCAGTTCTCTTATGGATACCACCTAGCCAGTTCCAACGCATTCTCATCAATTACTGCCCATCTTTGCCTTATGTAGAGAGCGCACTCTGGAAGGCTGCTGTTGATCACTGTTTGCTTGAATTAGTCTCTATGTCCATTTGTTGCATAAGAGCTATGATGGTCAAGCCTTAACTTCAGGAGTTGAGCTGTAGATGGAATCTGAATTTTCAGAAGTAAGGTCTTCTGTGGTTAAAATAGGAAAATTATTTTCAAACTTCACCTTAGATACAGAAAATAAAAAACCACCACCATAGCAGGACCTGAATCCATCTTTAAATTAAACTTTTCACAAATGTTTCACCATATCCCTTTAAAACAGTTTGATCACACCCAGTTCTACTCACTGGTCTATATTTTTCTCATTAGCTTCTTGATTTTTTTTTTTTTAAATATTTGGCTATTTGCACATATTTTCAGGAAACTAGTTTCAGGGATCTTGTGAATTTTGAAAAGTATCAGTAGAGAGCTGACAGTATCTACAAATTCTAAAGGAAATATTATGCAGATTAAACCCTTTGGATTAGTTCTGACACTGTTAGGTGTATCTGAAGTATATAGTTATCAATACATTACCTAACTCCTCTTCTGCAGTTCCTGGAAGGCTGACCCTTGCTTTTGCCAGCTCTCCACCTTCCTCTTCTGTGAAAAACAAAAACATTTCTTCTAATTTTGTTAATCCTAAACCCCATTCACCTCAGACCCTGACAAAAACAACAATGGGGATTTTTCTAAGTGACAAAAAATAGTTTCTTTTAAAACTGTGTCTAGTGGTGAGGGGGGCAGGAGGGTTGGCAAACAGTTCCCATTACTGGGAGAGGTGTTCTACATGTGGCTAGGCATTTTATTGCTGGTTTTAATCAAATTTATTTTTAAAATTCCCTCAATTTTATAATACCTCTCTTTGCTTCTCTACTTATGCACACTTGTTTCTACTGTCTTGCCCTTGCTTAAATTACTGAAAAAAATACGGTGTTTCACATGTGTTGAGTCTTATTTTATGTTTCTATAACACCAAAGGAAAAACTCTATATGAGACTATTTTGCTTAGAATATTCACTGAGAAAGTGTTAAAAGGTTAATTTTGTAGCTGCAAAAAGAAACAGCAAGTATTTATGTAATTAAACTGAATAGGTCTGATATAGAGATTGTTAAAGGAAAGAAGTTACTCTGGTAGGTCTGAGTTTTAACCGGCAACTAGTTATATAAGATTTTGACAAGTTACAATGCAACTGAGTTTTACCAAACACACACAAAATTCTTACCCGGAACTACACATTTCCAAAGACCGTATGTTTTCCCTACTGTTGTCTGCCACAGTCTTAACGTTCCATCCTCAGAGCCACTAGCATACAACTCTCCATCAGGGCTAAATCTCACACAGTGAATGGGACCAAAGTGTCCTTTGTAAGATTCTATAAGAAATAGTTTTGGACAGTGTTAAATTTCACGTTAGCTAACAAATAAATATAACTAATAAATTACTGGTGAAGAGGGGAGGGGAAGGAAGAGGGAATTTTTTTTTTTTTTTTAAATACAGCAGTTTCTCAAAAGGTTGCACATGAATCTTCTCAGACCAAGGAGTACAAGCTACTCGATGAACTTGAATTTTGGTGCCTATCAAAATGTGCTATTGAATTAAAAACTGACAAGTTAAGAACCAATTGCTAGTCTGTTCCAGAAAATAACCATTTCCCTTCTTGTATAAAGCAAGCATGCCAACAATGACGACACTGGTATCACAAGTGCACATCAGGCTCTTACATTCATCCTCCTGACTATATCCATTATTCTAAACTAGTATGGGACTTGAATTGGCAAGATTCTCGTGTGCTTCTAAAACAAGAATTTTGCTAAATTCATTTGGCTGGAAAAAACGGGCAAAGAACGTGGAGAAACAAACATGTGCATTGTCCATACAAACAAATGAAATGTTAAGTTGCTTATATTTTTGTGCAACCAGTGAATGCCACACTACTTTACACCCCATATGCAATTTACACTACCATTTACAATACATCAACACTGAATCTGACTCGGGGATTTCTATTGGAGTGGATGCCTGCTTAATCCAGGCTGCTCTGAAAGTGTTGTGTTAGGTTTGTTGGTAGAGGAGGCTGTAGGCTATATTTTTTAGACAAGTTAAAGTTAACAGCATGCCTTTAAATATGTAACAAATGTGTTCTGAAATAATAAGCATGATAAATAAACTTTCAAATTTAATCAGAATACAAGTTATCACAAGATACTGTGAAATACAATTATAATCTTTACCACCTGAAAACTGGAAAACTTACCTAGCTCTTCTCCAGTATTATAGTCATATTTATAAAGTTTAAAGTCTTCACCACCTGCAACAAGAAATTCTTTCTCAGGGTGAAGGGATGCAGAGTTGACTGTAGCAGGAGCGTCAAACGATTTAATCTGCTCCAGACTAGGGAAAAAGTTTTGTTAATGCTATATATGTTTTTAAAAAACACTTTAAAAACAGCACTTTAAGCCTGTCATTCTAGGAAAATGTGATGCTGTTCCTACAAATCACAGCTTTCTTAAAAATGCTGTTTCCAGTATAAATCTTAAAATGGTAAATTTACATTTCACTAAACTAAAGACAAGCTATTACACCTTAATATTTTGTGACCAATGCCTCACTTATTTTATGCATTGTAACAATTCTCTTGCATGTGCTTCTTGTGTTGCACTACAGCCTCAGATTTTTACTTTAAGTAGACATATTAAACCAAAATTAGATTTATTGTATAAGTTATACGTGGAAAAATATTTGCTGCCTGATACAGACATAGCCAAACAAAGTTGTCATATTCTTGTCTGCCCTTGTTCTTTCCTTAATCTCTTTTTTCCTTGTCTTCAAATTGTTTTGTCTAATTTTATACTGTAAACTCTGGTACCTTGTTACTTATTCACTAATACAAGAGTCTTAACAGTGAGCTAATGGAAAGTTGTCCTTCAACAAAAAGGCTTCTTAAATTGTAAGCTCTGCAGGGAGTTTGTCCACAACTGGGCCCTGATCCTGATTGAGGTGTTATATAGAGACACCAATACAAATAATAATTCTCAACAAGAGCATATATTATAAGTACTATACCCATGTATAGCTATGGCAAATTTATATGTCCATTAATTTAGGTGTGTGCACTAGTAAGTTTGATTCTAGGGCTGATTGAGTACTTCAGTCCCCAACCTCAGTCAGACCTTTGCCTCTCCACCACTCCGAACAAAGATGCTAATCACTACAAACTGAGGTGGTTTAGTGATACGTCCTTTGTGCAATAAGAACTGGATAGAGACCTGCAAACAACTGTTAGCTGGTAATGATTTTCAAGTACTATTTCAGCTACATTTTTTGAAGTTAAACTGAAGATGAGGGCCTATGCTCCTTTATTTTGGGGAAAACAAGGGCAGAAAAAAGAAGAAAGGAACAGAAGGAGAAAATGTTGGTTTCATTAGTGTGGCAGATAAAGATCCTTTTCCCACAACCATACTGGCTCAGTGTCACCTGTCATCTCTCCCATATGCCCTCTAGTCCTCTTTATACTTATGAAGATTTCAAGTTTGAAACTTACGTCTCTGCACTATGAAAAGCAATAGTCCTCCCATAGGTTATCACTAGTATCTCCCCCTCAGGAACATACTCCATGCTGCTCACAGACATTGCAACATTTATTGCTTTTACTTCAGTCATGGTATTCCGGTCCCAGAGGCTGTTGGGGGTAAAAAAAAAAAAAAAAAAAAGACACTTAAAATTACTTGAGTAAACCAAATTACTTTCATTCACATCAATGCTAGGCTTTGGTTTACAAATGCTACCTAAACAAAAACTCCAAAGTTGGTTCTAGTCATTCTAGATTGTTAATGGTATGCTTATCTTAATCACTGGCCACAACATGCTCTTAAAATACAGCTACCTCTGGAGCAGAATGCAGCAATGGTTCTGCTACAGCAACACTAAGTGATACTTACACCGTTAAACTGGTCTGGTGTTTCAGTCAGTCACCCAGGGATGATGAGCTCTGTACACAACCACCAGTGCCCTGAACAATCAGGCTTCCTAGTGATGACACTTATGATCAAGACATCAAAACCCACTGGTAAGCAGGAAGCTTTTTCTGGTGAGGGTGCAGGGGGGACCAATGCTAATACATATACAGTATCTCAGGTTCCATTTACAGCAAGATGTAGCTGTATTAACAGTCTAAATATAAAATACCATATGCAATTCTGTCTTCTATGACTGCAAATGGCCAGCTGTAGGGCCTCTGCTAAGCTTTAGCAGAGTGAAAACTAATCAGGATATTTCCAGTTTTAATTACTATTATTTCAAACCCTGTGAACAACTGTGAACCTGTCAGTTGCTGATGGAGCTAAAATGGAGACTGAGGAGGAGGGACTAAATGGTAGAGTTGACCCCACCCCATTCCACAGACCTCTCTACTAATCTGCACTCAACATCACATCAGACAGAAGTCTAGGGAATGGGGAGAGGAGATAACACCCTGGTCACACCAGCAGACGTAGTATAGATTCCTCTACGCTTGCTCAGGAAGTTCTAGGCTATGGGGAAAAAAAACAAAAAGAATTCCTTTCCAGTCAGAGGGGCTGTGGGGACTTCAAGTTTATCAGACACCTACCAGTCAGACTTGAGCCAAAGTTACAGTGATTGGAGTAGGACCCTTGTAAGAATCCCAGCGCTCTCCCCTTTCTCAGTAGTGTGGCAGAATAGGGAAGAGGACTGAGCTTGTCACCAGAGCACTGCCTCCAGGCAGCAGAGCTCTTCCCCATCTTTTATATTAGCCTCTGACTAGTGAATGCCTGGTACAAAAAATTTTTCAAGCTTGACTATGATAGACATATTACATTTGTTTGCCACTATCTCTTCACAGGCAATAAGAGTTCCCACCCAATGCCTCAGTGACAGGACTCATCCCAGTTATGAATTCATCCTCTCTGGGGTTTTTGTCATGAAAAAAACAGTTGGCAGTGCCACCAAAAAAAACAGATGGCAGTGACTTAGCAATATGAAATCAACTGGTATATTGGGGTTTAGTGACAGAAAGTATATTTGATAAGATCACATGATTAACAATTCTGATCTCAGATATATACCCTTATAGATTAGGACATTAAGAAAGATGGGGTGGTCTTATATTGACCTGGTATATAATAATTAGGAATCTCACATACCACAAATCAGACACTGACTATTGAAGTGTATATACTTAAATTACAGAAATAAATGAATCCGAGTTCTAAATATAATTATGTTTTTGATATTATAAACCCAAAAGCCAACTGTACCCAAATGCAATTATATGGAGAGAGATTTTTTTTTTTTAAAAAAAAATGGAAAGTTTGTGTTTCTTACCGGACAGTTTTATCGTCAGCTGAAAGGATCTGTTTGTCATCACTGCTCCATAAAGCCTTTTTAATACCCGAAGTATGTCCACTGACCACCTGAGGTTCTTAAGATTAAAGCAAACATCTTAATATATGAAACAGGGAGATTAAAAAAATCTTACCACTTAAATCAAACAAACCATTTCACCTGGTTTATAAGTCACTATAAATAATTACCAGTTGTTATAAATCAGTAAATGGCATCAGGTGACAATGCTGTCAAGTTGCTTGAGTTGTATTTTAATTTTTCACCTGAAGTAATCTCAGAAGCGAATGACACAGGCCAAATTGATACCTGCTTCTTAGTGCTCGTCTACACAAGAAAGTTGCATCAATTTAACTTCATGTATGAATTTAAACCTACTTAGTTAAATTAATGCAAACTCTCTTACTGTAGCTCACGAAAGCTCATGCTCAAATAAATTTGTTAGTCTCTAAGGTGCCACAAGTACTCCGTCTCTTACTTCAGTTGAGTCTCAGTTGAGACCAAGTAAATTAGGAACAGGTATAAGCTAAACTGAAATGAGCCACTCAAACCAAAATGAGAGTCCACACAGGATTTTGTACAAGTTCAAACTAACTGTTTAAAAATCCATTTAAATTAAACTAGTGCAATTTTATTGTTTAGACAAGCCCCTAGTCTAGAATTACTGTGAACATTACAAAAGTAGCTGGTGTTAAACAAGTTTACATGTCCCTGCAGGTAAATGCAAGATGCAAGCACACAGAGCCCAGCAAACACACAGAGGCAGGTACCTTGTGTGCATGAACCCATGCTTCATACTGATGAGATATAGCGAACAGTTTAAATTATTGCACATTTTTAAATGCTTTAGCTCACTTTAAAAATAGAAAACTTCAAATGAAGCTAGTGTTGTCAGTAAAATAAGTGAAATGCAATGTAAGCTGAAAGATGCTAATGATTTTCAGCACATCCTACAACAGTAATTTATATCTCAAATCCTATCAGCACCAACCATTAAGAACTCTAAGTATAATTCATGAAATAGAACAGATTTGAATATTTCCAAAGGAACAGTCAACTGAATTGCGTGCAACGCTACAAAATGAATGCGTAAGTAGGATAAGCAGCACAGACTAACCTGCTTCTGGCTTGCTCAAGTCATAAATACGCAACAATTTATCTTGTCCACCTGTCAACAGGTAATTGCTGTCCTGAAATAGTTAGAAATCATGGCGAGTAACTTTTTTATTAAAAACTAAAATATTACTTTTATAATGAATATTACAATAGTACTTTTCTAGTAACCCGCTAAAACACCTATTACGTTTAGTTCATCCCTTAGAAATTAAAAGTTGACCTGAACCTCTCTCTGACAAAGCATAAAGCACATGAAAACAAGAGAAGCAGTTACATCCAATTGTTTGACTCCCTGACAAATAAGAGAAAGATTTTTCATACCTCAGTAAAATCCACACTTTTGACAATATGCTTGTGAGCCAGTGTGATCAGTTCATCCCCTGAAACAGCATCCCATACTTTGCTGAAAGACAAGAAAGTACAAGTGTGGTTTCACTAGCCAGTACTGACTTTATTACAAGTTAATTTGGCTGTTCTGGTTACAGGGACATTTCCCCGATAACTAGCATTATTTCTAACACAATAGACCTTTTTAATTATGTTCTGATAATTACTGCACAATAGGGATCACCATTCTGGATAAAGGTGAGTTTCTCAAATAGTTAAAACCCAAAACTGGAAATGATTAGTTTGTGAGAAAATTTTTTTCCCCCCTAAAAGCCATTTCCTTAATTCTTTTTGTACTGCTCCTACCTCTCTTGAGCAGTTCAGGAATAACAGCACTTGTAGCTTTAGAGGCACAGTGGTACCGTATTCCTACTTAGATCTACATAGACTAAGTGCTCATGTGTGGAATTCAGATTTTCACAAAGACCTGCGTACATACTTAACTTTCCACACTGCAAGTATCCCCAACGACATCAAGGTGATTGCTCACAGTGCATAAAGTTAAGCTTGTGCTTAAGCATCTGTAAGACTGAGGCTCAAGAGTATCTAACATTCATCAATTTCACTTAACAGGAGGTACTTTGAGTTACGTGCTTCTATACAGAATCTTGGTGGGAAAATTGTATGGATTACTACCTGACCCATGAGCAATGGAAAAACGGAGTGTTAAAAAGTAGGGAATTAGCAGTGGTGGAACAAAATCATTAACTCTGGTATCCCACATAATTGCAACATAAGTAAGGATTATGAAGGCTATCTGAATTGTCTGTGTAGGCCACTATGCTATTAATCAGTCTGTTCATCCATAAAATAGGGGTTATCCAACTTGACAGTATTAATTTCCATTCCTCTCCTTGGATCATTACCCTGTTGTGGTGGAGAGGCTTGTGTGTCCCAATGACCCTCAGAACTATGTCATCCGAAGTTGTGTACACCTGGTAGGGCCACCCTTGGCGAACAGTTCTGAGGGGAGGTTCCAGACAAAGCATGCAGAACAGGTGTATTTCAAGGACCTGTCAGTTCTCTGCAGCTGTGAAGGTGGGTGAGGGCTGCAGCAGGACCGAGACCTTTGGTTGTCTTGAACTTCCCTGCCACTGGCTCCTTCTTGTCTAGTTTTGTGAAGTTGCCACCTGTGCACTGGCTCACCCACGTTAAAAGATTTCACAGCCTCTGCCCAGCCCAGGGTGTTAACATCTCCCACTAACGAAGTCCTGCAGCGATGGATGAGTAGTGTTGGGGACGAGCAGCGATCTCTGGGATTTCCTAGTCACAAATCCGCATGCAAGCGGCAGCCGTGTGTTGGTCGTCTTGCGCTTGGACTTGTGAGACAGAAGCACAATTAGACAGCTGCGGCCACTACTAGGCAGTCCTTGTCAGGATTCCTTCTGCTCACCACAAATGGGGAATGGACTAGGAAAGGTGCCCTAGGCTCTCCCAACCCCTCCCCCCGGCTGGATCACTCCTACATTCAGAACATACGATGCAAAGAAATGAAGTTCGCCCTTGGAGTGTTCGCACCCTCTCATGGATTCCCCGAGCAGTGACTGTCCTGAAAGAAGTGCCATAACAGCTACAGAACTTGCAGAATATGACATTGAAATTGCTGCCCTAAATGAGAGCCGTCTGGCCAATGAAGGCCAACTGAAAGAAGATGGAGTTGGCTATACCTTCTTTTGGAAAGGAAACTCATCTGAAGAGGTGCGTATTCATGGGGTTAGTTTTACCACCAAAAATAAGATTGCTAGTCATTTTTTTTAAACTCTCTCTGAGTATTAACGAACGTCTGAAGACTTTGTTTTAAGCTTAGTAACAACCAGTATGCCTTGGTCATCAGTGCATATGCTCCCACACTTGATGAAGTCAACAAGGAGAAGTTTTACTGTGCTGTTGATGCAGTCCTGACTGACACAGCCAAGGAAGACAAGCTCATCCTCAGGGATGACTTCAATGCAAGAATTGGGTGACATTCCAAACTCTGGAGAATCACCACTGGGAAAGAAGGGGGTGGGGAAAATCTACTCTAATGGCATTTTCCTCCTCAGCAAATGTGTGAAGCATGATTTGCTTATCACAAATACCATCTTTAGACAGAGGCACAAATATAAGACCACTTGTAAACGCCCACATTTCAGGCACTGGCATCTTTTTTACTACGTCATCATCAGGGCCTGTGATCATACTGATGTCTATATTACACAAGCCGTGAGGTACGGATGACTGCTGGACAGATCAATTATGAACATGCGACTTACACCACAATGCCGAAAACAACCAAAAGGAATGCAGAAGAGATTTAGCATCATGGCACTTCAAAAATCACACTAGTTGTAAGTCTCATGAGGCATTGCTGAAAGGTCACTCTCTAACCTACCTGACAACATCAGTGATATCCAAACACATTGGGAGGAGTTCAAGACCATTATTCACAAGGTGCTGAAGAGATTGCATATGCCACTCACCGCCATCAGAATTAGTTTAATAAGAACAAGGAAATCTTAGCACTTATTCATCAGAAAAAAAGCGCAGAGAACACCATTTTGTACTTGGCAAAAAGAACTTGCAAAAATGAGACTTAATATAGCTTAAGGCTGCAGTTCAAAGGAGGCTGCGACACATCAAGAATCAGTAGCAACAGGCAAATGCCAGGGAGATCCAGAGTTTTGCTGATCAACACGATATGAGCAGCTTTTTTCAAGCAAATCTCAGGATAGCTCCACACTCCTTGAGGACAATGTTGGAAGGAGCATTTCGAAACTATTGAACTGCAAATCTGAAGTCTCAGCTGCCACCATCAAGTCCATTTCTCAGCATTCAGTAACAGAAACGCTTGCAGACACCCCGCCCCATCTTCTGAGGAAGTCTGGCATGCCATTACTCGGACACAACAAGGTGCCAGGCCCAGACAGCATCTGTGAATGTCTTCAACATTGCTGGAATAGCACTCATGTAAAAACTTCATCAACTTCTTGTTAGAATTTGAGTTAGAGGAAATTCCACCCGACCTAAAGAATGCTACTATTGTGACCATTTTTAAGAAAGGGGACAAGTCAATGTGAAGGAATTACCGAGGCACTGACCTCTTCTCCATTGCCGGGAAGACCCTTGTTTGCATCCTTTTGAACCATTTCCTCCCTCTTACCAAAGATGTCCTTTTGGAATCCCAATGTAGTTTCAGACTGTCTCAGGGCACCACCAACATAATTTTTGTAGCACAACAATGCCAAGAAAAGTGTAGAGAAAGCCACCAGCCATCGTTTATGACATTTACTGACCTAAGGCCTCTGATTTCATCAATCTTGGAGCATTATGGAAGGTGCTATCTAGGTTCAGTTGTCCATTGAAGTTCATTCGCTCTCAGGCTACTTCACAATGGTAAGACTGCCACCATCCTCTCTACTGGGCTGGAAACAGACCCATTCATCATCTATACTGGTGTTAAGAAGGGCCGTGTTACTGCCCCAAACCCTTTTCCATCTTTCTTCTTTTTGACTGCCTTTCTGGAACTGGAATTATTGCATCGCATAGACGGCCAGCTCTCTAACTTGCGGTGTCTTCATTCTAAAACTAAGGTCAGCAGGACCGTTATTACCGATCTTCAGTATGCTGATGACAATCCTATCCTCATGCATACCAAGGCTAACTTGCAATCCACCCTAGATCTTTTCTTGGGCACATGTGACTTTTCCTCCACATTGAGAAAACTAAGGTGGCTCCACCAGCCTGCCCCAGCACAAGTTGCCCCCTTCTCCCACAAATTGTCATTGGTAGTGTCCTGGAACATGGTGACTATTTCCCTTACCTTGGTAGCCACCTCTCCCAGACAGCTAATCTCAACACGGAGTTTGAACAGAGGATCTGTTGTGCCATGGCATCCTTTAGAAAGTTGCTTCATCATGTCTTTATTGGCAGAGATCAGCAGATGAAAACTAAGATCCTGGTCTACAATGCAGTAGTCATCCCCGCTCTTGTTTATATATGTGAGACATGGATGACATACCACAGCCATTTGGAGTGATACCACCAGCACTGAGTTAGGAAGATTCTCCATATCAGATGGGAAGATCATTGTACCAAACGCTGAGCCGAAGATTATGAAAAATCAACTTCATTGGGCTGGCCATTGTGTGCGGATGGCTGATGCTTGTCTTCTGAAGCAAGTCTTCTTTTCTCAACTTAGTCATGGTAACAAAACTTGCAGCATGACAGAGGAAATGCCACAATGACACCCTGAAAGCGTATCTTGAGTCACTGACCCCAAGAATTGGGTAGAGCTGGCTGACAATATACCGCAATGGTGTTGCATCATACATCAAGCCTCAGCCTGTTTTGAGCAAGGCAATTCTCTTCAAGAAGCTGAGGAATAGCGGAGGAAGGAAAGCGTGTACAGCACCCCAGCCGGCAATTGTGCTCTCTCCAAGCAACCACTTGTCATATATGTGGAAAAACCTGTTGAGCATGGATTGGATTCCTCAGCCATCTTAAGTCTCATCAATGATTCCTCCTCCTTCCCCTCCCCCAGCAGATATCATCCCCATATCGAGGGACAGCTGATGATGACGATTAACTGCCATTACTGTACTTCCATAAAATACCAAAAACCTAAGTTTCTAAATTTTTACGGTAGCTAGGTGTAACTAATGGTTTATTAAAGGGCAAATACATAAAACAGTAATTCCTTTAACGCCACAATTCAGAAAAATATAGTATCACAAGATGAAATCAAAACACAGTGAAATTTCAGTATTAATCAGTACTTACGCTGTAAAATCTGCAGCTGCTGTAGCTGCTTTAGTGGCATCCCTATTCAGAGTGGCACCCCAGACAGCACCTTTATGACCTAGAAATGTTCCAATCCAGTCCCCCGTGTCACCCTGGCGTAGCATAGGTTTACCATCTAGGCAAAAAACAAAGATTAATTTTCAAGCAAAACAGTTTTATTTTACTTAACAGCAATCTTAGTTCTAATGAAACAGTTCAATTTACACTACCGTGGAACAAAAAAGAAAACACTAGAGCTCTTTGGCAATGGAATGTGACATAACTTTGAAACAATATATTTTATCAATTTAATTAGAGTTGGATCTTTAATTTTGTATTTGTACATATAGGGACTGATTCTTGCTATGTGCATCTAACAAAATGGTGCCACAATTTTGGCTAGGGCCTTTAGACACTACTGCAATACAAATAATATGTTTGTTCTATGTTGTGGTTCTTTTACTAATTTGTAGTTTTCTGTCACCCTGTTAACAGTGCTGTACTTGTTTTAGTTTCAACATATTAGCACCTGTTTTTGATGCCAACACTGCTTACAAAAAGTTTCATTTTAAAATTGTCTGATATATAGATTACTTTTCAGATACATGGAGCAGTTGTAAAAATAAAACAGAATTAAGAAGTGGCATTGTAGACAGACAAATACAACCCAGACTCAGGTCCAAGAGGGCCTTTTCAAAGAAAGGGATATGTAGAGAAATAAAATGCGCGTGCATGTATTTGGTGGGAGGGTGGCATCTTCTTGAAGCTTGGAAGAAAGCCCTGCTGGAAAGGGATATGAGCATGAAAAAAAGTCAATTCAGTGCTGCTAATGTACTATAATACTAGGCCAATTATGAGCCAGTTAATGTATTTGAAAAACACCTCACTTTATAATGAGCTACCACCTAGAACAGGGGTGGGCAAATGTTTTCGCCCGAGGGCCACATCCGGGTTGCAAAACAGTATGGAGGGCTGGGTAGGGAAGGCCATGCCTCCGCAAACAGCCTGGCCCCCACCCCCTCAGAACCACCGACCCATCCAACGCCCCCTGCTCATTGTCCCCTGACCGCCCCCTCCTGGGACCCCCCGTTCCTAACAGTCCCCCCAGGACCCCACCCCCTATCAACACCCACCCCCGCTCCCTGTCCCCTGACTGCCCCACCCCTCTCCACACCCCTGCCCCCGACAGGCTCCCCCCACCCTCCCACTTCTTGTCCCCTGACGGCCTCCTCCCGGGACCCCCATCCCTAATTGTCCCCCCCAGGACCCCACCCCCTAGCCAACCCCCCCTGCTCCCTGTCATCCCCCCAGGACCCCACCCCCTAGCCAACCCCCCCTGCTCCCTGTCATCCCCCCAGGACTCCACCCCCTAGCCAACCCCCCCTGCTCCCTGTCTCCTGACTGCCCTCCTCCACTCCATCCAACCACACCCTGTCTTCCCCCCGAGATCTCCTGCCCCATATCCAACCCCTTGCTCCCTTACCTTGCCGCTCAGAGCAACAGGACAGGCTTAATGGAAAGCCTGGGAGGTGGGCAAGTGCAAGCCACTGCCTGTGGGGGATGGTGGGACAGTAGGGGAGGGGCCGGGGCTAGTCTCCCAGCCTGGAGCTCAGGGGCCAGACAGGACGGTCCCACGGACCGTAGTTTGCCCACCTCTGACCTAGAAAGTACAGAGGTTGAAGGGTGCTAGGCTCACAGCAACTTGTAGAACTGCTATTTTCACCTAGGGGTGGTGCCTAATTTCAGAATTTAAAAAAATCCACTAGCAAAATTTTTAATTCTCTACCCGAACTGTTCAGATGCGAGCTGAACATAACTCAGCTAGGTAATGGAGTAACAAGTATGCAGACAGTCTGAAATAAGTATTATTCTTTTCAGTTTGTTAACACCCTGGGGTATTTCCACAAATATCAGCGCTGGCAGGTATTTCACTGCTGACTAAAGCATGCAAGAAATAAGGGTTACAGCTGCATAACGAAGAGCTGCGCAATCTGAGATGTCAGACTGAGATCATGCTCATTGAGGGCGGAATGTGACACAATCCCACCCATTATCTTCCCCCCAGACCGACCCCTGGGGCTGCCTCTATCCCAGATGGGGAACTCAGCCTGGGTACAGGGCCAGGTCTCAGCAGGTGTGGGTCTCCCACGCTAAAGTTAGGACGTAAGGTGCGTTTGGGTGACCCCCTCCCCCCCCCCGTCACCTGCCTGCCCGTGTCCACAGCGCAACTAGAGCCACGAGGGGGAGGGGGAGAAGAGTCTCATCCTCCGGCTTCGGGGCTCGGGCACCCCGAGGGCGGCCGCGCACAGACCTGGGAGTAGAACAGAGGAAAGCGGCCCCTCCCCGTCGCGTCTCTCCCAGCGCTGGGAGGTTTGGGAGCGGAGCGCTGCCGAGCCAGGCCAGGGGAGGGATCCGCCCCGCCCCCCGCTCATTCACGGCAGGAGAGCGCTAGCGCGAGCGCCCCCCCGCCGCCGTCGCCGCCGCCGCCGCCGCCGCCACACCCCACGCGCGCGCACCACGCCGCGAGCTCACCCTTGCAGGCGCTGATGAGAAAGTAGCCGTAGGGGGTGATGTCGCTGAAGGCCAAGTCCACCACGGGCCGCGTGTGCCCGGAGCACGTCAGCGGGGTCTGTCTCATCGCCATGGCGGCGGCGGCGGCTCCGGGGAGGCGGAGGGCGGAAGAAAAACGCGGCGCGTGTGACGAGGGGCAGGGAAGGGGGGCGCGCGCACGCACACACACACACGGGACGGGAACACGAGCAGGGCAGGAACAGGAAGCGGCGGCCCAGGAAGTGACGACGAGCCGGAACCGTTGGGGCCGCCGGAAGTGACGTTGACAGAGGAGGCGGCGGGAGAGAAGCGAGCTCAGCGTTTGTTTGCTTCCGTGCGGAAGTTACGCGCGTCCTCGCTCTCGCAAGCGGCCGTTCCGTCCGTTCCTCCCTGCCAGCCGCGGGGCGGGGTCCGAGGAGCCGTAGGCGTCAGGGGCCGCTGTCTCGCGGGGGCGGGGCTGTGAGGTCACGCGGCTGGGGGCGGGGACGACGAGCGGGGATCCCGGCTTCTGTCCCGCTCCCGTGGTGGGGGGGGCGGGGTCCTCTGCGCGCGCCGCCGGTTCCCTGGCGGTTATGAACCGTCGTTGCCCCTTCCCGGCGCAGCCGCCCGGGGCCGCTGGGACGTTTTGCTGAGTTCAGGGGCTTCTCGTGGTTACCGTAATTCACAGAGTAGAAGACAAATGGCAAAAAGAACAGGAGGACTTGTGGCACCTTAGCGACTAGCACATTTATTTGAGCATAAGCTTCCGTGAGCGACAGCCCACTTCATCGGGTGCATCCAGTAATCCGATGAAGTGAGCTGTCGCTCACGAAAGCTTATGCTCAAATAAATGTGCTAGTCGCTAAGGTGCCACAAGTCCTCCTGTTCTTTTTGCAGATACAGACTAACACGGCTGCTACTCTGAAAAGAGGACAAATGGGTTTATCCAGAGCGGGCTGCCCCGCGGCATGGAGCTGGGCCTGCTCCCCTGGGCACCCCCCACCCCGCGGCCGCTCCTGATTGGAACTGATGGGGCGGGGTGGGGGCCACCGCCAAGGCAGCACCAGGCTCCTGCGAGCCCCACCCGGCTCCTGCCTCCACCGCTGTGTGACCTGAGTCCAGGGGTTGGGGGGAAATGTGGGGTCAGAGGCATCGTGCCAGGGGCTGTGCCCCTCCCGGCCAGGGCCGGAGCTGTGAGGCAGGTGCAGCCCGCACGCCTGGGGGCGTTCAGCACTCGCTGAGCTGTGTGAGGTCGCTGGGTTGTAAAACTAGGACTGGTCTGGTGGGTCCAAGCTCAGCTGGCTGGAGGCGCGGCAAGGTTGCCCCTGCTATAGCGCACTAGCTCTCAAGCCCCATGAGCACGTGTCCGGCTACCCCGCTTGGGGGAGGCTCACTCCCAACTGCAGTGTAGACACAGCCTCTGGCTCCTCGCTCTTTGACCCAGGCCTCTAGTTTAATGTAGCAAATCCCACACCCTGAAGTGTTTTCATTATTTTTCAAATGTCTCAATAAAAGCTGGTTTCAGAGTAGCAGCCGTGTTAGTCTGCATTCGCAAAAAGAAAAGGAGGACTTGTGGCACCTTAGAGACTAACACATTTATTTGAGCATAAGCTTTCATGAGCTACAGTTAATAAAGTTGCATCCGATGAAGTGAGCTGTAGCTCACGAAAGCTTATGCTCAATAAAAGCTGAGGCAGGGCTGAAATGAATCCCCCACCTAAGTGGATCTTGAGTCTGACTATGACTCTCTGAGGAAGATTCCAGTGTCCTCCTATCCCATTGTTAGGCTCCTGAGCAGCGATTCTCAATCCAGGGGCTGCTTGCAACTCAGTCAGCACATGGCTGCAGCCCCTGTGATGGCCTCAGAGCCATACAGGTAACAGAGTGGGTGGCTGTGTACCACATCACACAGACAGCGGAATCTGGGGTCCACCATGGTAAATAGGTTGAAAACCACTGATCTAAAGAGAGAACAGCAGTGAGAGGGAAGTGAGATATTTCACTGGCATAACACTCAGTTTATATAATTTTATTGAATAAAGTGACAAGATTTTTAAAATCCAATATCCCAAACACTTTCGGTAATCCTGTCACAGGGAGTACAGGAAAGGTGTTGAAAGGAAGGCCTATATGTTTGGTGCTTTTCTTGGGAAGAGTTTTTGGAATTGGGCAATACTTATTGATTGCTTTCTGTCTTAACAGGACTCTAAACCTTCTCCTATCCAGCACTAGGATTTGCCCCTCCTTTTCTCTCTCCCACACACCCCTTAAAAATTAAGCTAGGCTAATATACTGTGTTGGATCTCAGAACAGCACTTCCCCCCTGAAATGTACATTCATGGGAATGGGAGAGGGACTAAGATAGAAACTAATTAGAAAGATTTCAGAGTAGCAGCCGTGTTAGTCTGTATTCGCAAAAAGAAAAGGAGTACCCGTGGCACCTTAGGCTCTAATAAATTTGTTAGTCTCTAAGGTGCCACGGGTACTTCTTTTCTTTTTAATTAGAAAGAGGAAGTCATATCTAACTGATTATATTTAAAACAGGACAAAACATCTTTTGCTCTAATGAGTGAAATGTGCTGGCACCTGTGCTCTTCATGGGCTTAAATTCAGTATTAAAAATTAAGGACTCCATGTTCTACATATTGTGGGCTGCCTAAGGTCTGTGGGCTACACTGACTATCCCAATTTAATTTAAATATATTCAGTTATTTTGTTTAGGTATAAAAATACTTACACATCTCTCATGCCTTTTTAGCAGCTTAATCATTACTTGTTAATTAAGCTACACAGAGTTCCCAGACTTGACAAAATAAGTTAAGTTAACAGCCAGGTTTTTAATTTTTTTTGTAATTTAGTTTTAAAAGCACGTTTGTAACTATCACAAAAGATTGATATGAACTGAGGGGGAAAATGTAAGGTCAGCAAAGCTGACACTTTAAAGAAACTTGGAACACTTAAAGCTCAAGCACCAATGATATTACAGACAAGCTGTGCTCAGGAAAGTATGGCTTTAATGGTCCTACAGCTTTGATTAATTTTCTTTAATCTTGGACTGCATTTTACCCTCTGCACAAAGCAGCAATATGATCTCTAGTTGCGGCGATATAAAACTGATAAGACAGAGAAAGGCACAAATATCTCAAACATGATTAAATGCAGATGAAAACTGTCGAGATGTCAAGCCTATTACATTCAGACTATATTAAAATCTCACCAGGCCAGACAAAACCCTATAGCTGCTTGTCTCAAAAAACAGAAAATAGGCCATAAAAATAGTTAGGATATGGAAAACTAGCTTCCAAAAACTGGCTGACTTTTGTCTATCCCACTGAAGTTGTTCATATTTCTGGCCACTGAAACTTCTACAGTGGTAGTACAGCTTATGTTGATATAACACTGTTCACCCAAGCAGATTTTGAAGCGTTTCATATGACAGAGATAGTAATATACAAGCCATACATGGAAATAACTTTATACACCCCTGAAACCAGCTATATCAGGGTGAAATGCAGCAGCTGTTTAACAGCATACCTACAGTGCTGGCTACTTAGGACAGCAAGTGAGCAATACTGTATTAAAATACAGGAGGATTTTAGGCAAACATAAAATTATCCTAGGTTGGGACACCACATTTAACACTGAAAGAATTCTTACAGAAATCACCACAAGATCTTTAATGCCCATACAGCTAGCCAGGCCCTCAGTTTGAGGGTATGTCTACTACAAGTGCTACAGCAATGAAAGGTATTTTTCCATTGCTATGGTAAATCAACCCTCTCAACAGGCAATAGCTAGGTTGATGGATGAATTTTTCCTTTGACCTGGCAGTATCTACTCTGGGCCTTAGGTTGGCTTAATTGCATTTCAGGGGTGCTTGAATTTTTCACATCCCTGAGCAACATAGCTAGGTTGACCTAAATTTTAGGTGTAGATCAGACCTTATATCTCACCTGATCTATGGCAGCCCCAGCAGTACAATGCCTTTTCATGTAGCATTGATTTAGTACTGATGTAAAGAGAAGTGTCCTATCTGTTTAGACTCTGATTCAGGAAAGCACCTCTAACATCTTCAGGAAAACATTCAAAACACGTACTTTGAGCACATGCCTAAATGATCCTGAGACAAATGGGATTTAACCATGTGATAACTGATTTCCTGAATCAGCGCCTTAATGACTAAAACCCCTTGCTGGATTTGCTTGGAGGACTCCCATTAAAATACTGCCTGGGCTAACTTAAACTAAACTAAACTAAACTAGTCACAGAAAAAATGGAGGCAGCATGTGGAAGGTTAGAAAAAGTAGGATAAGTAAGGTTACTTATACAGACTGTGAATCTAAGCATAGCTTATCAGATAAAACTGAATAATTAAAAAAAATTAGGGGCTGTCATCTCAAATTCTGATGATTGAATAAATCAGAAACTCAATAGTAGCATAGCCTTATAATTCATAATTAACTGTTCATTATTTTTCCACTTATTATCAAAGTAATTTCTTGTTTTGACTGATACAAGCAGCCCTTCACCAACCACTCATGTCAGGAAACTTTCATCATCTTGTAGTATCTGGACCCATCTGATCACCAGGATGCATATCACAGTTTACAAAACACATGGCAGGGCTCTTGTGGAAGATTGAAAATTCAGATCTGCCTCCTTTATTAAATGGTATCTTTATACAGTCAGTGATTAAATTTTCTCAAAAATAGCTGCCAAAAGTGATCAGTGTTATCAAAATGAAGGGTGGAAGTTGTGTTATTTTTAATTTTAAAAAATTGGAATGCTGAAGTTTTGATAAAAATTAACAATGACTGAATTTAGGCATAGGGCAGTGCAATATACAAGTGTTCAGTCCCTGAAGGTCCCTTTCATATGTTGTCTCAGGTACAATTTTCAATACTTACCATGCACTATACTTCTTTTGTCACTAGGTGGAGCCCTTTCCATATCCACTGCTATTAGATTATAGCATGGGTAAGGCCCTTCATTTCTGAGTTTTGGTTTAATTTCCTGGGAATTTATCAGTTTATTTCAATAAATAAAAACAGGTGAAAGTTGGTGCAAAAAATTAACTTCAGTTTTTCTTATGAATATCATAGTTTATGAGGGATAGGACAGAAAAAAAAACAATAGAGAAAAGTAAAATCGTGTTTATGAAAACCCATTACAAAAATAAATTTCTTTTAAAAACAAAAGCAGTTTATTGTTGGTGACTTACACAGTTATGGTTGATATAAGGGACTTCTGTATGAATTCCACAGCTCACTGTCTTCTGGTTGTTTTTTAAAAGTGTCAAAATCCTCTTTATGTTCTGAAACATAGTCAGATGCAGTTTTTTTGTTTTCAACCCATTTAGCATGAAATGATGTCTTTGCTGCACAAAACTGAAGTATTCCAGTATTTCTGTGACTTAGAAAAGGCTTCCTCCTCTAGCAACCAAAGTGGGTTACTATCACCTGAAGGACACCAGAGAGATTAGACAAAAAACAGTACTTGAACAGAGCCCCCATCCGAATATCATCTTCCGTGCCACAGAGGTTTGGACTAGGAATGTAAAATACTAACCAGTTAACTGGTAAGTATTGGTCATACCAGTTAACCGACCCTAACCGTTAACCCCTAGCCCCAGGGCCAGCCGGAGCAGCCCCAGCCCCAGGCTGGCCTGCTGGAGCAGCCCCAGCCCCGCGCTGACCTCAGCCTGCTGACCCCAGGCGCGCTGGCCGGCCGGCCGACCCCAAGCCCGTGCTGGCCAGCCAACCACAGCGGCTCCAGCCCCTCTCCTTTTATTTGGTTAACTGTTTAAACGACAATCATTTAAACTTTTTAATGTGTTTGAATTGTTTAAACGGTTAACTTTTTAAATGGATATTTACATCCCTAGTTAGGACACAGGGCCTGGGAGCCAGGAGAGAGCAGATCCCAGTCACTGAGACACAGACCTGCCAGCAGCTGGCAGGCTGCCAGTACTCTCCTCCCCACACCATTTGCTCCTCAACTTCATGTCCCTGGGGTCTGCAGGGGGATTGAAGTGACTGATGTTGCCAGGCCAGGAACAAAGAGGTGCTGCTGTCTGGGGGGGGGGGGGCGGGTAAAGGAGACAGTGCTCTTTCCTCTAGGGCTCATGTATGAGCAGTGACACATCCCTGGGCCCAGCTACTCATGGGAGAGCAGGGGGCAAGTGAGATGCTTAGTCCTTGTGGAGTCAATTGGGAGGAGAAGTGGTGCCTGATAGGCAGGTGTCCAGTACTCATGGGGGGAGCGAACAGTGGGAGAAGGGTTTGACCAGCGATGGAGAGGGGGACAGAGGAAGTGAATGAGGCTTTATACCCAGGGCCATGCTGGAAGGCCAGGAGCCAGCAGGGGGCCAATACTCATGAGGGCAGCTTCCCTTTCCCGGTGGCCTGTCACTGCACTAGTCTGCCACCTTGGCAGGCCTCCCCCCCCCCCCCACCAAAGTTGCCTTGTGCACAGCCATACTGAAGAGACCAGTGGGGAGTCTGCAAGCAAGAGATGGGGTCCAGGGAGTTCAAGCAAGTGCAAAAATACAGGTAGTTTCTTAATTGGGTGGACCCCATCCCTTTCCAGTCCTCCTTCATGGAACACACAGCATCCCATGGTCAAGGAAGCCAAAGCCATCCCATTGACACCATCATGAGGATGCTGAGTAGTGTTAGAGGTTCAAATCTGGGGTCATTTGAGAAAGGGGTTCCTAGGCTATAGACCTCTCCCAAAACCCCCCCAGCATTTTACAAAATCAATAGGTTCTTATAACAGGATTTGCACACACCTGTGGCTCATTCTTAGAGCCCTGCACGGATACCAAAACGTGTATCTGCATCTGATCTGCGATCTGCAAAAATTCCACGGATTTGCAGGGCTCTACACTGCTGCCGGGCTGAGGCTGCGAGGCACCGCCTTCCCTGCCGGAGCCTGATCAGGGAGAGTCACACAGGCAGCTGTGGGGAGCCCGTGTGGAGTCACAGACCCTCCACCTGCCCTCAGCCAGATGGGGAGCCTGGGGATGGGGACATGGCCAGGTCTGCTCTGCCCCCTCTTCCCCCCCTCTATACCCCGCAGGCAGGTGGAGAGTCCACCACAGCTCTCCATGGCTCCCCAGCTGATCTCCACACTGGCCAGGGAGAGGGGGCGACCTGTGGAGCTGCCTGGGGGCTGTTCAGGCCCCCTGCTCAGGGCAGGTGGAGGGACCCAGACTCCCCTCAGTTGCCAGTGTGGCTCTCCCCTACCCAGTTCCAGCTGGGCCACAGCCAAGCCACGGTAAGACAAGGTGGGCAGCTGCAGGAAGCCGTGGCAGACCCTTCACTGGGCAGGGCACTTGAGCAGTTTCCCGCCTTGTATCCTTGCCCCCCAGGTGCCCCACCCAGTGTTCTGCCCCCCAGGCCCTCCTGCCCAGGGCAGTTCCTCACAGCTGCTTCCCTGGCTCTTATCAGAGCCCTGCACAGATGCAAAATTTTTATCCACGTCCACGCTATCCACAAAAATGGTCCACAGATATTCGCATCCATGGATCCGGATAGCCACAGATATAAAGCAGATACCTGCAGATTTGCAGAGCTCTACTCATACTATCATTCTGAATGTCCCCCAACTGATTTCAGATGCTTGACATTTATTTCAACTGGTGCCTGGCACCCACTGCCCTTTGGGGAAGTAGTATTGAAAAACAGATAACAGAACATATAATAGAAAGGTCAAAATGTAAGCGTTTACCTCTCTAGAATGGTATGTGCTAAAAAGATTGAAATATTCATTAGCAGCAAGACTAGGTAAGAAGGTTTGCAGGCAGTGCGTTGCTATAGCAATTTGGTGTCTCAAGAGAACATGCTGTGGTCATTGAACTAAGGTACATTCATGCACTGTAAATTCAAACCCTACCCTTGGTAGCAATCTGAGAATGATCTGTAGGCATGTTGCTTCTATCCGCTTCTGTTTTGCTTTGCTTTTTTTTTTTTTTTTTTACTATTGGGGAAATATGTGCTGCTAATTTGTACAGCTAATTTACAAGGGATTCTAACTTTTCTGAAGGATAATAAATTACATACTTTACACAGACAAGTGAGAGCAATTGCTGGCCATGTTGCTACTTTTTCCACCTGGGGGATTATTATAGCAGAGCACCACCACCGATTAACTAGTGGGAGGCTGAAAGACAGAATAATGTAGTCATCTTTCCTGAACAATGGAATTGAGTGTGCTTAAAGACAAGGGGTCCCTGACACCCAGTCCCCTAACATGAGGTGCTTATAATGTTTTTAGATTTTTATAAAATTTTTGGTGCACTGCTGGGGATATTGGGGTTAGAGCAGTGAGGGGGAATGTAGGTGTGTATGGGAGCAGTGGTAGGGATGTATGGGCTGAGAGAGCAGGAATGAGGAATTAGGATGTTGAGGAGTAGGGAGAGAGGGGTTGAGGCCAGGGGGATAAATGGTTAATGGGTCATAGGAGAAGGGTTGGGGATTCAGGGGATGTGGGACAAAGATGGAGGACATGGGGGCACATGGCCTGGGGAGTGGGTGTGCCTGACAGTCTCACATTCTCCCGTCCCATCCTGTGTGCGCGCTAGGATCTGGAATTTTGGAACATGGAATTTGTCTGTGATTTCTCTCCCTACCTTGTCAGCAAGTCTACCCTCCAAATGTTCAAAGCACTACTATTATGGTTCTACCACAACAAAATTTACAGGAGTGGGGAGGCCTACTTAGGAATCACATAGCCTCCTTTTCCTTTAGTTAGCTCCGTCAGCCTCAGACCTACATGATCATTACACCTGCCTAAATGAACACTAACTAAAAATAATTCTCTTTCTGTTAAAAAACCCCAAAAAACTAGTACATTCATGGACAAAAAACCCTCAGTTAATGTCAGGAATTATAACATTCAAAAACCAGTAGGAGAACACTTCAATCTCCCTGGTCACTCAATAACAGACCTAAAAGTGCCAATTCTTCAACAACAAAAAAATAAAACTGCAAAAACAGACTCCAACGAGAAACTGCAGAACTGGAATTAATTTGTAAACTGGACACCATCAGATTAGGCCTGAATAAAAACTGGGAGTGGATGGGTCACAACAAAAACAAATTTCCCTCTATTGTTCCTCATACCTTCTTGTGAGCTGTTTGAAATGGGCCACCCTCATTACCACTACAACAGTATTCTATTGTTGAGACTAGCCCACTTTAATTGAACTCTCTCTCATATATATACTGCTACTCCAGGCATCTGATGAAGTGGGTTATAGCCCACAAAAGCTTATGCCCAAATAAATTTGTTACTCTCTAAGGTGCCACAAGGACTCCTTGTTGTTGTTTCAGTTAATAAAAAGTTAAGGTGATATTTCATGCCCTTCCAAAACATTGAGTTCAGCAAAATTCAGACCTCTTAAAACCAGGAAATAAAGAGTTACAGTACATGCCAATGCAACTTAACTCTTCCATTTTTGTGATGCCTCAGTATACCCATAACATACATATGCACACTCCAATCTTTGCTCAGGGAATAGGGCCCATGACCACTACATGATCCAGTCTAACATCTTCTTATTGCTGAGGTAAATCTTGTTTAGGTGTACTGAACATGAGCCTACTCCACAAAAAGAACACTAGACCTGCTAAATTTTACAACCCTTAGGCACAGGATTCCATCTAACACTATATTTATACTTACCCATTATTTAACCCACATACCAATCAGATATCCTACCTCATGGATGATAATCCCCATGTCAAGAAGACCCTTGTGCACTGCTGCTGAGACACCCTTCAGAACTCATCTCCAAATTGGATCCTTCAAGATACATCTGCAACTTGTATTTTTGATCATATTTCAGGGGTGGGGGGACAGGCTTAACTCTAGCCAGAGAGATACCCTGCCCTGCATCATTTTATATCACAACGGCAGCTCTGTTAAGCCACTCCAGTTGATCCCTCTACCATTCAGAATAGCCACATTTAACATAATGATCACAGCTGGAGTGCATGAGGATAATTCTCAGTGGCTACTGCCACCTCCATGTGGCAAAATGAAGGTTGTATTGGCATGTTTGATTCCATATGTCCTAGTTTTCAGAAGGTCAAGGTTGAATTACCATAACTCTTTATTTCCTGGTTTTCAGAGATTTGAGTTTTTCTGAACTTGATGTTCTGGAAGAGCATAAGGTATCATAAAGCAACTGTAACTGTAAATGTAACAATTTTTTTGGTCAGTGAATTTTTATTAGAGACTTTTTTTAATCTAGCAGATTTTCCTCATTCAGTTACATTTAGTAGGGTCTGATCCTTATACCACTGATTTTAGTGGTACAAAAGCAGCTCCAAGATACTTAATCTGTATTTATCAGAGGTTTTGTTTGTATTAATCTAAATTGGAAGACCTCTCACCACCCTCTAATATGCTATCAGCTGGTTTGTTACAGGAAATCTGTCACTGCAGAGAAGTAGGGCTGTAGATATATCAGTGACTTTCCTACTGTGCTTTACAGGACAAATTCTGTGATACCAAAAAAGGGCAGAACAACTTTTTCAATTTAAAGTGTTATGTACTAGACTCTCCTTTTCTTCTGGGTCGTACTAACAGGACACTAGATGTGGAGGGCTCTGAGTTACTACACAGAATTCTTTCCCAGGTATCTGCCTGGCGGGTCTTGCCCACATGCTCAGGTTCTAACTGATCACCATATTTGGGATTAGGAAGAAATTTTCTCCTGGGTCAGATTGGCTGAGCCTGAGGGGCGCGAGGGTTGCCTTCCTCTGCAGCATGGGGCACAGGTCACTTACAGGTTTAAACTAGTGTCTATGGTGAATTCTCTATAACTTGAAGTATTTAAACTATGATCTGAGGACTTCAGTAACTCATCCAGAGGTTAGGGGTCTGTTTCAGGAGTGGATGGGTGAGATTCCGTGGCCTGCAATGTGCAGAAGGTCAGACTAGATCAGAGGTCTCAAACACACGGCCCGCGGCCGGATGCGGCCCACAGGATTGCCCCCCATAGTTCTGCAAGCCCCGCGCAGCTCCCTGAAGCAGCAGGCACAACATCCCTGCGGCCCGGAGAGTGGGGGCGGGGGGGAAGAGGGCTCCATGCGTTGCCATGGCTTCCAGGCACCGCCTCCCACATCTCACATTAGCCGAGAATGACGAATGGTGGCCAATGGGAGCTTTGGGGTTGGTACCTGGAGGAGCAGCAAGGCAGTGCACAGAGCCCTGTGCCCTTGCCCTCCTCCCTCCCCCAGGCATCAGGGCCATCCCGGAGCATCCCAGAGCAGAGTGGAGCAGGAGCAGGGGCCCGGGGCCAGGGCAGGCCGGGAGCCTGCCCTGGCCCCGGTGTGCGCTGTTGCCACTCCGGACACTGCACCCCAAACCCCTCCTACACTCCAACCCCATGCTCTGAGCCCCCTGCCACACCCTGCACCCTGACCCCCTGCTGCACCCCAAACCCCTCCTGCATCCCATACCCCAACCCCCTGCCTTGAGCCCCCTGCCACACCCTGCAGGCGGAGTTGGGGTGGGGACTTCAGGGAAGAGGTTGGAATGGGGGCAGGGCCTCATGGAAGGGATGGAGTAGGGGCAGGGGCAGCGAGGTGGGGTGTCAGTGATGCAGCCCTTGGGCCAATGTACTAGTCCTCATATGACCCTCGTGGTCATTTGAGTTTGAGACCCCTGGACTACACTATCACAATGGTCCCTTCTGACCTTAAAGTCTATGAGTAAAGTTAGGTGAACTTAGGGTGACCAGTTTTCCCGATTTTATAGGGACAGTACCGATTTGTGGGTCTTTTTCTCATATAGGCTCCTATTACCCCCCACCCCCGTCCTGATTTTTCACATTTGCTGTCTGGTAACCCTAGGTGAACTTGAGACCTCTATAAAAATAGAGTGTATACAGAAAACAGGTAATACAGGCTTAGAATACTTGTGATATTCAAAGAAATACTAGTGATATAATTTCTATTGTACATACAACTAATTCATACTATTATTTCAATCCTTAGGACATAAACAGCCTTCTAAATGAATATTTATTATTTCTGTTCTGTAATTGAAAATGTGTTCAGTTTAAAAGCAAAATAGGTAATAGTCATCTCTGGTGTGAATCCACGAATGTCAACAGAATTGGACTAGGGCTGAGTTTGGCTCATTGTGTACAAATTTTGAGGGGTTTGGTTTGGGTTTTTGCCAGTCTCAAACCTAATAGAATGCATTGATGAAGTTCAACTGATTGTATGTTTATGAGCCCATAGTGGTGGGTATGATATTCACACCCTACCCACTATTCTATTAGTTACAAAATATGCCTTTTCAAGTATCATTTGAGAACTAATAATCCACTGATCATTAACATTTTTGCATGATGTACTGGTATGTACATGGTGGGTATTAAGAGTTATGGATATATGCTAGAATTATGAGTAAAATGTGTGTAAACCAACTATGTCAGGGGTAGCTGTGAAATAGGCCTGTCCTAAACAAAGGAATGTGTGTTTACTTCATTGGATGAGAGCATCCCAGTTTGGAAGCTACAACAGCAAAACCTTGTGAGGCACCCAGGGTTACAGGGCAGGCAGTGACAAAACCCCTCACTGGTCTGGATTAAACCCCTGGACCCCACCACAGTGGTTGGGCTGCCCAGGTATTCTATTCCCATAAAAATGAAGCTTGCCCATGAAGAGAAGAGCTGCATGCCCTGAGACCAGGCAGTTGCAAAACAGTTCCAGATAAGGGAAAGTACATAACCGCTAGGGTAGGTTAAAAGATAGTGAATTGAATGGAATGATGACGCTTGATTTGAACTTTATTCATGAGACTTATCCATAGACTTTGAACTTTACTTGTGCAGTGGGAACTCTTGCCAGCTGCATTTCTGTGTAATCTCTAGGAATGATATTGTATGTGATTTGATTGTATCACAAAAATTTAAGGCTTGAATTCAAGCAGTGTGATCATACAATCTTTCTTGTTTTCTTTGGTTTTTCCTTGTAATTGTCTATGAATGACTATAGATATAAAACCAAATCACTCAAGTAGGTCTATTTGCCTCTTTGAGCCTCTTTGTGTGAGTAATAATAAAATAATAACTGATACTTAGTGCACATCTATCACTTCAGATTTTAAAAGTGTTGTACACAATTAGTCATGAGCACATCTGTGAAGTAAGTAAGGTGAGCTGAAGTTGGAGTCTGGTAACAGATCACCTACAGAGTGCTATTGTTATGCTAATTTACCTTGTTCCATAGTGGTGGTCATTCCAAACATTTGTTTCCATAGTGCTTCTAGTGGAGGCACAGAGTCAGGGAAAATGGCGTGTGGAATTGGTAATAGCTACATAGCCTCTTATTTGTAGATCATGAATCAAATCTGTGCCAACTCAAAAAACCAAGAATTGTAACCATATTGATAATTTCTATTGGTCAGTTCAGTCATAATTTTTTTTAAAACCCACCTGATCACAATCGACTCCCTTCTTGGTAGCAGCAGTAAAGAGGCTGAGGACTGAATGAGTCTGTAAACTGAACTAGTTCTCACTTCCAGGTCAGAGTTGAAATACATTGGCAAGGAAGTGATACCGTTATGCATTCATGTGTCCATTTGTCTCTGCTAAGTAACGGACAACTTATTTCACATATGACAACTGCCAGATGACAATAACTTTCAGTTATTGCTGATCTTGGCTGGATATGAATTGCTGACAGACTGTTTCCCAAAATCACCTGAATCAGTCAGTCCCCTTCACAAGTTTTCTTCATCCACCTGCCTTCTTTCATCCACATGCACTGTAGCTTCTAAGCAGGGCCTGCCACCTTCCTTTTACTTTTCTGTTTGTCCTCTCCTCACCTCCTGTATTAAAAGCTACAATTAATTTGCTTGGCATCATATCCCTCTATTGGTTCATAAAGGGGCTGCAAACTTCACTTACCCTCTCACTCTCTTCCTCATCCACTCTTCACCACAGCAGTTAAGAGCAATGCAAAAGATTCCAGGTAATGATTTTTGCTTGTGATTTCACATGAGAGCCCTCCGTTCACTGCATGTTAGACTTTCTCTGTTCTCTTGAATGCCCACTTCTGACCCTATTCTGCTTTGAGAAAGGCACCTTGAAGTGGAACATTTATAGCATTAAGGTATGCAAACATGAGAGGAGATTCAGCTACAATACATTAATTCAAAGCTGCCGTATGAACAAAAGAAAAAAACCTTTTATATATTGCCTATTGGTTGGCTTCAAATAGCATGGGAATGGATGATGAGTAGCATTCAAGCATCAGCAAGAAACAATATCAACTAAATCCTTTTTGAGAGACTTTGGATTAATGTTTGTTTGTGCTGAAACAATTATATACTTGCATGCCCACATAGTTTCAACTTGAGTTGGGGCCAAATCCCATCTCCAAACACCCCCTAAATTTGAGGCCATTCAGTTCTGGATCTGAACTTTATGACTAGCTCATGGCTAAATAATGACCTCAACCAAAAGCCTGGATCCAAACTACCATCCATAAGCTTGATTTATATTTAATAGTTAGGTCAACATAGCTATGTCAGTCCAGGGTGTGACAAAATGATCCTGACCACTATAGCTATGCATCCTAGCCCTCTATGTAGATGCAGCTGTGTTGAAAGAAGAATGCTTCCATCAATGTAGCTAATTTAATTTGGGAAGGCAGTTTTACTACACCGATGGAAAAACCCCTTCTGTCAGTGTAAGCTGTCTACACTGTTATGCTGGCATAACTAGCCAATTGAGGGGCTCATCGTTAACAGGAAACTAGGCAAAACTATACTTTCAAATGAATTTTGCTTCCAAATTTTGGGTTTGTTCAAACCTCCACCCTGCCCAAACTCTTAACAAATGTGTAAGTGTGCCATAAAAATCCATGAAGAAAACGTTCACACAAACTTCTGTGAACCAAAGCAGCTAATTTTGGCAAGGCTCAACATGTTTTCTAGACTCACTTCAGCTACTATTATGAAGATAACCCAAGCATTCTTTCCACAAGGGTCTTTTCTGCTTCTCCCAGGACAAAATGATAACACAGGCATCAAAGATTTGCAGCATCAGAGAGCCATGGACCAAGATGATTTCTTCGTAGCAACAGAGCTGCAGGACAACAGAGGCTTGTTTTCCAGTGGTGGCGAGTGATAGAAATCCCACTATTTCTCAGTTAGATTCAATAATTTTGAGAAGGCTTGGGTGCCCTTTCACTAATATAAATGTACAGTACTGTATTTAACACATACCTCTTAATATATTTTGTTTCCACAGCAATCAGCTGCTGCCTTTAGGGGGATAATAAAACAAATTTCCATTCACACAAACACATTATGATGTATTGTGACTGATTTACTTATTTCAGGAAAGCTAAGAAGGAAACATACACAATAGTAGCCTTGTCAGTTAGAATAAATAAATACTCGGATGTCTGGATGAAATAGCAATTATCCACTGAAACTCAAGCAGATGTACGGGGTGTGAATTACAGAAAAGGGGATTGGGGAATTAAAATCAGCAAAACTGATTTGAGTAATTAATCAGCAGCAGGATACATGTGTTTGTGTGTGTGTGTGTGTGTGTGTGTATGAAATGATGATGTCCTTATTAACCATGTGATGGAGCAAATCAAGGAAAGTCAGTTTCAAAAACCAGTGTTTTGCAGATGTTCAGCCTTATGGCTACAGAAAGTTTAATGGATAGTGGAAGAATGGCCTTGTGGTTAAGGCACAAGACTGGAGGCATAGGATACAAGTTTCATTCCTGGCTTTGCCATAGATTCACCATGTGACAAGTGTCTTAGGTCCAGATCCTCAAAGTATTTAGGCTCCTCATTTCCAGTAATTTTTCAGTGATGCTGAGCACCCAAAACTCTTACTGAAGTCAATGATAGTTGTTGGTGCTCAACTCCTTTCAAAATTGGGTCCTTAATTTCTCCCTGCGGCTCAGTTTACCCACTTGAGAAAGTCACATTCAGTAACAACACCTCATATGTGTGGTGATGTGTGGCTCAATTCAATCATATTTATAAAGTTGAACTCTTCATATAGAAAGTGCTCCAGAAGTGCCAAGTGTATAATATTAATGGCCTGTGTGTCTGCCTTTCTGTGCCTTTTCTACATTGCCCATTCACTGTCTTCCCGAGAAGTGTCGATTAATTATTACCTACTATTTTTGTTATTTTAATTAATTTTGTGAATGTTTTATTATTTAAAAAAAAACAGATACAAAGTACTTTTAATTGAGCCATCCAGACATGCACATGCCTAAACTGAGTAGCCACAAAATCTTATTGTTAAGGCTGCGAATTTGTCACGGAGATCACGTGACTTCTGTAGCAGCTGGCCCAGGGTCCACCTGAGCCACTCAAGCAGCCCCTGGGCCAGGCACACCGGCCACTACTGGGACAGTCTCGGGCCATCCCCCCGGCCCCAGCAGCAGGAGGAATTTGGGTGTGGGAGGGGGCTCAGAGCTGGGGTTGGGGTGCAGAAGTGGGTGAGGGCTCTGGGCCACGCTTACCTTGGGAGGCTCTCCAGAAGTGGCGACATGTCTCTCTCTGAGCTCCTAGCTCTGCGTGCTGCCTCTGCCTGCAGGCACCATCCCTGCAGCTCCGATTGGCAGCAGTTCCTGACCAATGGGAGCTGCGGAGTTGGCACTTGGGGCCGGGGCAGTGCACGGAGCTAGGAGCTGAGGGAAGGGACATGTTGCCGCTTCCAGGGAGCCACAAGGAGCCGGGCAGGGAGCCTGCCAGCCCCACCAACCCCCCCACCCAGCACCAGTGGGGGCCCCGGGCCATGTGCTGCTGCCTGCTGCCCCACAGCACCTAGAGGGGCCCTGCACGGCTCCCCTCAAGCATCCGCAGGGTACCGCAGACTGCCCCCCATGAGCACCTGTGGCACCCCTGATGCCACCCCCCCCTCCAATATGTAGTCAGGGGTATATAGTACAAGTCATGGACAGGTCACAGGCTGTGAATTTTTGTTTACTTCCCGTGATCTGACCATGACTTTTACTAAAAATACCCATGACTAAAACATAGTCTTACAAGTTGTTGGAAACATTGTCCTTTATCTAATTTTAGACATAACACAAGTGAAAGCAACAAATGTCAGGGAAGAGAGGTTGATAGTCAGCTTTTTTGTGGGAGGGATCTTGGATGGGACCCACAAAGGAACTTAAGCATTGCAACACCAAGCATCACTGCGCCTAACATTTAGGCGCCTCGGAAATCACAAGAACACTGCAATCCAAAAAGGTGAGTGAGGTGCCTAGGCTTCCGGTACAAAGAATGGGGAGAGACAGGCATCAAAGAATGTGATCCCCAAAAGCCAGAATGCTAGCCATGATGCCTCCTAAACTAGCCAATAGGAAATGCTGATGACAGGAATGTGTAGTAACCCCCCCACACCCCAGAGATTGGTGCATAAGCCTGGAGTGCAGGAAAGCACCCAAATATCTTTTGGGGTTTGGGCCCTTATCATTTTAGTTGTCTGCTAAAGAACCTTGCATCCTGGGGTAAAAATAATAAAAGTACCCAGACATCTATAAACTCAGGCTTTTAAAGCATTCTCCAGAGACTAGTTAGAAGTGTGTACAGCCCATGCACAATCTGTGTCAATTACAACAACCATTTTGTTAAGTTAATCATTTATCATGAGCCTAAATTACATGGTGACAGAGGGGAATTGGGAATGAAGGGATACAAATCCATCTCCAGTTGTTAGTCACCAAACATTGTTAATACTTGATTTCTCATTGGGTGACTTATTAAATGAGTTGGTGGTTTCAGTCTAGTTCTTAAAGAAGACGTGTCCACTTAATAAAAACCAGAATCCTAATTAGCTGCCTTGTTGGCAGTCTCAACAGAAAGGTCAAGGAGGGAATTACTGCCTTGCCTCTAAAATCAATTGAACAGGGCTGAAGCCATTGACAGGCTAGTGCAGAGAAAGATTGAACTTCCACTGTATGTGCAGTACTGGTACCTGTTGTATATAAACAGAGGTCTTTACTCTTCATGGCTGTCAAGCAAACAGGTTCACCAGATCTATAATTCATTTACAAAAATAAAAAGCAGATGAGAAGCCCGTCCTCCTAATATCTAACTCAGAATTGAATGAGGATTCTCTGTCTTATCTTTTCCAAAGAAACTCCAATGTGTTGGCTACTTCCCAGACAGCCTGCAGCTGTTCCCAGTACTTGGGAGTGGTTGCTGGACCCATGAGTTAAAAATAATCCGAACAGTGGAAAATTGATGACATACTGAATTTCTCAACAACTACCTAATGTGAAAAGAAAGAAAACAACTCAAAATATAGTCCCAGGAGCATTGATTTATGCACAAAACATTTATCTTGAATTTAAACCCTATGACACAAAAATGTTCTGATTATTATCAGCAATCACTAAAAAATAAGGGCCCAAATTTGTTCCCACTTAAGTAATTGACTTCAGTAAAAGCAGGATTAGACCTTTAATTCTTATTCCACAATTTCCATTGGGGTTCTCCTGTGATTTAACACTTAGAAATATGGAAAAAATGGTGTATTGAAAAGTGGAAGATCAATATATTAATTTATCAGCTCACCTCATGTATATAAGTGATGACTAGCTGCCTAAATACATCTGGAATTCTGTGTGATTAAAAAAAATCCACCACTACATATACAATATACGGCATAAAAACACACTTTTTGCAGGAATTAGTGGGGAATAGAGAGGACTGTGTTTTCTGATACTCGAGCTGAGAGACTCATTTTGTGAAAATATACACACACACCAGCACTGGACATAAATTGGATGTTCTCTGAGGTCACAGAAATCCACACTGCTGTTTTCATTTGTGTGATTCCATTATAGATTTAGCTATCATTGTAATTAAAAAGCAAAACTGTGTAGCAGCATGCTCGGGAAAGGATATACGATAGTTAAATCTATAATGAAAGCAATGAGTATAACACAAATGAAAACAATACTGTGGATTTCCGTGGTCTCAGAGTACATCCAATTTATGTCCAATTCGGGTTCTCTCTGGTGAAAGGGATAGAAGAGGTGAAGCTATCTAGTTTATTACATTTTCTAGGAAATTAGGTCAGCTACATACTCTGGAAATTACCCAGTTTCACCTTCCATTCTAAATGGATTTATTGAGTTTTTCTCTTAATGTTCTACGTGTGAGCTGCTCACTCCGAGCATCTACCCCTGATTGCACCCCAGGCACTGATTGCTGGGAAGAACTTTCATCCTGCTTTGCATAAAATATCACCCCAATACAAGAGAAACTCATGATGGCTGGGCACTCTAATGAACAAGTTGGTGTTAACCACCCCATAGCCCCTGACAAAATTTGGCCGATTGCATACAATGAAGTAGAAGCTCCTGGAAATATTTTGAGCCACCACCTGCAAAATGGACCTGTGAGCTGTTGGCTAGTGAAAGTCAACCAAAAAATCCTGTGCTTGTTTCTAATGGAAATGATCAACACCTCCTGCATAGTAGTAAACTCTCCTACTTCCCTGAAGAATGCAACAGTCACCCCAGTTCTCAGGATAACAACAACTGATGCAGAAAGCCTCTCCAATTATCAGACTGTGTCCATCCTCCCATTCCTAAGCAAAATCATTGAAAAAGTACAACAACTTGTGACATCTGCAAGCATCCTGGGTGCCAGTCTGGGGAAACATCTACACTGTAATTGGGAGTGTGCTTCCCAGTATGGGTTGACAGACACCCACTAGCTCTGCTC
The DNA here is from genome assembly GCF_009764565.3 of Dermochelys coriacea. NCBI lineage: Eukaryota > Metazoa > Chordata > Testudines > Dermochelyidae > Dermochelys > Dermochelys coriacea. The sequence goes on from NC_050068.2 coordinate 238,961,046, forward strand.
AAGCTAGTTCACAAAAAAATAGCATTGTAGGTAAGGATAGCATGAGTGGCATCTCGGGCTCGCTGAGTGCAACCTGCCTACCCCCTATGTATGTACTCAGGTGGTTGGCCAAGCCACCACCCATGGTACCCCAGGCTACACTACTATTTTTAGTGCACTAGCTTGAGCATAGCTAATGCAGGTCTGTTTACACACACTGAGATGCATGCTTCCAACTGGACGTACCCAGGGATAATTCTAGTGACACTAGAGTTGACTCTCTCATGGTAATGTATGAAAGCCACACCTGAATGCTCATACTAAGGCCTGGTCGACAGTATGCAGTTATTTCAGAATTAGCCAAGTTACTTTGAAATAAAACTGATTCCATCTACACGACCAAACCAGTTTTTTCGATTTAAAGGGCTCTTTAATCCGATTTCTGTACTCCAACTCGGCAAGTGGAGTAGTACTAAAAATTGAGATTGCAGTTCCGGGTTACAGGTACTGTGGACACAATTTGTCAATATTGGCCTCCAGGAGCTATCCCAGAATGCTCCCTTGTGACCACTCTGGGCAACACTCTGAACTCTGATGCACTAGCCAGGTAGGAAATAAAAGCCCTGGGAACTTTTGAATTTCCTGTTTGGTCACCATCAGCACAGGCGACCATGCAGAGTCTACCATCACAGGTGACCACACAGTCCCAGATTCGCAGAGGAGCTCCAGCATAGTCCGAACAGGAAGTACTGGATCTCATCGCATTTTGGGGAGACAAATCTGTTGTGGCAGAACTACATTCCAAAAAAAGAAATGCAAATACGTACGCTAAAGTCTCCAGGGCCATGACGGAAAGAGGCTACTCCAGGGACACAGAACACTGTCGTACAAAAATCAAGGAGCTCAGGTAAGCGTAACAAAAGCCTGGGAGGCACTAAGGCAGTGTTGCCAATTATTGCAACTTTATTGCAAGTCTTTCACTAGTTGAAGTTTTACTTAATGCTCCAGTTTTCAGAGATAAGTGATTAGATGAGAAATTTGTTTTAATTATTATTATTGTTGTCTCATGGTTGATGAGAAAAAAAAATGAAAATGTGATTCAAGTGCACCCTAAAAACTCAAACCAGAAGGCTAATAAAAACCCTCAACTTTTTTTTTTAAATGTCATTATTTTTAAGCCAGTCTCAGGATTTTTGTGAGCTTGATTCATGATTTTGGAATATTGGGGATTGGCAATCATATTGATGTCTAATTTCTGGGCCAATCTGTAAAGTTTAAAAAGATTTGAAGAGACAATCCATTTTAAATTCATGCCACCATATAATCTGTTTAAACAAATTTGTTTCTTTCCCATGAACTCAGTGTCTTGGGATTGTTGTCACTATAAATCAAATACCAGAAGAGTAACATCTTTGTGGTCCAATTTGAATTTGAATTGCCAGCTTGAGGGGACTCGATGGCTCAGGGAATTATTAAAGCACTGTAGAGTCTTATACAACCTACATTTACCATCAGCTGAGAGAGGATGGATGGTCTTGCACTTAAAGCACTGGACTGGTACACAGAAAAGCTGGGTTTAATTCCTATTGTTGCTTCAGGCTTCCTTTGAAACTTTGGGCAAAAAAAATCTGTGTTTCAGTACCACCTCTGTAAAATGGGACTCCTACTCATTGTCTATTTTGATCATAAGATCTTCAGGGCAGAGACTTTAGGCCAGCTTCCATCATCCTTATTCATTCAATCTGCCTCCTTGCAGACTAAGGTTACAGAGTAGCAGCCGTGTTAGTCTGTATTTGCAAAAAGAAAAGGAGTACTTGTGGCACCTTAGAGACTAACAAATTTATTAGAGCATAAGCTTTCGTGAGCATCCGATGAAGTGAGCTGTAGCTCACGAAAGCTTATGCTCTAATAAATTTGTTAGTCTCTAAGGTGCCACAAGTACTCCTTTTCTTCTTGCAGACTAAGGTACTAATCATTGTGACTAATGGTTTATATGAAGTATCTCCCACAATGGGGCCTTGATTTTGAGTCAGGTCTCTAGGTGTCACTGTAAATTAATGAATAAACATTAACTAACAAAATTGAGGTGGACTGATGATTTTGGTGGTCTCACTCTAGTTACTAGTGGAGAGGTGTTCACAACACACAGACTATTACCACACTTGTTGGTAGTCTCAACTACTGACTTGTGAAACTGAACTTTTCTCCCAGACACAGAAAATGAACTCTAGCTTCTTCACTTCAGGGTTGAGGCAGTGTAGAGAAGTTCACATTGGCTGTGCCCATCCTGTACCTGGTCTGTGGATACATTAATGACTTCCATCTCTCAGAATGTCAGCTGCTACTGTCATATTGTGGGGTTCAATCCAGACCAGTGAGGGGTTGTGTCATTGGTAATCCTGTGACCCTGGGTACCTTCCGTGCTCTGCTGAGGCTCACAGCTTGGACAGCAACAGCCAGCAGATAAGCATGGAGAGCATCTGTGTGTTAAGCAGCTCCGGATCAGCACTCTGTTACACTCTGTTACAGCACTCTGTTTGTTACACCCCAAGCCTTTGGTCTTTACCAGCCTTGATAACTACAACCAGTGACTCCAAGTCCTGAATTTTCCCCCAACCATGTGCTTTGCTATGTCCAGTCCTTTCCTGGATGTAGCATATTGAGTACTCACCGCTGCAGCCTCTCCTGCCTGTCATCCGGGAATTAGCTCTTTCCAGCCTCAGACCACCTCCTGTTGGACGGTGTCTCTCCTGCCTCAGGCCCCATGTCCCTCCTCGACCCCAGTGCCCTTTACCATGGGGGCTCACCTCAGTACCCCCACACTCTGGGTCTCCCCTCCCAGGGGAACCCCCAACCCTCTACATCCACCTTGCCTCAGTGGCAACTGCCAGTTGTCATCTAGCCCCCTTTCTCTGAGGCAGACTGCAGTCTGTAATGGCCACTCATCACTGGCAAGGGGGTTGGACCAGCTGCCTCTGCCTATCCCCAGGATGCACCTCTGCAACCCCAGTACCTCCTTAGGCCTTTAACAAGGCCTCAACCTGGGGAGTTGCCAGGCTGGAGCTCCCCAGCTCCTCTTGCCCTTCCACAGCACTACTTTGCTTTGCTTCCAGTACCCTGTGCTCCTAAGCAGCTAGGTCCTTCCCACTCCAAAGCTGGAGTGAGACTCTCTCAAAAGCTAGATAGAAACTGTTTTGCCTTCTGGCCTGGCAGCTCTTTTATAGGGCCTGGTCTGGCCCTGATTGGCTGCCTCCCAGCCTCTTCTTATTGGCTCTCAGCCCCAGTCCTCGCCAAGGGCTGGCTTTTAACTCTTTCAGTGCCGGAGCGGCATGACTGCCCTGCTACACTGGACTACTCAGGTGAATGATAAGGTTTGTTTGCTCCTTTAAAGAGTCAATACCCAGCAGTTTGCCACATTAACTGGAGTTAACAATCACTTCAATTCAAATACCTCCCTAGATTGATTTAGATTAAAATAAACAATTTTATTAACAACAGGACATAGATTAAGTGATGCCGGTAAAATAAATAAAAACAATGGTTACAAGCAAATACATGTGAAAAACATGCATCTAGATGTCTAAAATTTAATCTAGCAAGGAAAAGCCTTTGTTTAAAATGGTTTCTCTCACTAATCACTCTTTGTCCGGCATAGTTGACTGTCTTTTAGTCAAGTCCTTCCACAGAAGTACAGGGTGCTAATTCCCCTTTTCTTCCTAAGTGAGAGATAACTTGGGGGTCTTTGCTCCTCCCTTTTATAGTCCAGTGAACCTTTGAAATGGATTATTCTGTAAATTACACCCCAAAATAAAGTTCATTCAGAGTGCGAGAAAGGAGACCTGGAGTCTCACAGTAAAGGAAGTTCCATGCTGATTTCATTCCCTGCTGGTGTTTGCTAAAATGGAAATAGATCTCTTCCTGCCCTATGTGATGCAAATGAATGGCCATTTGACATGGGATCACTAATGGACTCTGATGACACTTTGCTGGAGGTGTTGCTGTATCTTTTGTTTGAGAGAAACCTGTTTACCCACTTGGCAGATGTACAACTAAAATGTGTTTATTTCCTTCATATTTGTATGGTCCCAGGGGATTTTTTGTACATACATCATGCAAGAACATTAATGATTAAAAATTTAGTTTATCTATGATTCCTTACATGAGACATATCGGATACAGTTTATGACATTAATGAATTGGGCTACACAGAACTGGTCAGGGCAGCTGAAACTCACTACCAGATACCAGTGAATCCATTGCCCTCTTGCATTGGGATGCTGTTAGGATCACAGCTAAATTTCCACAAAAATAAGTTTTTTAAAACTTAAGAAACAATATACGTAGCAACTTGCATTCTTTCTAAACTATCATTTTAGACTATCAACCTAAACTTTAGATTTAGCATGCTGCAGGCTACAACAGTCCTGACTATAACGCTATAGAAAAAGACACGTTAGAAACTGTTTTCTCCACCAAGAGCGTTTCTTCATCATTTGTTTTTGTGCAGATTTTCACACACAATAGCTCCCTTTAAATTTTTGATTAACCAACATTTTCTCCAAAAGAAGATATTTACCAATGTATAAAATGATTTATTTCAGTATTGTCTCTTCAGGATACGTTCCCAAATGCCTCAAATAGCCAAAAATAAATCATCATTTTACCTTACGTCGATTTGGATTGTATTTTATGATATTAAATTAAAGAGATTAAAATTATCTCCCCCCTTATCACTATTTGGAAAGGAGAATGTTAAAGAAAAGCTGGTGAACTATATACCGAAATTCACAATATCTTGGCAAAGGGTCCTACTAATTAATAATTATTAGATGTGAACTCAAATCAAACACTCATCTTCGGAGGTGTTTGGAATCCAAACCCAGATCCAGATATGATTTTGCATATGCTCTTTACCTTATTATTTATAATGGGACTCTTATGTGACCTTAGGCAATTCACTTAATCCCTCTGTATTTCATTTTCCCCATCTGTAAAATGGGACAAATAATGGTTATCTCCTTCATGGGGTTGTGATGAAGGTTGAATTCATCTATATCTATAAAGTGCTTTGAAGTTCTTATAGGCACTATGTAAGTGCAAAAAATTAGCTTGGTTATTTATTTATTTATTTTTAATTTCAACTTGCTTGCAAATTGGTTTGATTTTGTCCAGCCAAAAGAGAGCTGCTCTAGTATAATTGTATAGGATACTTCTTTTATTTTGGATTGTAAATGTATCTAGTTCAGGTTCTTTTTCGCTTGACAGAATCTTCCTTTCCCTAAAATGCTTTCCAGACTTGGAAGAATTATATTGATAAAATATGAAGGATGTACAGTATCTCCCGAGTGGATTCCTGATTTCATTTGGGGGACAATTCTTGGTCATTTCCTTATGGTTCAGAATTTCAGTTCACAGTGGTGAACAGGAGGTTCTCTTGTAAAATGTGGTGTGCACCTCATAAAACTGGTGGGAGACATGCATGTATTTTAAATTCAAAAGGGGCAAAATTGTTGTAAATGAAGAAAAAGTGGCCTCATCTGCTATAACCATGTTTTATTTTTGTTTTCAATCTTGCAAAAATTGGATGCAGAAATGAAAATGTTTCCCAAGCATTGGAGGCTCACTCAGCAGACCTTGGCAGCAAAACTAAGTTCATATTTTCACATGGCTATTTTGTGCTTCAGTAATTTCTCTGGTGTATTAAAAATAAACAGGCTCCTCTCCAATATCAAAACATGCATGTCTTCTCTAACACTTATTTGTTCTTTCTTTAACCCTTAGTACTCTGTAATATCCATGTGGCTGTCACCTAGAGACTGGCCATTTACTAGAAATTTTGACTCACTGTGAAGCACTGTTATGAGGAGGAGTGAGGGTCTGTCCAGTGGATGGAGGTGTCAAATCAATTCAGGATTCTGTAGGGGAGCAAGCTGAAGCCAAGGTTAAGAAAGAACCAATGTGGAGCCCAGAATTACCCTGTCCAGGAAGATAGGACTGCTATCCAAGAAGGTGGATGGGAAGTGTGAGGTTTTTAAACCTCACAGGATCACATTTTTCCAGAGCTCAGCAGAAGATGGAGAATGGGGTGAGTTGTAGTTCCCCTTGTGCTGGAACTCTAGGGATCTGAAGTAATAAAAATAAATATAGTAGCTTTTTGTACCACAGTGCACAACTCTAATGTTGAATATCGTTGGTTAGAATTTTCAAAATGAATTAGTGGTATTAGATGCCCCACTTAAGACAACTTAAAAAGGCTTGATTTTTAGAGGCAGTTGCTCAGCGATTTTGGAAAACAGGGACCATGTAAATGAGTCTCAGGCTGAACATCCTAAAACTGAGGATCCCAAAGTCACTAGTTACTTTTGAAAATCTTGGCTACTTGTCCTCAAAGTTCTAAGGGTTAAATGGCTGAGGATTAGATTGGAATGTTACAATGTGGCCTTAGCATTGTCACCTTTCCCTCACAATCCCATTCTTTCACTGAACATAGGTCAACTAGAATGGATAATGAGACCCCAGGTATTTCAAATTGAGCACCCCAAAAGTGAGACACTCAAGATCAATGACCATTTAAAAAAATTTTGGCCTATATTTTCACGCCTGTGAGGAACTGATATACTGACTGCTGTGTATGTATCACCTGCTACTGAAATATGATTATCCTGCTGATACATATCAGCTTTATACAATAGCCAATCAGACAGAGCCATCTCATAGGAAGTTTTGCATTTCTTTAAAATGGAAAAATATATACTGGCTAGTGAATGCACAACACTGGCTCTGTAACAGAGTGGCTTGGCTGGGCTATCCAAACCTGATTACTAAAAAGGCACGTTTCGGTTGGAGCAGGTAATTCCTTATAAAGGACAGTAGATGGTTGCACTGAAGGGGGAAAACACAGAAAAATGAAAAGTAAGTGAAGCTTCTATGGAGAAGATCTGGAGACCAAGGGATTTGAAGCTAGAGCCAGAACCTGAGGTTCCAGCCAGGTAGGTGTGGGAATGGCCTGCCAAAATAGGAAAGGCCTGGCAACAAGGTGAATTGGAGACTGCAGAGCATGAGCATGCTACAGGAGAAAGACCTGAGGTGTAGGATTTTCTCTTGAGACTTAGGGTGCCCACTTATGCATTTTCTGAATACTGGACATTCTGGAATGAAGTGACCCTGCCCCTGCAGTTGTGACTCACCGCCACTGTCGTGACCTCTCATTCATAGTGCATGTGAGGGCATGCTGTATGGGGGAGGCCATTTTGAGGCCATTTTGTGCTGCCCTGCCCCTGCTGGGGTGATTTCATATGCAGGCTGCATGTGAGGTCATGCCACATGGTGGTGGGGGAGGCAACATCTTTAAGAGTGTGCTGCCCTGTGACTTTGCATGCATGGTGTGTTTGAAGTTATGCTGGAGGTCGCCGAGTCACTCTTAAAAATAGCATACCCCATCCGATACTGGACAAAACACCCAGAAGAGGACTGTCTGGTTCTAAACTGGACAAATGGCCTGCCTACTGAGATTACAAGTAGGAATGATCCAACACGAGGGTAAAATTGATGGACTGTGTCTTGGGATTTTGTTTTATTTTGGAGCTCCATTTACAGGACTAAATGTAAGCCCTTGGGACGGGTGGAGAATGGACAATAAATGCTGGTGTGGTGTCTATTTAAGAATCCCTTTGAGGGAGAAATTGTTAGTGGGGCATTGCATAGGCACCCCTGGCCATGAATGGGTGCCAGGAGGTGGCTGATCCCACTACAGGCTCCTATGGGTACACAACACATCTCTATCGTTTCTCATTTCCAGTTTGGTTACCGTGTTAGCACCCTGGGTAGCACTCTCTGCTGCTGAAGCTGAATGCCCATTGCATATCTGGAGGACTGCTATGTTAGTGAAGAAGAGCCCTTAAAGTGCTGCAAGGGACCAGAGAGAATTTCCCCCACTGCAGGCATTGTGTAGAGCCCATTTAGACAGCCTCATTAGGGACCCTCACAAACCCTAATATAAGGAGGTGCTGACTGCTGGCCTGTGGTGGGAGGGGAGGTGCGGGGGGGGGCGAGAGGAGTATGTCTGTAGTGTGTGCTGCTTTGAAGATTCTGGGCAGCTCGGGGTTACAAAGTGGCCTGTAGGCAGCCCATAGGTGTGCTGTAACTTGGAGCAATCCTTGGACTTCTGTAAGTGTCACCTTTGCTCTGGGCTGCACTAATGGGTGCTGTACTATGGGAAGTGCACCCGAAAGTCTCAACCTGAATACTTAGTGCATCTCGACTCTGAAAAGTGACTCTATAGAAATGGTATAGTGGAGTTCTATATTTACTTTCGCTCAGTGATTATGGATCACACTTACTCAGATTTAAACAACAACCACCACCTTTTTAATAAGTTTTTTCCACCCTTAACTTCCAGCCATGCAAACTGACCCTTGGCTCTGAGAACTATGTATGGTTGTTTCTGGCTCATGCATTATTACCAGTAATAAAGTAGTACTAGTACTAGTACTAGTACTAGTAATAAAGATTCCATAGGCCAAATTCTGCTTAAAAAACAAACAAACAAAAAAACCCTGTAACTGACAAACTCATAGTGGAGGATTCCCCCAATGGCTGGGATGTCACTATACCCTGGAAATCACTGGCTGCCAGAATAGCCCTTGGAGGAATGAGGTATTAGCAGCTAACATAAACAGGGTGCTCTACTTCAGCAGTTGGCTGTCCCCAGGACTGGTGGGGTGTAAAAGTGTCTTAAAGCTATCTTTGTCATCCACCCCCCTACACAGAGAGAGAGAGAGACTCTGAACTACAACAAGCATAGCTCACATGCAGCTTTCTCTATTTCCAGGTATAAGTGGGTTTTAGAAAAGCATTCTGATTTGAAACAAAACAAAAAACAAATGCAAGCTTTGCAGAGGTGAAACACTATATACTATCATTTAAACAACACAATGGTAACCCCATTGTGAATTATTTGGCCTTGTCCCTATAATTTAAGAAGCTGTCAAACTTAATTTAAAATAAATCATGTTAGGTAATGAAGTGTGATTCTTTATGAGAAGTCTATTGCTATCAACTGGGCCACTATAAGGAATGTGTTCCTTCTTTTGGGGGTAGGGATTATAGTCAGAACTGGGCCCGCCTAAGAGTGAGATAATCTTGTGTTACAGAACATTAACAGAATTAATATTTTTATTAGTTGAATTTAAATCCTGTGAGAAGAGACAGGTTTGAGGCAAACTCCTCCAACTTAGTATCCTTAAATATCTTAAGGAAGGAAATTGCTGAACAGAGCAAAGATAAGGTCAACATAACATTGTTAAATTCCAACCCTTATGAACATGGAGATGAAGAAGCCATTAAATCACTCTCCTTAGAGATCATGATTGGTGAATGTAAACGACTTATTTCCACAGTAATTTTAGATCCACAGTTAGTAACCTCAAGCCCTTTGCAGTTTTACCCTAATCCTTGACCCATGTGACTTGTCTTGTTCAACAATGAAAACTGAATCTTCCTTGCACAAAGAAAGAGGCTTTTATGAGAAGGTGTTGATATGGGAAAGTCTTCCTGATTCGAAACAAATATATTATTAAAGAGGAGATTGATGCTGGTCTAGCAGTCATGTTGGTGGGAAAAATGGATAGATTTTCATTAGGATTGAATGAAATACTTTGAACAACAGTTGGCTCCAGTTTCCAGCAGAAGAAGTATTTTATTTCTGCTCAGAAAACAAGGTCCATGTCTCTAGTCCAGCTATTATTTCCTTGATTCTCCAAAAAAGGGAAGAAAAGGACCAAACCTTTCCACCGTCCTGCATTACAGTGGATATCCTTTATTTTCAGCCCAAACTTGTGAGACTGAATGGGGATTTAGGGTGAAGGGGTTTCAGAGCCAGCAGACTTCAATGCTGTGTGTAGAAAAGGGAGGGGGATTTTGTGCTCAGGTTTATTTCTGAGCTTCAAGGGCAGGAAGTGTTTGAGCTGGGGTCAGAGTGAGGTTTAGAGCTAGGGAATTGAGGAGTGGTTCTGACTGGCAGCATATGGGGCTATCAAGAGGGGTTCTAAGGCTTCTGGGAGTGGTCAGGTGGCAATTGGGGTTCTCAGAGCCATGGTGTTAGGTTTGAGGGAGTCCTGGAGATGTAGCAGGTTCTGAGATGAGGGACATGGGTAGGGTTAGGTGTGGGGAAATATGGATGAGAGTGTGGTTGAATGCCGGGAATGGGTGAATCAGGGGAGTGAATGGAGTTGTGAATGGGGAAAATGAGTGACTTTGGGAATGAGGATAAGTGCTGGTGAACTGGTGGGTTGGGTGAATGAAATTGCATGGAAGGGAAAAGACAATGGGAGAGTGAAAAGGCTGGCATTGGAAGAAAACTCTTTTCTCCTTTTCTGTAATGTGTTCTAGTTTTTCATTTTGAAAGGGATAGTGTGATGGAAACAAAGGGGGGAAAAGGGCCCCTGCCTTTTCTTCCCACATCTTCACCAGCCTCCATCATCTCCATCAAAATCCTGTGATAACTGTACTGATGTCTCTGTGTTTTGCTATGAACAGTTTGTCAACCTGCAAGGGGATAACAAAGAAGGCATGGGTTGGTGTTAGGGAACCTCTGGTACCTTGAGCCACATGACTTATTTTGGGCACTACCCACCCATAGTTGGGGAACTGTTATAGTCTACTTACCTTTGGACAAAAGATAACTGGGTTCTTGTAATTTTTGTCTTGGTAGGTAGTAATTACACCAGAGCTTCACTTACTCTTTGCTTTACACCTGTATGAAAATAAACTGATGGTTTACACATATATGAAAATAAACTGAGATTACCAGACTTTTATGCCTCATTAGTATGTGTGGGTGAGAAACTGGGGAATCAGCTGTGGCTCAGAACTTTGAATTCACAATGTTCCATATGTCCCATTCCTAACATCTCCCTGGCATTATTTTATCTGCACCGGTGCTGCTTGTTGGTGGTGCCGGACACCCAGACACTATCGTGATGGTGGCTACATAAATGTTTATACTATTCATAACACTAACAGTAAATACAAACAGTAACAATTCATTATTAATAAAGTTCTAGTTTATAAAGGGGTTGTACCAGTTAGTTCTTCCAGACTCCCTCCTAACTCTTGTACACGTTACTATAGCTTCTATGATTACTATGGTAGTGGCAAAAGTCTATGGTAGTGGCACTCAGTATCAGGGCCCAAAGTGGCTACCCATTGTACAAATTAATGGGAAGACAAAGTCCCTGCCCCAAACAATGAATTATAACACAAGGTTTGCACCAAGTGAGTGCAACATAAAATAGGAGAGAAAAGGGTGATGATAACAGAACACAGGCTATGTAGCTTTAGAGCTTAAGGGTCTGATTTTCTTTTACACCATTCTGGCAGTGTGACAGGGCCTTCAAGTGGGACCACATAAATGTAAATAAATACATACACACACCCCTATGCTAGAATGGTGCAAAGGGGCATTTATATATATGAGAATCAGGCCCATAGACCTTGTCTATATTCAGGATTCAGCAACCACTGTTGCTGCACCAGTGCAAACCCAAGTGTAAAAGGCATATCACAGTGTGAATCAAATGAGTTTATTCCTGCTTGAAATTGGAATTAAATACAACCTCTGTACAGTGTGACATCCCCTATTGAATCTTGGGGGATATGCTTACTCTCCCCAAGAGCCATGTGCCGAGTGTACAGCAGGGTCCAGGAAGAGTGATTTTCCCTGCCCCTCCAGCTACTTATCCTTTTGCGGGTCTTGTGGCTCATGTGTGCTTGCCTGGGGTCAGCCAGTTAGTAACAGGGTGTGAGTACTGGCTGTGTTTTAAAGCACTGAATCAGTGTTCTGCAAACAATACTGCTTCCGTAAAATGTTGCATTTTGGCTTCACAGAGATAACCTAGGGAGCCCAACCTCCCTCTTTGTTATTGGTGGCTGAATGGCTGCGCAGAATTAGAAAGTGGCCAAGAAGAAGTAAGGAGAACTGTGTGATATTATGATGCACTCCACCACTGAGAAACAGGAATTGAAGGAGTGGTGGGACAGTGAAAGGAGGGACCGAAAGGAAAACATGGCATGCCAGAATGAAGCCATGGAGCGGCTCTTAAAGGTTATGGAGTGCCAAAGAGACATGCTCCAGGCAATAATAGCTCTGCAAACTGAGCAGCTCCGTGTCCGTCCTCCCCTGCAACCGCTGTTGCAAAACTCTTTCCCATGCTCCCCCCAGACACTGCCAACACACTCTTATCAACCTCCTGGCTCCAGTCTATACCCACGGCATTCCACTCCTCCCCCCGTACAATCCAGCGCTGTGGACTCCCACTACCCACTGCACTAAACACCCATTGCTCTGCAGTTTGGCCCTGCTGAAGTACAGTACCTGCTGCATTGTACTCCAAAGGAGATGGTTGGATATGATCCTTGGACATACATAAATCTTTAGCCATCTCGGGACCCCACCTCCTCCTGGAACCTTCCCTTCCTGCATCCCCCTCACTGCTGATGTGTTTTTTTTGTTTGACTCTCTCCTCCAGTTGTTGTTTTTTAATAAAAGAATTGTATAGGTTTGAAAGCAATCTTTATTCTATTAACTGAAAGCAAACAGAGCACTGCAAAGCAACAGACAATTATGTTAAACCTTCATAGTGCATCGTCTGCACCAATCACAATCACCTCCTAGCATTACAAGCATTGCACTCCCGAACATAGTAGCAAATATTAATGGCTTTTAGCTTCAAATTACTGTCTCAAGACATCACTGATCCTTATAGCCCCGTGCTGCACCCCTCTAATAGCTCTGGTCTCTGGCTGTTCAAACTCAGCCTCCAGGCGCTGAGCCTCTGTGTGAAGCTTTCTCCCTTCCTTTCACAAATATTGTGGACCATACAGCATGCAGCTATAAGTATAGGAATATTGTCATGGCCAGGTCCAGCTTCCCATAGAGGCAGCACCAGTGGGCCTTTAAATGACCAAAAGCACACTCAACAGTCATTCTGCACTTGCTCAGCCTATTGTTGAACCACTCCTTGCTGTTGTCAAGTTGCCCCATGTATGCCTTCATAAGTCACGGCATTAAGGGGTAGGCAGGGTCTCCCAGGACCACAATGGGCATTTCAACTTCCCCTACAGTGATCTTCTGGTCCAGGAAGAAAGTCCCTGCTTGCAGCTTCCTGAACAGGCCAGTGTTCCAAAAGATGCGTGTGTCATGCACCTTTCTGGACCAGCCTGCGTTAATGTCTGTGAAACACCCACAATGATCCACAAGTGCATGGAGAACCACTGAGAAATACCCCTCATGATCAGTGTACTAAGTGGCTAGGTGGTCTGGTGCCAGAATTGGAATATACGTGCCATCTATCACCCCTTCACAGTTAGGGAAGCCCATTTGTACAAAGCCATCCACAATGTCATGCTCGTTGCCCAGAGTCATGGACTTTCAGAGCAAGTTGAGATTAATGGCCCTGCACACTTGCATCAACACAAGTCCAATGGGCAACTTTCCCACTCCGAACTGGTTAGTGACCAATTGGTAGCAGTCTGGAGTAGCCGGCTTCCACAGTGCAATTGCCATGCGCTTCTCCAATGGCAGGGCAGCTCTCATTCTCGTGTCCTTGTGCCGCAGGGCTGGGACGAGCTCATCACACAGTCCCATGACTGTGGCTTTCCTCATTTCCGAAAGTTCTGCAGCCACTGCTCATCATCTCAGACGTGCATCAGGTTGTGATCCCACCACTCAGTGCTTGTTTCCCGCCCAAAAGTGGCGTTCCACTGTGGTGAGCATGTCCATGAATGCCACAAGCGATCTCGTGTTGTAGCTTCTACATGTGGTGAGATCACATGTGGTGCTCTTGCCTTTGTAGTTTAAGGAATAACTCCACTGCCACTCCTGAAGTGTTGGTCAGAGCGAGCAGCATACTGATCAACAGTGCAGGATCCATTCCTGCAGCCCGAAGAGGCAGGGTGCACAGTACACAAACCGTTGAAAGATGGCGGACGGAAGCACAGGAATTGGTGGGACGTGAATCAATGTATCACGGGGCATTGGGACAGGACCGAGGATGCCCCAGCGCACCCCCCCCCGTCTTCCCACAACTCTTAGCGGCAGAAGAGGAAGAGATGCTCCCCAGAGTGCACCGCTCCAAATACTGCTGCAATTGCTGCAAGTGTGAACACACCATTGTGCAGGCAGCTGACAGTGTGAACACACAGCAGCGGTTTCCCTTAGCGCTCTCTTAGCAGCGCTGTAACTCCCGGTGGTGTAACTCTTCAGTGTAGACATCCTCTTAGTGTCCTCAGTTTTCTTGGGCACTTGCTGATACAGATTAACACGGCTACCACTCTAAAAATTGCTTATCAGAGTAAGGGGCAGGGAAAACCCCTTGTGTGTTTATTATAATGACCTAATCTATAGTTGGCTCACTTGTAATTGAATGGAGAATGCTTAAGAGATTAGGTAATATGAAGTGTCTTTCCACACTTAGAGAAATAAGCTGTCAAGTCCCTTCTTCCCCATCATCCTTCCAAAGAGAGACTCAGGTGAATGAAATACACAGGAGACATTTGCATTTATCACTAAGCTTTTGCATTCTTTCAAAACTGTTATAGCATTCACCTCATCAACTAAGAGAACTGCTGTGATTGTACAGGCCTGGTGCTGAGGAAGTATTGTCTTTCTGTGCTATAGTGATTTGATTGGTTGGAGTTGCTGTCAGGTGTTATGTATGTTATGTTCCACTTAGAATTTAGAAAGTTCTTTGCCATTTGCCTGTTCTCGCAGGCTGGAAAGCTCAATCTATTGTTCCTGGTTTGTTTTTAATTGTTGCAGTCTTCATGCTAAAAGAAAAGGAGTACTTGTTGCACCTTAGAGACTAACAAATTTATTTGAGCATAAGCTTTCGTGAGCTACAGCTCACTTCATCAGATGCATTCAGTGGAAAATACAGTGGGGAGATTTATATACACAGAGAACATGAAACAATGGGTGTTACTTAAGATGAGCTATTACCAGCAGGAGAGCGGGGGCGGGGAAGAAGGAAGAAAACCTTTTGTAGTGATAATCAAGGTGGGCCATTTCCAGCAGTTGACAAGAACGTCTGAGGAATAGTGGGGAGTGGGGGGGGGGGGGGTGGAGGGGGAAATAACATGGGGAAATAGTTTTACTTTGTGTAATGACCCATCCACTCCCAGTCTCTATTCAAGCCTAAGTTAATTGTATCCAGTCTCCTGCTGGTAATAGCTCATCTTAAGTGATCACTCTCCTTACAGTGTGTATGGTAACACCCATTGTTTCATGTTCTCTGTGTATATAAATCTCCCCACTGTATTTTTCACTGAATGCATATGATGAAGTGAGCTGTAGCTCATGAAAGCTTATGCTCAAATAAATTTGTTAGTCTCTAAGATGCCACAAGTATTCCTTTTCTTTTTGCGAATACAGACTAACACGGCTGCTACTTTGAAACCAGTCTTCATGATGATAACTTTAAAGTCTACAACTTAGATGAGGCTGGCAAGAATACCTCCTTGGAAGAATACAAAGCAAAGTTGCATGTAGGAATAATTCATTTCGACTTGCTAGCACTTTGTGTATTTTGTGTTATCTGTTACAAGGGAGTCATTCATCCTGCAATATCAGAACCCATGCTAAGTACAATGGCAATTCTGTCTCTTCAGGAGTCTGACCCAGTCTGTCAGAATTTAATGGAAAGATTCCCATTAGCCAAAATGGGCTTTAGATTGAGCCCTTATAGCACTCCCAGTTTGAAGACCTCAAAGCACTTTATTATTGTTAATGAATGAGGCTTCACATTGCCCCCCTTGCTTAAATATTATCATCCCCATTCTTCAGTAAGAGATCGGATTGGTGAGTGTGACAAGAGTGCAGGGAAAAAAGAAAAGGAGTACTTGTGGCACCTTAGAGACTAACAAATTTATTTGAGCATAAAGCTTTTGTGAGCTACAGCTCACTTCATCGGATGCATGCAGTGGAAAATACAGTGGGGAGATTTTATATACACAGAGAACATGAAACAATGGGTGTTACCATACACACTGTAAGTTGAGTGATCACTTAAGATGAGCTATTACCAGCAGGAGACTGGATACAATTAACTTAGGCTTGAATAGAGACTGGGAGTGGATGGGTCATTACACAAAGTAAAACTATTTCCCCATGTTATTTCCCATGTTATTTCCCCCCCTCCACCCCATACACACTGTAACAAGAGTGTTCAGGTAAGGTGAGCTATTACTGGCAGGAGAGAAAAACATACAAACAACCTTTTGTAGTGATAATCAAGGTGGATCATTTCTAGCAGTTGACAAGAACATGTGAGGAACAGTGGGGGGAATAAACATGGGGAAATAGTTTTATTTTGTGTAATGATACATCCACTTCCAGTCTTTAGTCAAGCCTAATGTAATGGTGTCCAGTTTGCAAATTAATTCCAATTCAGCAGTCTCTCATTGGAGTCTGTTTTTTAAGATTTTTTGTTGAAGAATTGCCACTTTTAGATCTGTAATCGAGTGACCAAAGAGATTGAACTGTTCTCCGACTGGTTTTTGAATGTTATAATTCCTGACATCTGATTTGTGTCCATTTATTCTTTTATGTAGAGACTGTCCAGTTTGGCTAATGTACATGGCAGAGGGGCATTGCTGGCACATGATGGCATATAGCACATTGGTAGATGCTCAGGTGAACGAGCCTCTGATAGTGTGGCTGATGTGATTAGACCCTACGATGGTGTCCCCTGAAAAAATATGTGGACACATTTGGCAACGAGCTTTGTTGCAACGATAGGTTTCTGGGTTAGTGTTTTTGTTGTGTGGTGTGTGGTTGCTGGTGAGTATTTGCTTCAGGTTGGGGGGCTGTCTGGAGCCTGCATTCTCAGGACTCTGACATGAATTAGCTCCCTCCCCACTGGCCTGATAGGGAAATGAAATGTAATTAGCTAATTAGGATAGCAAGCAGGGTAGACTAAAGAATGAATTAGCCCCTCTGCTGAGGACGGATAAAAAGGCACAGGAAGGCAGTACAAGGGAGAGGAGCAGGGCTAGCTGAGCCTTGAGTCAGTGAGATCACCAGGAAGGAAGACCTTGTCTTCTCTTGGGTCCTGGGAGATAACACCTGTGAAGGTGTTGGTGGAAGGACCCTAAGCCCTGGTCTACACTAGGCATTGAGGTCAAATTTAGCAGCGTTAAATCATTTAACCCTGCGCCTGTCCACATGACAAAGCCCTTTTCTTCAACTTAAAGGGCTCTTAAAATCCATTTCCTTACTCCACCCCCGACAAGGGGATTAGCGCTGAAATTGGTTTTGCTGGGTCAAATTTGGGGTACTATGGACACAATTAGACGTTATTGGCCTTTGGGAGCTATCCCAGAGTGTTCCATTGTGACCGCTCTGGACAGCACTCTCAATTCAGATGCACTGATCAGGTAGATAGGAAAAGGCCTGCGTACTTTTGAATTTCAATTTCCTGTTTGGCCAGTGTGGCAAGCTGCAGAACTCATGAGCAGAGGTGACCATGCAGAGCTCAGCAGCAGAGGTGACCATGATGGAGTCCCAGAATTGCAAAAGAGCTCCAGCATGGACCGAATGGGAGGTACAGGATCTGATCGCTGTATGGGGAGAGGAATCCGTGCTATCAGAACTACGTTCCAGTTTTCGAAATGCCAAAACATTTGTGAAAATCTCCCAGGGCATGAAGGACAGAGGTCATAACAGGGACCCGAAGCAGTGCCGCGTGAAACTTAAGGAGCTGAGGCAAGCCTACCAGAAAACCAGAGAGGCGAACGGCCACTCCAGGTCAGAGCCCCAAACATGCCGCTTCTATGATGAGCTGCACACCATTTTAGGGGGTTCAGCCACCACTACCCCAGCCGTGTTGTTTGACTCCTTCAATGGAGATGGAGCAACACGGAAGCAGGTTTTGGGGACGAGGAAGACGATGATGATGAGGTTGTAGATAGCTCACAGCAAACAAGCGAAGAAACTGGTTTTCCCGATAGCCAGGAACTGTTTCTCACCCTGGACCTGGAGCTAGTATCCCCTGAACCCACCCAAGGCTTCCTCCCGGACCCGCCAGGAGGAGAAGGGACCTCTGGTGAGTGTACCTTTTAAAATACTATACAAGGTTTAAAAGCATGTTTAATGATTAATTTGTCCTGGCATTCGTAGCTCTCCTGGATATACTCCCAAAGCCTTTGCAAAAGGTTTCTGGGCAGGGCAGCCTTATTCCATCCACCATGGTAGGAAACTTTACCACTCCATGCCAGTAGCACGTACTCGGGAATCATTGTAGAACAAAGCATTGCAGTGTATGTTTGCTGGCGTTCAAACAACATCCATTCTTTATCTCTCTTGTTATCCTCAGGAGAGTGATATCATTTATGGTCACCCGGTTGAAATAGGGTGCTTTTCTTTAGGGGACATTCAGGGGTGCCTGTTCCTGCTGGGCTGTTTGCCTATGGCTGAACAGAAATGTTCCCCGCTGTTAGCCACGCAGTGGGGGGGGGGGCAAAATGTGATCTTGTAACGAAAGCACATGTGATATGTATGTAATGTTTACAGCAGGATTTACTGTGAAAAAGTGTACCCATTGTTCTATAAAATGTGTCTTTTTAAATACCACTGTCCCTTTTTTTTTCTCCACCAGCTGCATGTGTTTCAAGGATCACAGGATCTTCTCCTTCCCAGAGGCTAGCGAAGATTAGAAGGCGAAAAAAAACGCACTCGCGATGAAATGTTCTCTGAGCTCATGCTGTCCTCCCACACTGACAGAGCACAGATGAATGCGTGGAGGCAGACAATGTCAGAGTGCAGGAAAGCACAAAATGACCGGGAGGAGAGGTGGCGGGCTGAAGAGAGTAAGTGGCGGGCTGAAGAGAGGGCTGAAGCTGAAAGGTGGCAGCAGCATGATCAGAGGAGGCAGGATGCAATGCTGAGGCTGCTGGAGGATCAAACTAATATGCTCCAGCATATGGTTGAGCTGCAGGAAAGGCAGCAGGAGCACAGATCGCTGCTACAGCCCCTGTGTAACCAACCGCCCTCCTCCCAAGTTCCATAGCCTCCTCACCCAGACGCCCAAGAATGCAGTGGTGGGGCCTCCGGTCACCCAGCCACTCCACCCCAGAGTATTGCCCAAGTAACAGAAGGCTGGCATTCAATAAGTTTTAAAGTTTTAAACTTTTAAAGTGCTGTCTGGCCTTGTCCTTCCCTCCTCCACCACCCCTCCTGAGCTACCTTAGTAATTATCCCCCTATTTGTGTGATGAATTAATAAAGAACACATGAATGTGAAGCAACAATGACTTTATTGCCTCTGCAAGCAGTGATCGAAGGGAGGTGGGGAGGGTGGTTAGCTTACAGGGAAGTAGAGTGAACCAAGGGGCGTGGGGTTTCATCAAGGAGAAACAAACAGAACTTTCACACCATAGTCTGGCCAGTCATGAAACTGGTTTTCAAAGCTTCTCTGATGTGCACCGCACCCTCCTGTGCTCTTCTAACCGCCCTGGTGTCTGGCTGTGCGCAACCAGCAGCCAGGCAATTTGCCTCATCCTCCCACCCCGCCATAAACGTCTCCCCCTTACTCTCACAGATATTGTGGAGCGCACAGCAAGCAGTAATAACAGTGGGAATATTCGTTTCACTGAGGTCTAACCGAGTCAGTAAACTGCACCAGTGCACTTTTAAACGTCCAAATGCACATTCTACCACTATTCTGCACTTGCTCAGCCTGTAGTTGAACAGCTCCTGACTACTCTCCAGGCTGCCTATGTATGGCTTCATGAGCCATGGCATTAATGGGTAGGCTGGGTCCTCAAGGATAACTATAGGCATTTCAACATCCCCAACGGTTATTTTCTGGTCTGGAAAGAGAGTCCCTTCCTGCAGCTTTTGAAACAGACCAGAGTTCCTAAAGATGTGAGCATCATGTACCTTTCCTGGCCATCCCAGGTTGATGTTGGTGAAACGTCCCTTGTGATCCACCAGTGCTTGAAGCACTATTGAAAAGTACCCCTTGCAGTTTATGTACTCACTGGCTTGGTGCTCTGGTGCCAAGATAGGGATATGAGTTCCGTCTATGGCCCCACCACAGTTAGGGAATCCCATTGCAGAAAAGCCATCCACTATGACCTGCACATTTCCCAGGGTCACTACCCTTGATATCAGCAGATCTTTGATTACGTTGGCTACTTGCATCACAGCAGTCCCCACAATAGATTTGCCCATTTCAAATTGATTCCCGACTGACCGGTAGCTGTCTGGCATTGCAAGCTTCCACAGAGCTATTGCCACTCGCTTCTCAACTGTGATGGCTGCTCTCATCTTGGTATTCTTGAGCCTCAGGGCAGGGGAAAGCAAGTCACAAAGTTCCATGAAAGTGGCCCTACGCATATGAAAGTTTCTCAGCCAATGGGAATCATCCCAGACCTGCAACACTATGCGGTCCCACCAGTCTGTGCTTGTTTCCCGGGACCAGAATCGGCGTTCCACCGCATGAGCCTGCCCCATTAGCACCATGATGCCCACATTGCCAGGGCACGTGCTTTGAGAAAAGTCTGTGTCCATGTCCTCATCACTCTTGTAACCGTGCTGACGTCGCCTACTCACCCGGTTTCGCTTTGCCAGGTTCTGATGCTGCATATACTGCTGGATAACGCGTGTGGTGTTTAATGTGCTCCTAATTGCCAAAGTGATCTGAGTGGGCTCCATGCTTGCCGTGGTATGGCGTCTGCACAGAAAAAAGGCGCGGAACGATTGTCTGCTGTTGCCCTGATGGAGGGAGGGGCGACTGATGACATGGCTTACTGGGTTGGCTTTCAGGGAATTAAAATCAACAAAAGGGGTGGCTTTGCGAGAAACTGAATGGTAGCCTCAAGGATAGAACTCAAAACCTCAAGGAAAGAACTCAAAACTGGGTTTAGCAGGCCGTTGATTTCACAGAGGGAGGGAGGAGAAAATGAATACAAAACAAATCTGGTCTATTTCTTGTTTTGAGCCACTTCATCTATCTTTATACATCTTGCTGGCAGCAGACTGTGCTGTACGACCGCTAGCCATCATCATCTCCTGTGTGCTCAGCAGAAGATGGTGCAGTATGACTACTGGCCATCGTCTTCTGCTAGATGCAGATTAAAAGACAGTGCACTGTCGGTAGGACTCAATCGCCATGAGACGAAACAAGGGAAATGACCTGGCTGAGTCACTCCCATGTTTGCCCAGGTGCCCGGTTAAAAGAGCACCCAGGACTACGTCGATGACGGCTATCAGTCATACTGCACTGTCTGCTGCCAAAAGGCAATAAACTGCTGCTGTGTAGCAATGCAGTACCATGTCCACCAGCACCCAGGAGACATATGGTGACGGTTAGCTGAGCGGGCTCCATGCTTGCCGTGGTATGGCGTCTGCACAGGTAACTCAAGAAAAAAGGCACAAAATTATTGTCTGCCCTTGCTTTTACGGAGGGAGGGAGGGAACGGGGGCCTGACGATATGTACCCAGAAACACCCGCGACAATGTTTTAGCCCCATCAGACACTGGGATTTCTACCCAGAATTCAAATGGGCAGTGGAAACTGCGGGAACTGTGGGATAGCTACCCACAGTGCAAAGCTCTGGAAGTCGACGGTTGCCTCGGTACTGTGGACACACTCCGCCGACTACATGCACTTAGAGCATTTGTGTGAGAACACACACACTTGACTGTATAAAAACGCTTTCTACAAAACCGACTTCTATACATTCGACCTAATTTCATAGTGTAGACATACCCTAAGTAAACAGCTCGGTGTGAAGGTCTGGCCATCAAAGTCTGAACAGGTTTCTGTGGTAGCTGAAGTAGAGTACTGTCTGTACAGTGAGCAACTAGTAACCGAGAAATGCAAGCCTGGGACTTGTGGCTAGGACACAAACTACACTACCTGAGTGTGTGACACAGGTGTCTCCCATGAATCCATGTACCAAATCAGAGCCTTGGATTGCTGGCTATTTTTAGCAGAGACCACATGCTTTCCAGCTGTGCTGTAAAGCACCTTGTACACTTGGTTGCTGTAGAAATAATAAAATGACTTTTGATTACTCATATCTCAGCTAGGCTATTGATCCGAAAATTATTTATCTATCTTTAGGTTTTATTTTTCACTTGTCCAGATACAGCAGCATTGACAAGTGCTAGAAAGTGTTATGATAAAGTCACTGTTAACTCCTGCAAGTCAGTTTGTTTGCCTACAATATGGATGTTTCCAGTATCCATCTTCCACAATGCTTCCTCTTCTACCAGCAAATGAATTCATACTGCTGTCATCTCAAAAAACAAAGTAGCAAGGGCTCATGCACTGAAATGCAGAATAGGAATTTAGGGTAAAACTTTCAAAAGCATCCAAGTAATTTAGGAATTTAAGTCCCATTTTCCAAAGTGATTTAGGCACTTATGCTCTTAAGTCCTGTTGACCTTCCCACTTGTGCCTGCTTGCTTTTATTTTGGGGGATGAGGAAGGAAGAATAGGAGAGGAATTCTGTTGTTCCTAATACATCATGTAAGTTTCACTTTAGATAGAATTCCCTTCCTCTCCCTTTAAAAAACACATGGATTTCAAATGGAAGACAAACATGTTCGTAAAGCCAGGCTAGTTTTTCAAACCCTGTAAACCCAAAATTAGTTTGAGCGGTGTGAGTCTTCAAACTGCATGAGATTCATTTATTTTACATCCTTTAGTCAGGCAATAACAGTTTGGTAAACTTCTGACATCTATCATTCTTCTGTGGTTGTGAATGTGAAAGCTCTTTTGTACCTCACTAGAGAGTTTTCTGAAGAATTTAGTTGATTATTTCCAATAATCAGAGGGGTAACCGTGTTAGTCTGTATCCACAAAAACAACGAGGAGTCCTGTGGCACCTGTTAGTCTTTAAAGTGCCACCAGACTCCTCAGTGTTTTTATTTCCAATAACTATTTTTTCTAGGGATTAGATCCAATTCCTCTTTTTCTTATATTCCAAAAATGTTAAAATTGTGAACTTGCACCTAATTCTCAGGTTATTCTGTTCATGTGCTAAGTAATCTTCCATTTCATAAGGGTTTCTTTCCATCGTTCTCAGTTTTTCCCTTTGTCTCGATACAGCTGCACCAGCCTCAGTCAGTGCCTGATCAAGGCTATTCAGCCTCCTTTTCTAAATCCAACAACAGTCTGGGGGTGTCTGCCCTTGTGCAGCAGTGAATTCCACAGGCTGACAACCCTTCCTATGAAGAATTTATTGTTTAGTGAGATCAATTGCTTGTTATATTGCATGGCAGTGTAAAAAGCATAGACTGACACTTATTATTACTGTATATTTCAATCTTGATGGAGCACTAAATCCCTTGTCAGGATTGGGCCCTTGTGGTAGGTGCGATATGAAGACAAGTCCCTGCCTTGAAGAGTTTACAATCTAAAAAGACACACAAAGAAAAAAAGAGACACAGGATGGGGAAATAACATCCAAGGAGCAGGAGCAGGGTGATAATGGGCAATCTTATGTTAGTTCTGTTTCTTCTTCTTTTCAATTTACTTATTCATTTATTTATGCAAAAGCATCCTGTGGCACTCTGTACCTCCAAGTTATGAGATTTTGCTGTATGGAAATTACTGAAATATGTTGTAAGTTTAAGAGTCTCTACTGCTAGGTGGTGATTCACTTCCAGGGGAGTGTTAAGTGACCATTAATCAGCAAGGGAGTTGTAAACAAGGGATGTATAATACTATAAGAGGACTGCACAAGCATTACACAATGGGGGATTGCTCAACTCTGTGACTTAGCAAAGCCCACCAGGACATGTGTTTTCCAGGCACATGGACTGAGGATATAAAAGACGGGACAATGGCATCATGGTTTTTGGCCTTTCTTTTCCCCCACCTACGCTGGAAGAAACAAGAATGCTGGGAAGACAAAGACTTAAACTGAGGAGACTGGTGCCAGGCTTAAAGGGGAAGCTTGTATGTTAAGAACTGTAACATCTAGTGGGGTTAGAAAACTGCTTGATCCAAATACTGCCTCGTCTAATAAGGTTTCAAATTTAGACTGTGTGTTTACCTTTTATTTTCTTTAGAAACTATCTCTGACCCTTTTCACCTACCATTTATAATCACTTAAAATCAACCTTTCTGTAATTAATAAATTGGTTTTATATTTTATCGAAAACAGTGTGTTTTGGTCAGGGCCGTCCCTAGATATTTAAGTGCCTTACACAGCCCTCCCCCACCCCCCCCGCCCGGTGGGGTGTGTGTGTGTGGCCCAAGCCACCGCAGTGGGAGGGGCTGGCCCCAGGCTTCCACAGGGGGGTAGGAGCAGGGTTGGGGGGCAGGGGATAAACATGCCCCAAAGCATGAGCCGACGGAGTGGAGTAGGTTGAAGCCGGGTTGCTCCACTTCCTGGAGCCCGGTGAGTGCAGGGCAGGCCTGACCCTAGGAAGCAGCGGGAAGTAGAGTGACCCGGCCCCAGCCCTCTCTGCTCTGCTCCCCTGGCTCCCACACTTAGGGCTTGGTGGGCAAGGGGAACCGCCTCCCAGCACTCACCAGCAGCGCTGTTGGGGCCGGGTCACTCCACCCACCACTGCTCGGTGAGTGCAGTCCCGACCCCTGCTGCAGTCCTCAGGGGAACAGATGGAGTGGGGGCAGAGCTGGGGCGGAGCAGAGGTGGGAAGAGGCAGGGCGTGGGAGCAGCGGCGGGGCTTTGGGGAACAGACTAATAAATTGGCACATTTGTATTTTACATTTTTATCAGTTTTGTATTAGAAACAGTCTTACCAGTGGTGAGAGCACATGACTAGCAGGACTCCAGGTTCTTCATATGAACAAAAAACATTTCCCCCCAATTATATATCCCCCTCAGTGCTTCTCTCCTCTTTTTCTCCAATGAATAGATGAGATACATAGGAAAAACAATAGATGTGGGACTTAATGTTGTACCTCTCCACCAGTGAACTTACGACTGTAATAAAACATCTGCCATGTCTTGATAAAGAGCACAGATAAAAATATTGATCACTTGTGTTTCATTTATCTCTATTCTTTTCCATATGAAGGCATCAGAATTCATAATGATATCCCAATGTGCTTTGGAACTTATAATTTCCTCAGTCAAATATATAGAGTACTTGCAAGGTGCTGAATACCTCCTGGGATGTGATTTTGGCCCAGATGTTGCAAGCACTTGCATACATGCTTAATTTTACTCGCATAGGTAGCTTCGATGACTTCAGTGGCACTACTCACATGCTTCAAGTTAAGCATGTGTGTAAGTGTCTGCAGGGTCCTAAATGGAAGTTGAAGGCTCTGCACCTTTCAGGTTTAGGTCTACAGTTGCTGAATGCAGATGTTAGCCAATTAGCCTCTGAAACTCTTGATGAAGTAATCCATAAATTAAAGATATAGGGAAGGGGTGGGCAAACTTTTTTAGCCCAAGGGCCACATCTGGGTATGAAAATTGTATGGTGGGCCATGAATGGTCACGAAATTGGGGGTTGGAGTGTGGGAGGGGGGTGAGGGCTCCTACTGGGGGTGCGGGCTCTGTGATGCAGGAGGGTGGGACTGAGGGGTTTGGAGGGCAGGAGGGGGAGCAGGGCTGGGGTAAGGGGTTGGGGCGTGGGAGGGGGTCAGGAGTGCAGGCTCCAAGCAGGGCTTACCCCAAACAGCTCCCAGAAACAGCAGCATGTCCCCCCTGGATCCTAAGTGGAGGCGCAGCCAGGCGGCTTTGCACGCTGCCCCATCCACATGCGCCACTCCTGCAGCTCCCATTGGCCCTGTTTGCTGGCCAATAGGAGCTGCGGGGGTGGCGCTTGGGGCAGGGGCAGCGTGCAGAGTGGAAGCGTGTGGAGCAAGCCCTCGACCCCGCTCCCCAGCAGGAGCTTGAGGGCCGGATTAAAACCTCTGAAGGGCCCGATGCGGCCCCCGGGCCGTAGTTTGCCCACTCCTGATATAGGGTCTGATTCTGCTCCTACTGAAATAAATGGCAAAACTTACAATTGACTTCAATGGTTGAAAGATCCTTTATGGTATTTAACTAGCTGATTACAGTCCATAAAGGGCCATGCTGAAATAACACTAGAAAAGTATTACCATATTATGGAACTCTGGTGTGGTGGCAGGCTTGCTAAAACCTAGCTATAAATTTGCATGTGTTGTAACTGATGCATAACTGGTGGCTGGAATGCCACCAAGCATTATAGCAGCCTTCTGGCTGACAAAGAGCTGCTCATTTCACCCCAGCAGGCTCTATAAAATAAGAGTATCCCTCAAGCTACTTTGTAAAACCTGCTCAGTAGGACCATGAAAAACATCAGTTAATCCTTGATGGCTAAACTGAAGGGCATGACAGTGGGGAAAGTTGATACTTATTTATATAAATACAAAACTATAGGGGGAGAAGGTGCTAAATTGGCTTTATACCTCCTTCCTGCCCTCCCAATCCTGGACTTCTCTGTGGACCAGAGGGCCCTAGGGTTTATCTATAAACACATAATTCATGGCAAGCTGGGCTGTGACTCTACCCCACACTAGCCTGCTGCAGACTACCTGTCTCTGTGGACCCTGCTGTTGTGCATTAACAGTGCAGGAATTCATGTTAATCTTGTGCTGTTTCAAAGAGGTTCGACAATCATGAGTTACAGCAGCCTGCCCAGTGCAGTACTACCTGGAATCTTTGCAGTGCTGAGTGCTGTGGCCCCACCTCTGACACATACTCTCCGGTCCAGTCCGAGTATAGCCCCTATGCCTGAGTTTGCAAGGGGTCCTCAGAAGACAGCCTTATAGCTCTTCTTCCACAGTACCTGCTTCAGGAAAATCCTTCCCTGGCTGGAACCAGGGGTTTTAGAGCTCCTTTATACTGGGTAAAGAGGCAGGGATGAGGGTCTTGCCCATTAACTGTACATATCTAAAATTCTTATATACATATTTGATATCTTCTTCTCCTCCACCCTTTATATGTTTCTTTTCCTCTTGGTCCTGATCCTGCACAAGCTTAACTTTATGCAGTGTGAGTAGTCCCACTGAAAATTAATGGAATTACTCTGAGTGACATCCTGGTTCCGCTGAAGTTAATGGCAAAATGCATACCGGCTCAAAGGGGTCAAGATTTCACCCACAACACATAAAAATAAGCACATTCATATGTCTTTGCAGGATCAGGGCCATAGTTTGTTAACTCTTCAGAGAAAAGATTGCCTGCCTCTATATTTGTACAGGGCCTACCAGAAGAGGGCTGCAGCCTTTCAGTGTTACTTGTAATAATTTATATTATGGCATATCGTTAATGATCAGGCTACATTTTGAGCTCTGTCTCTGCAAGGAAAATGGCTAGAAACTTACTTGATTTTTGTTGTTGTTTAATTAAAACTTAGGTGTCTGATATCCATTTGATTATAATGGCTATAATAATCTTCCCCAATCTAACATTCTCTAGCAATGTTATTAAAGGAAATGTTAACTTCTGGAATTCGGTATCAGTCAACTAAATTTTGGTCCTGGGCATTAAATCTATGATAAGTAGGTTTGGAAGGATTAGACTGTTATCAATAAATGTTGGTTATCTTCAATTTCACTGCACACAAACTGATGAGAAAATATTTTCCTCAGGGCTGTCAAGCGATTAAAAAATTAATTGTGATTAATTGCACTGTTAAACAATAATAGAATACCCTTTAAATATTTTTGGATGTTTTCCACATTTTAAAATACATTGATTTCAGTTGCAACAAAGGATACAAAAAGTGTACAGTGCTCAGTTTATATTTATTTTTGATTACAAATATTTGCCCTGTAAAAAACAAAAGAAATAGTATTTTTCAATTCATTTAATACAAGTATTGTAGTGCAATCTCTTTATCATGACAGTTGAACTTACAAATGTAGAATTATGTACCAAAAATCATTGCATTCAAAAATAAAATAATGTAAAACTTTAGAGCCTACAAGTCCACGCAGTCCTATTTCTTGTTCAGCCAATCGCTCAGACATACAAGTTTGTTTACATTTGCAAGAGATAATGCTGCCCGCTTCTTGTTCATGTCACCTGAAAGTGAGAATAGGTGTTCTCAAGACACTGTTGTAGCCAATGTCGCAAGATAGCTCAGTGGTTTGAGCATTGGCCTGCTAAACCCAGGGTTGTGAGTTCAATCCTTGAGGGGGCCATTTAGGGATTTGGGGCAAAAATTGGGGATTGGTCCTGCTTTGAGCAGGGGGTTGGACTAGATGATCTCCTGAGGTCCCTTCCAACCCTGATATTCTATGAATGCAGTAAGATATTTACATGCCAGATGTGCTAGGGATTAATATGTCCCTTCATGCTTCAACCACCAGTCCAGAGGACACGCGTCCATGCTGATGACGAGTTCTGCTTGATAACGATCCAAAGCAGTACAGACCGACGCCTGTTCATTTTCATCATCTCAGTCAGATGCCACCAGCAGAAGGTTGATTTTCTTTTTTGGTGGTTTGGGTTCTGTAGTTTCCACATCAGAATGTTGCTCTTTTAAGACTTCTGAAAGCATGCTCCACACCTCGTCCCTCTCAGATTTTGGATGGCACTTCAGATACTTAAACCTTGGATTGAGTGCTGTAACTATCTTTAGAAAACTCACATTGGTACCTTCTTTGCGTTTTGTCACATCTGCAGCGAAAGTGTTCTTAAAATGAACATGTGCTGAGTCATCATCTGAGACTGCTATAACATGAAATATATGGCAGAATGCAGGTAAAATAGAGCCAGAGACATACAATTCTCCTCCATGGAGTTCAGTCACAAATTTAATTAATACATTATTTTTTTATCGAGCATCATCAGCATGGAAGCATGTCCTCTGGAATGGTGCCTGACGCATGAAGGGGCATATGAATGTTTAGCATATCTGGCACATAGATACCTTGCAATGCTGGCTACAAAAATGCCATGTGAATGCCTATTCTCACCTTTTGGTGACATTGTAAATAAGAAGTGGGCAGCATTATTTCCCATAAATGTAAACAAACTTGTTTGTCTTAGCGATTGGCTGAACAAGAAGTAGGACTGAAGGACTGTAGGCTCTAAAGTTTTTCATTGTTTTGTTTTTAAGTGCAGTTATGTAACAAAAAAAAATCTACATTTCTAAGTTGCACTTTCATGACAAAGAGATTGCATTACAATACTTGTATGAGGTGTTGAAAAATACTGTTTCTTTTGTTTTTTACAGTGCAAATATTTTAAATAAAAATAATATAAAGTGAACAGTGTACACTTTGTATTCTGTGTTGTAATTGAAATCAATATATTTGAAAATGTAGAAAAACATCCAAAAATATTTAAGAAATTTCAATTGTTATTCTATTGTTTAACAGTGTGATTAAAACTGCGATTCATCACAATTTTTTTTAATTGCGATAAATTTTTTGAGTTATTCGTATGAGTTAACTGTGTTTAGTCGACAGCTCTAATTTCCACAGAGAATCTAAAATTTACAGAAAGGCAAAATAAGAAAAATGCTGCTTGAACATATTGGAGTTTGATTTATGGATATCTACTTTGTGTATTTTGACATGTGATATTGACAGTTTGTGTCTTAACATTTATATAGTGTAAACTTTTTGAATCTCAGCATCTACTGTCATTACATTATATTGTCTGACACATCCATAATTTCCTGCAACTGTGAAAATTTAAATTGATCTTTAACAAAGCATAAAAATAAACCAATATTATTGGTCAAAATTATTTTAAAAAGTAATTCTGCCAAGCCTACTGATAAGGGAGTCCACAAATATGGGTTTTGAACCATCTCCTTTGTTCTGGTTGGTTCATGTTTTGCTAGAAAGCAGCAAGAACACAGAATGTTTTGGAAACATGTTTATTAGCTCTGTTTTTACTGTATCATAATACATGAGCCCTATTTTATTCATTTCAAATTTTGTGGGAAAATTCTCCTTAGACCACAAATATAACCTATCAATTTAGAGACCAGTATGACATGTCAGTTGTAGATTGTCTAGTAACATCTGGGTTTAGATTAGAAAGCGTTCACTATGGAGTTACTGTCTTTTATTATTTATTTATAGACCCTGAGGAGATAAACCCTTGCTGGGTTTAAAGGTGTTTTTTAAAAAAACAAAAAACAAACAAGCTCAAACAAGAACAAGAAAACACTAAGCTTTTGGGCTCAGAATCACATCTACATTTTTTCCAGATCCCCTAGTCCACATTTATTACTAGAATAGACTCTGCTCAACTTTTTTCTAAAGCAAGATTTTTCTGTTATTTTATTTAAGATGCAAGGAGATTTGAGGGTTCCTCTGCTATCCTTATAGTTTCAGTTGTGCTATTTTTCTTTCCCCCGCAACTCCTGCCCGCTGATTTTTTCTTCTTATCAACTGCCAAGTGGCCCCTCACATCTGACCTTTAGGATTGAGGAGAGATGATCTCTTTGTTTCTCCTCAGCTGGCATGGATCATGGTGGAGTAATAAAAATTGATTCACCTCATACTTATACAAGTGTAAATCAAGAGTAACCCTATTTAACTCAGCAGAGTTACATTTGTGTGAAAATGCTGTATGCAAGAAAAGAATCAGGCTTACTTCCTAAATCTTTCAGGGGAAGCCTCGGCAGTTACTACAGTATCTGGTCTCCCATTCTGCAGGAAGAGTGGGAATCCAATAGCAGATCTAAGCTTGAGTTTCCCAGTTTGCTGCATCTGATATGGTGCTATTTGAATAATTGCCTGTGTGTTTTAGATATTGCGTGAACATGATAGTAGTGATGGGTTTGTAGATTTGCAATTTTTCCATACACCTTGCTTTTCATCTTAGAGACTAACAAATTTATTAGAGCATAAGCTTTCGTGAGCTACAGCTCACTTCATTGGATGCATTTGGTGGAAAAAGTTTTTCCACCAAATGCATCCGATGAAGTGAGCTGTAGCTCACGAAAGCTTATGCTCTAATAAATTTGTTAGTCTCTAAGGTGCCACAAGTACTCCTTTTCTTTTTGCGAATACAGACTAACACGGCTGCTACTCTGAAACTTGCTTTTCATGTAACACTTGCAAAAGTAGATTACAAATGCCGCAGACCAAGATAACTTGTGATCTGCAGAATTCTGAAAGCATGGGGTAAAAAGAATCTCAGCTGAATTTGTCAGACCCTTCTGCAGAATTGCAGTGACTCTGGAGTTGCACAACACAGGAAATATCCCTATGATATTCTACAACAGTGACAAAATCTTCAGAATATTCCCCCTCAAATAAATCAGGGGAAATTTCTCTCTAATTTTCATAAACTCTTTATTTTGACTCACCCACCTTTTTTATGTATTTATATGTTGCTGCTATCTCAGCCCAAACTTATTGACCTGCTGGCCTTATGGTAGATGAACTCATACCAAAAGAAAAAGGGTGACAACAGTTTTAAAAAATAAATATCTCCCTAGCCCATGTACAATCACATCCTTAAGAAAATCTGCTAAAACATAGGCTGCATGTCGGTACATAAATCAGAGTTTCTTCAGCAAACTCTTTTTACTTTCTTTTCTTGTCTATTCTTCCAGCTTCCACTTTATTTTTATTTTGCATTCCAATTTTCTCTCTACATTCCTGTTCATTTCCCCCTTCCCTTTAAGTATTCTCTGCCCTGATTTAAAAAGCATGATTGCATTCTGCAGCTGTAATCCAAACACTGTATTATCATTAATGCAAGCCCAGCGATTACAACAGATTGAAAGAGGAGGAGGAACCCTCACCATGCAAGCCAAAGGAGAGGGGAAGTGCTGCACTCTCAGCCTCACACTTATTTTAACCCCTGTGTAAATTGCAGTGCTTTGCACTGCTTATATGTAATACTAGATGTAACCGTGGTCGCTGGAGGGGCTATATTGAGAATGCTCAATCAGAGGCAAATTGCAAAGAATAGGGCAGATGATACCCAAAACTGGTGGTTTAGTCTATAACTAGATTTCACCAAGCCAGTAACAAAATAGCTTCTGCAATACCTTACTGGTTTCCAAGATGTCAAAATACAGATCCTTTTAAGCAATTCAGCCTTTGGCTCCAACCCAGACAGCCAAGTCTAATATAGTGAGGGTTACTGAAAACCTTATTCACCATATATAAATCCCAATAGATTGGACACATTACCCACGTGGTCAATTAATATCTCAAAGACCAAGACCCAAATACATGCTTACAGATTTTTATTAACTAAATCTTAGAGGTATTAAAAAAGAAAAAGAGTTACTGTGGTTAAGAGATCATTCTATGTACAGACATGAATAAAGTTCTTAGGTCAGTTTATAGCATAGATGGTGAGGTTGCTGATTTTTAAAAATCCTTCTCAAATAAATTTAAAAGGCTATAGTCCAATAGACAGTCCATATGCAGAGTCTGTTCAAATTCTTCCATGAGAAATTGCAGGGATAATCCAGAATAGACCTGGAGACCTCAGTCTTGTGACTTAGATTTTCCCTGACAAAGTTTAAGCAGATTTGAGATAGCAAGGATCAGGCCCGAAACCTTCTTTATAGCTGTAGTTCAGCTGTGGTCACAGCAGGCTTCTTTGGCTGAAGAACAGGTAATGTGTATTGTTGCTTTGAAGTTCATCTCTGTTTCCTAGGCATATGCCAGTAACTAGTCTCATTCATTAGTATAAGGCAATTAACCATAAAACAGGTAGTTTATTACAAACTTCAAAGAGAAATGAAGACAATAATATTATTACACCACAAGTTCCATCTAAATGATAATATCCTCTTTTGATCTCTGAATCAATAGACTACGGTAACGAAAGCTTATAGACAGGAACAGAAGTTTAGTATCTACAAGCTAATTAGATCGAAACAGCAGCCTGGACTTCTACATAGAGTGCTTCCGCCGACGGGCACAAGCTGAAATTGTGGAAAAGCAGCATCGCTTGCCCCATAACCTCAGCCATGCAGAACACAATGCCATCCACATCCTCAGAAACAACTCTCAAAAAGAAAAGGAGTACTTGTGGCACCTCACAGACTAACAAATTTATTCGAGCATAAGCTCTAATGCATCCGATGAAATGAGCTGTAGCTCACGAAAGCTTATGCTCTAATAAATTTGTTAGTCTCTAAGGTGCCACAAGTACTCCTTTTCTTTTCGCGAATACAGACTAACACGGCTGCTACTCTGAAACCAGAAACAACTCTGACATCATAATCAAAAAGGCTGACAAAGGAGATGCTGTCGTCATCATGAATAGGTCGGAGTATGAACAAGAGGCTACTAGGCAGCTCTCCAACACCACTTTCTACAAGCCATTACCCTCTGATTCCACTGAGAGTTACCAAAAGAAACTACAGCATTTGCTCAAGAAACTCCCTGAAAAAGCACAAGAACAAATCCGCACAGACACACCCCTAGAAGCCCGACCTGGGGTATTCTATCTGCTACACAAGATCCATAAACCTGGAAATCCTGGACGCCCCATCATCTCAGGCATTGGCACCCTGAGAGCAGGATTGTCTGGCTATGTAGACTCCCTCCTCAGGCCCTTCGTTACCAGCACTCCCAGCTATCTTCGAGACACCACTGACTTCCTGAGGAAACTACAGTCCATTGGTGATCTTCCTAAAAATACCATCCTAGCCACTATGGATGTAGAAGCCCTCTACACCAACATTCCACACAAAGATGGGCTACAAGCCGTCAGGAACAGTATCCCCGATAATGTCACGGCTAACCTGGTGGCTGAACTTTGTGACTTTGTCCTCACCCATAACTATTTCACATTTGGGGACAATGTATATCTTCAAGTCAGCGGCACTGCGATGGGTACCCGCATGGCCCCACAGTATTCCAACATTTTTATGGCTGACTTAGAACAACGCTTCAGCTCTCGTCTCCTAATGCCCCTACTCTACTTGCGCTACATTGATGACATCTTCATCATCTGGACCCATGGAAAAGAAGCTCTTGAGGAATTCTACCATGATTTCAACAATTTCCATCCCACCATCAACCTCAGCCTGGACCAGTCCACACAAGAGATCCACTTCCTGGACACTACGGTGCTAATAAGCGATGGTCACATAAATACCTCCCTATATCGGAAACCTACTGACCGCTATTCCTACCTACATGCCTCTAGTTTTCATCCAGATCATACCACTCGATCCATTGTCTACAGCCAAGCTCTACGATATAACCGCATTTGTTCCAACCCCTCAGACACCTACAAGACAAAGACCTACAAGATCTCTATCATGCATTCCTACAACTACAATACCCACCTGCTGAAGTGAAGAAACAGATTGACAGAGCCAGAAGAGTACCCAGAAGTCACCTACTACAGGACAGGCCCAACAAAGAAAATAACAGAACGCCACTAGCCGTCACTTTCAGCCCCCAACTAAAACCTCTCCAACGCATCATCAAGGATCTACAACCTATCCTGAAGGACGACCCATCACTCTCACAGATCTTGGGAGACAGGCCAGTCCTTGCTTACAGACAGCCCCCCAATCTGAAGCAAATACTCACCGGCAACCACACACCACACAACAGAACCACTAACCCAGGAATCTATCCTTGCCACAAAGCCCGTTGCCAACTCTGTCCACATATCTATTCAGGGGACACCATCATAGGGCCTAATCACATCAGCCACACTATCAGAGGCTTGTTCACCTGCGCATCTACCAATGTGATATATGCCATCATGTGCCAGCAATGCCCCTCTGCCATGTACATTGGTCAAACTGGACAGTCTCTACGTAAAAGAATGAATGGACAGAAATCAGACGGCAAGAATTATAACATTCAAAAACCAGTTGGAGAACACTTCAATCTCTCTGGTCACTCGATCACAGACCTAAGGGTGGCTATCCTTCAACAAAAAAGCTTCAAAAACAGACTCCAACGAGAGACTGCTGAATTGGAATTAATTTGCAAACTGGATACAATTAATTTAGGCTTGAATAGAGACTGGGAATGGATGAGTCATTACACAAAGTAAAACTATTTCCCCATGTTATTTCTCCCCCCCACCCCACCCCCCACTGTTCCTCAGATATTCTTGTTAACTGCTGGAAATAGCCTACCTTGCTTGTCACCATGAAAGGTTTTCCTCCTTTCCCCCCCCCCCCCCCCGCTGCTGGTGATGGCTTATCTTAAGTGATCACTCTCCTTACAGTGTGTATGATAAATCCATTGTTTCATGTTCTCTGTGTGTGTATAGCAATCTCCCCTCTGTTTTTTCCACCCAATGCATCCGATGAAGTGAGCTGTAGCTCACGAAAGCTTATGCTCTAATAAATTTGTTAGTCTCTAAGGTGCCACAAGTACTCCTTTTCTTTCTGCAAATACAGACTAACAGGGCTGCTAC
Organism: Dermochelys coriacea; assembly: GCF_009764565.3. Lineage (NCBI taxonomy): Eukaryota > Metazoa > Chordata > Testudines > Dermochelyidae > Dermochelys > Dermochelys coriacea. Next base: position 238,996,364 of record NC_050068.2, read on the forward strand.
TCTGAAAATAGATCACTGATAAACTTCTAACAAGATATAGGTAAACATAGGCAAATACAATTAGTATCTATCATTAATTTTCTAACAATACAGGCCTCCATATCAGAATACTAGTCTATCTAACATGGCTTTGCTAATTAACCAGGAGGAATGGCCCTGTTTACCATTTCAATACTCTTCTAATATGTCCTTAAAAGCTACTTTCAGGCCAACCAGCATGCTGGTTACTTAACCCTTGCTCGCTCAGCATCACACTAAGAGTTCTTTCCCATCCCCCCACAATGCCTATCCATTCTCTCTTATTTATTTCTTCTTCCTTCTAGGGCTCAGCTTGCTTTTTCCTCTGTGTTAGTATCTCATCAATCTCTTCCTCATATTTTTTCTCTATTTAACTTTTCTTCTTCCCCTTGGTCTTCAGGGAGAAGACTCTCTCCTGAGTCTTCATTTTTAACCCTTTGCCCAGCTACCCTCTTACCTCCATTCTCTTTTACTTCCAAATTATTTCACTTCTCCATTCTCACTTTCTATCTGTTGGGTCACCTGATCTCTCTCCGTCCTTCTCTAGCTTCCCCCACACTCACTCACTCTTGTCTTCTGTGCCTCAACACACAGCTCCAGGAAAGGCACATATGGATTCATCAATGCCTGATGCCTAACACACCCAGGAAAGTGCTCCTGGGAGCCTCAGAAGGAACACTAAGCCCTCCAGAGGAATCAGAAATTCTTTCTTCTAGATGAAAGATCAGACAGCATCTCCCTCCCATCAAGCTACCATGACCAGCAGCAGCATTTGTTCTCAGCCCTGCCATGAGACCAAGGGCCACCCAACCACCCCTTGCAAGACGTCTTCAACTGTTTCAGAGCAACTAATTAATCACATTTTTTAAAATTTGTTGAAGGTTTTCTTTGTGATACATAAATATAGCTTCCAATGTTATTTTCCCCAGTACTTGTTGCTCCATGAGAAGTTTCTGGTTTTTGCTAGAAGACCCTGTGGCACAGCAGAGAATTGCTGGGACTGCAACGTTACTATCAGCTGCAATCTGAGCTCTGGTATTCCTGGTCCAGAGCTGGGGAGGAGGGAATGTTTGTCAGACTCTTTTTCTTTTTGCTTGTTTTTGTTAAAACCTGTTTAACTCAAAACTTCTGCTGAACAGTTGACAGAAGTTCTACATCTCCACTCTTCAAGTTAGAGCTGGGAAAGTGGCAGCTCTTATTTCATCTCATTATGATGTCCCCATCTCTCTCACTCTGATTCTGTAATAAACTCCATGCTCCTATGGAATCCTATTGACTTCTGGAGAGCTCTGAACAAGCTGAGTCATCTAGCTCCACAAAACAGCTTGCTGGGTGGAGGCCTAGTTTTCCAGAAAACAACAGCCGCCCAAGGCACAGTTTGATATTCCTTATATTGTTAAAAAAGGAACAAAGGTCCACCCTTTTTCTTAACTCTTGGTAAAATCTTTGAGACCACCCTTATGTATCATGAAGAAGCAGTAAAGGGGACAGCTGGTGTCCCTAACTTCTCCTAGTCCTGCAAATAAATCCTTGATTTGCATGAAAAGCAAGTAACACAGATGTGAGGCAGGATATGCCTAGTGGAAATTCCAGTAGAATCCACCTGCTGTCCTATTGGTTTCTACTGATCTCTTTTGGTTTTTACTATAGAGTAAAAAATCTGTTGCCTGGTTTTAAAAACTAAGGCCCAATCCTGAAAAGATTAATGATGTTCTTAGCTTTTCTCTTGGTGAGCGATGCTACTGAAGCCAAAGAGACCACTCACAGTGTATGATTCAGCATGTGTAGGAGGATTTGTCTCCATAGGGTGTTATTCCAGAATTGCTTTTCCCAATTAACTTCATGTATGGATGCTCTTATTCCGGAATAAGAACACCCAACCACAGAGTTAATTAGGAATGATTAATGCATTTAAAATTCGCATCCTACCTTAATGTTCATGTGTTGACAAGTCCTAAATCTTTCAGTATTGCCAAGCCCAAATATTCCAAAATCATGAGTCAGCCCTCAAAAATCATGAGATTGGCTTACAAAACATTAACATTTAAAAATAATTCATGTTGGGTTCTTTGAATGTATCCTTTGTGCAGGAAACTTTCATGAATGGATTTATGTTTACAGTCACAAGAGCTAATGTTTTCTACATGCTAGCCACAAGGGCTAAAAAAGAAAAACCGAGATTCTCAGGTATAACATGACTCCATGCCTTGTGAGCTAAAAGAGCCCCCCCCCGGTCATGTGAATTGAAATCAAATAATGAGATTTGGCAAAAGGAGACTCTTTGCAGGATGGGGGCTTACATGTGAGCACTAGTGCCCACATGTGGAGAGTGAATCACATGCATAAGTGTTCGCAGAATCAGGGGCTATGTAGTTCCAGATGGAACCACTCTAAAATAAACCAGCTGAAAAACGTCATTTGAATTTTCCACTTGGGCTGGCAGACTCCATCCTCATACTAGATTAATTTGAAGGCAGGTTTTACAATATCCGCTGTTATGATGAAGGGTTTCATTTTTGTTTGTTTTTGTTTGTAATTGCTCTTATTCATGTTGGGAGAGCCTGGGAGCCAGCCCTGTAGTGAACAAACAATCATGCAAATCACACGGAGGAAAAGAGGGAGAGGAGCGTATTATCGTTTGAGCTGAGAGTTATGGAGCTTTGAGATGGGCCGGAGACACAAAGCCCAGCTTCAGATCGGCGCCAGCATTTTGAACCCCACATGCAACAATATCACACGAGCGTGATTCTCACCGAGTTCAGTGGGATGGCTTCTGTGCTTAAGTGCACAAGTGTTTCCAGGATAAAGGTCTTGGTTTCGCGTGTTACCGGGACGGGGTAAAAAAAAAAAAAAAAAAAAAGGGGGGGGGGGCAAAACTTCAGAACTAGAGCAGAGCTTCCAGGCTCCTCCCAGCTACTCCAAAGGAATGGATTTGGGTTTGAAAGTCGGGCTGAACCTTCCCCCCGCTTACTTCTGTATTGATTTGTCATAAAAAGCACAGCGCGTCTAATTACCCGTCAGCAAAATCCCGAGTCCCCTGCTGTACTCAGCTGCTTTAACGGGACCAGGTGAGGGCGGCGATTTCACCTCCCCTGCGAGGCGCAGCGCGACCGGGACCGTGACCGCCCGCTGAGCGCGGACGCGGCTCCGCTCCCCCGCGGCGGGGAAGAATGTGGCCAGCAGGTGGCGCTCGGGTGGGCGGAAAGCCCGAGCGCAGAGGCGGGCGCTTTGGAACCCTGAGCTGCCCGCGGCGTCCTCCCCTCGCTCGCTGCTGCACTTTTGTTCCGCGAGCGGCAGCAGGCGCCGCCGCAGCCCCGGGCTGGAGAAAGCCAGAACCGGGGCGGGGAGCCGCGTTCAGCCGCAGAGCAGCGTGACCTGGGGGCCTCCTTCCCCGAGGCGGGTTCTCTGTGCGCCGGAGCGAGCCCTCCTGGGGGGGGGAGGGGGTCGCTCCTTGGCCAGCGCGCGCCTAGGGCTGGGGGGATTTCCCCTGCCGCGCAAGGGGAAGCCTGGGGGCGGCACATCAGCTGCTGCCTGCCAGGAAGGAGAACAGCCCCTGCAAAGGTAAGAGGCGCCCAAAGGCAGCAGCAGGGACTGAGCTGGGAGGGAATGTCCCCAGCTCCTCGGGTCCCCCTTTAACCAATTGTGTGTGTTTGTTTTGGCATGTGTGCCTGGTTGTTAGTATGGCGAATTGCAGTGCCCGCTGCCGCCCTGCCTTCCCCCGTTTCAACTGGTGCGTGTGTGGGGCGGGGTACAGCCTGGAAGCCCTCAGGCCGGGAGCTTTGAGTGTGTTAGTCCTTCAGGATCTGCCAGGGGACTCCTTCCCCAGCGTAGTTCAGACCTGTGCTGTCCAAGTAGAGGGGGAGGTTGTGGGGTTTTTTTTTCTCCCCGGCCCCCCACCCCCGTCAGGGTGTTGGGGAGACAAACGCTGATGTGTCTCTCATTTTTCCTGGGAACTTGAGTTGCAGCTGCCACACCTGCTCTCTGATCTTGTCAGCTGGGCTTCCACCACGGGATTTGCTTGTCTCCCTGGAGTAGAGGTGCTGTTTGAAGTACTGGTACCTGTGTGTTAATGATTCCCCACCCCTTTAGGTAAGGTGACCCGACTCGTGTTATCCATTTGTCAATATCGGACAATGTCCTAACTAGGCGGATTGGGCAAGAGGGGCTAACAGGGTAAGGCTAGTGTATCTATTTTCTCTGTGCCCCTCTCCCCTTTTAGCAGGTGATTTGGCTCTTCCTCATTATAGTGCCACTTTCTGGCTTTTCTGAAGGCAGCTCTTCTTGTCTGTGACTGACAAACTTCACTCTTTTTTTGGTGGGATACCTGTGTCTGTCCCACTCCGTTTTACTCCTCTTTTGTCTCTGATCTTCTCTTTTCAACCCTTTCTCCCACTCTTTGCTAAAATCTCTTGGCATTCCCTCCCTCCCTGCTTGGTCTAGGCTCTAACATCTGTGGTGGTCTTACTTAAGTGATCCCCGGCGGGACTACATACACCATGATTTCCCAGGGGGATAAATCTTTTTGGATTGTGAGTGAGCACCCAAAACGCAGCTGGGAATAAAACCTGGCTTAAAAATTGTTAGTAGCAACCATAAAAATGGCTAGAAGGACAGATGTTACTACTACTACTTTCTTGTTCTCTTCCCTTTCCTTAATTTTAGTATCATGGTAGAGCAGATGAAATATGAATAAAGATGAACACATTTTGCTATGAACTGCAGCCATAAAACCCCATTGACCTCAATGGGATTGCATATATATAAGTAATAGTGGAATTTTAATTTAAAATGAAGTACAGAGGAGGAGCTAATGCTCTTTGTTTTCTATGTGATGAAACCTGTGTTCAGATGTACGCTCAGTAGAGGGTTTTCTAATTTTTTTCCATAGCATGGGCCACATCTTAACAGGGTGTGTCTTGGACATCTTCCCTCCCATTTCTGATCATGCTGCCCTTCTCTTTCCATTTGCCCTTGCACAAATTTGATGTCAGCTACCAAAACTGCTTATGTGGAAAGGTAATGTTAGCCAAACACTTGTGTACTTAGCAGCTGGAAATGAGGAGAGTAAGCACCATATGCCCAAGCACCTCTCCATGGAGCACCGGGGCAAGGGCTTCACAGACCGTTGTTTGACTACTGCTGCATTAGGCTATATGTAAGACGGGTTTGGCATTCTCACCTTAGTTTTTAATTACCAGTAGGGGACCTGAGATATTTTTAAAGGTTCATATGACATAAGAAAGGTGCTCTGCATTCTGTCTTGGTGTCCATGCTGTTAGTAAAACTTTTGTATCGACAATGAGCAGGTTTGGTCTAAGGACATCATGGAGCTAATTGCCAAGTATATTCTTTGTACAAGGACTGTCTTGTACACAGCTAGTGCATAAGTGTTGTTGGCAGATTTGTATCTTTAGTCAGAGTAACATGATACTTAATTCAGACCTCCACTTGGGCAAACGCACTTCTGGCTTTTCTTTTTCTTTTTCGTATATTTTTATTTTATTGGCGTGGACTGTATTAACACAATTGTCTTTGAACATTATTTTTATTGAACAACAAGTTATGAAACCCTCTAAGATTACACTATAGGTGTGTGTGTATGTATTTATGTATATACTGTGAAGTTTTTGTATCTGACTCTTCATGGTCTTTGATCTAAAATTTTTGGAATAGTTGTATCTGACATGCAATTGGGAAGAAGTAAATACAAATAAATATCCAATTAGAAGGAATACGCTGTGATGGAGAGTTACCAGACATACATAAATTATTATATAGAATGAACAGTTATTCTAATGATACTCCCATTTTTAATTTCTGCATTTTGCAGTAATTTCTTTGTCAGATGTTAACTCCACACGTGAAATATGATTTTCAGTCCAACTGGAAATGTATCATAGAATCATAGAATATCAGGGTTGGAAGGGACCTCAGGAGGTCATCCAGTCCAACCATCTGCTCAAAGCAGTACCAATCCCCAACTAAATCATCCCAGCCATGTAAAATCACTTCTGTTAACTGCAGCATTTTTTTCCCCTGTGGGTGAAAGTTAAACACATAAAGTTAAATAATTGGGGCTTCCAGAGCCTAAGTATATAAAAACTTCTCCCTTTGCAACTGTAGTGGAATAATAGAAAACTCAAAGGCACACATGGTAAGGACTGCAGTTACAGAATGCTTGCATTCTTTTCAGTGACTAGTATTTGCTTCTCTATCATCCTTCTCTCAAGTCCTGTGTCATCCAGTAAACTGGGAGGCCTTGGGTCCTTGGTCCTCCAAGGTTTTTTCTTTGAGTATTACAGAATCTCTTCTCTTTAACCTGAGTGGCTGGTAGCCAGAGAGAAAAGTGATTTAACAACTTTGAACGATGCTGTCTCAATCCTCCAATTAGAAAAAGTTTTAGTGGTGCTTTACGCTGCTGTGTGTATTGATTTTCCTGAAGTGGCTGGAGTAGACTACCTTCATGTGGCGAGGCTTGTTTTTAACATTTTCTTTGGTACAAAATTTTCCATAAACCAATTTTGTGTCTGTTTTCTACTGAGATCCAAAGTTTTCAAACATCCTGGTTCTGAACTGGTTTTCCAAGTATTCTATGCAATGGTTTGCAACTATACTGCTTTTAGCCATCTTTTTGATCTGGCTTTATTAACCTGTGTTGCAGTTATCAATGGCTTTAATCTTCTTGGAACTTTTACCTTTTCATTGTTTTCCCTATTGCAGTCTCTAGTTAAATGGTCTCTGTCATTTGAAAATCATCTTTTTGTCTGAAAATCTTGTACTTACTATAGTTATGAGGAATAGCTATGTTTCTGATCCTGCAAACATATACACTTATTAGACTTTAAGCAAGTGAGTGGTTTTGCTTAAAATGGTAGGGCTGCTGGTGTGCATAAAATTAAGCATTTGTGCAAGTGTTTGCGATTCTAAGGCCTTTGATTGCTCTAACTGAAAGATTAAAGAAAATGTTTTAATATGTTTGTACATTTGATAACTTTGTGCAGAGTCAGTTTTGCTGTTCCCTGTAAAATTAGTAATTTTCTTCCTGATTGAAAATATCTCAATTAACATTCATGTGGGAGCAGAAAAACTCTTCTCTTCTCCCCCACCACCAGCACCATGTATGTTTTTTTGTTTTTTTTTTAAAATCCAGGATATACAATCCAAAAGGTGCTGTCAGAAACTAGTCAGTTTAAAAAAAAAAAAAACCTTGTCAGCTTGAACTTGGAGCTCATCTCCATTTTGATCTGAGACCCGAATTCCCACAAAGTCTAATGCACGTACAAGATGTCCTAAATAGTCTCATTGCGACGGAACTGCTCACGTGCTTAAAGTTAAGCACTGTGAGCCAAGAACCCTTTAGTGCCAACTGGCAAGGGGGTTACAGAATGTCCTGATTCTGGTATGTACATTTTGGCTCACCAAAGAGGTCATGTAAGGTCTTTAAATGAAAGCGGGGTCACATTCATCATTAATATCCTTGTGAAATGTGTGTACAGACAATACTGTAGGGAGTAATGTGTTTATCCTGAAAATATGTTTTAAAGTCTGGTTTCAGAGTAGCAGCCGTGTTAGTCTGTATTCGCAAAAAGAAAAGGAGTACTTGTGGCACCTTAGCGACTAACACATTTATTTGAGCATAAGCTTTCGTGAGCTACAGCTCACTTCATCGGATGCATTGGATGCCACGAATCTTTGTGGGAGCAAATAATTGCAAATTGATTGCTTAAACATCTAGACTATAAGGTGATAAGTAACAGTCATCATGGATTTGTCAAGAACAAATCATGTCAGACCAAACTGATAGCTTTCTTTGACAGGGTAACAAGCCGTGTGGATAGGGGAGAAGCGGTAGACGTGGTATATCTTGACTTTAGTAAAGCTTTTGATACTGTCTCGCATAACCTTCTCATAAACAAACTAGGGAAATGCAACTTAGATGGAGCTACTATAAGGTGAGTGCAGAACTGGTTGGAAAACCATTCCCTGAAAGTAGTTACCAGTGGTTCGCAATCATGCTGGAAGGGCATAATCAGTGGGGTCCCTCAAGGATCAGTTCTGGGTCTGGTTCTGTTCAATATCTTCATCAATGATTTTGATAATGGCATAGACAGTAGACATATAAAGTTTGCGGAAGATACCAAGCTGGGAGGGGTTGGAGGCGCTTTGGAAGAAAGAATTAAAATTCAAAATGGTCTGAAGTAAATAGGATGAAATTCAATATGGACAAATGCAAAGTACTCCATTTAGGGAGAAACAATCAGCTGCCCACATACAAAATAGGAAATGTCTGCCTAGGAAGGAGTACTGTGGAAAGGGATCTGGGTCATAGTGGACCACAAGCTAAATATGAGTCAACAGGGGATGTATAAGCAAGAATGTTGTAAGCAAGACACAAGAAGTAATTCTTCTGCTCTACTCTGCGCTGATTAGGCTTCAATTGGAGAATTGAGTCCAGTTCTAGATGCCACATTTCAGGAAAAATGTGGAAAAATTTGAGAAAGTCCAGAGAAGAGCAACAAAAATGATTAAAGGTCTAGAAAACATGACCTGTGAGGGAAGACTGGAAAAAATTGGGTTTGTTTAGTCTGGAAAAGAGAAGACTGAGAGGGGACGTAACAGTCATCAAGTACATAAAAGGTTGTTACAAGGAGGAGGGAAAAGAATTGTTCTTCTTAACCTCAGGATAGGACAAGAAGCAATGGGCTTAAATTGCAGCAAGGGAGGTTAAGGTTGGACATTAGGAAAAACTTCCTGTCAGGGTGGTTAAGCAATGGAATAAATTGCCTAGGGAGGTTGTGGAATCTCCATTATTGGAGATTTTTAAGAGCAGGTTAGACAAACACCTGTCAGGGATGGTCTAGATCAGGGGTGTTCAACTTCTGGCTCCAGAACCACATGTGGCTCTTCAAATGTTTAATATGCGGCTCCTTGAATAGGTACCAAGTCCGGGGCTGGAGTTACAGGCGCCTACTTTCCAATGTGCTGGGGGGTGCTCACTACTCAACCCCTGGCTCTGCCACAGGCCCTGCCCCCACTCCACCCCTTCCCGCCCCCTCTCCTGAGCCTGCTATGCCTTCACTTCCACTCCCCTCCGAGCCTCTTGCACGCCACGAAACAGCTGATCGGGAGGTGTGGGGAGGGAGGGAGAGGCGCTGATCAGTGGGGCTACCAGTGGGTGGGAGGTGCTGGGAGCAGGGGGGAGGGGGGACTGATGCGGGGGCTGCTGAAGTATTACTGTGGCTCTTTGGCAACGTACATTGTTAAATTCTGGCTCCTTCTCAGGCTCAGGTTGGCCACCCCGGTCTAGATAATACTTAGTCCTGCCATGAGTGCAGGGAGCTGGATTAGATGACCTTTTGAGGTCCCTTCCAGTCGTATGATTCTATGATCTTGTGTCTTGTGACACTTCAGATATGTTGGCTTGTTTTATTTCAGTGAAATATCGAAAAGCTGTTCCCTTCCCCGCCAGCATTTTGAGATTGATATCTCTGGAGAGTGATGATAGGACTTGCTTGCTTTACCACTATGAATGGTAAAATGTTTGTCACAAAACCGGAAAATCAGTCAGCTTCCAAATCATGCTAATAGTCCAGTGTGTTAAACTAGGCCTTGTGCAGATCTATTCTTATTTTAAGGGCTATTATTAATGTGTGTATGTGTTAACATTTAATAGAAGTTTTATCTTATAAACACTTTAAATTCCATGTTTGCATGTTATAGTTTGATTTTGATTAGTCCAGGGCTTCAAAAAATACCACACATTGACGAGTTAACCTACCAGCCAGAAGCTAATATGAAAGATGAGGGAAAATTCTACAAGTGAAGTCTACCGGCAACCTTACACAACTAGTCCCAAATCCTCTGAAAGGTACCGAGGCTCCTAACTTTCATTGAAATCAATGGGAGTGAGTGCCTAATTTTGTAAGAGGATCTGGACTCTGTTCTCTCTAATGGGAAGAGGCAAGATGGTGGGCTTCCTTCTAAGGTATTGTTCCTTGACCTTGCTTTGTCTGAATTGGCCTCACTTCCAGGTGTGTAAGGAAGATGCTTTTCAAGTGATATTCGTTGCTGGAAGTGAGAGGGAGTTTATACTGATTCCCTGGCCCACTTTGGAACCTTCTGGAGCTGTAGGGGACACAAAAGCAGGGTGGCTTCTGAGAACCTCGGAGCAGTTTGCAGGACTGACAGTTAGTTAGCAAAAATATATTTCACTTTGCAAACTGAGCAAACTTGATCGGAAAGTCCTTCAAGAGAGATTGAATGAGGAACCCTCTGATGTCATTTTGTGGTTTCTCTTTAGATAGGAACCACACTGAAATTAATACTAAAATCAAACACATGAAAACAGTGATTTTAATTTTTTTGTATTGATAGAATTACCAAACAGGTGGCAATAGGCACAAATGAAAAGCTTTTATATTGAAAGGCTCCTTAATATTCTGTTCCCCAAGCCCAACTGGAGGAGTAGCCAATTAATGTAGTGTGTTCCAAGTGTAGCTAGAGATCATATTTGGCTCATTCACAGTGTCTAGAGATGATGATTTATCTATAATTTTGAATGCCTAAGAATGTGTTAGGCACTTTGGAGAGACAGGTAAAGACATGCTGGTGCCTACTGAATGTATGTTGCTTCCTCACTGGTTCCCAGAAATACATACCATCAGAGAACGTAGGTATTAATTTTGTTTTAATTAGAAGGTTGTTGTACTTTAGAGCTCTGTAGAATATAGCTGCTTTACCTTGACACCCAGGTACTTCAGATTTAAGCCCACTGTATTTTCCATTGAATGCATCCGATGAAGTGAGCTGTAGCTCTCAAAAGCTTATGCTCAAATAAATTTGTTAGTCTCTAAGGTGCCACAAGTCCTCCTTTTCTTTTTGCAATATCACTGGGTGCCTCAGTGCTTGCCACCCAGAGATATTTTTAGCAGGAGAATAAAGGCTTATATTATGGGGGTGGGATTGGGTGGTATTGCTTATTGATTTTGTTCTTCTGTGAGTAAAAACTCTCTTTACCCTTCTAGAAAAACAGGCACTGAGCTTGCTGCCATTAATTTCCTTAAGACACTAAAATGCTGGCTCGAGCAGTTGAGAAAATCAGTCACGTTGGCAATGCCTTTTCATCTGTTGGTTACCGACAGGTCCAAAAACACTGGGCAAGTAAAGTGTTTAATTTACATCTGCTGCAGTTTTACAAAGTCTGAGTTAAAAAGGAAAAATCTCATGAGACTGAACAAGCATATTTATTCTCTTAACACTTGCAGCGATACAGTGCGATTTAACAAGATCGCGAAGAGTGTTTTAGCAATGTTTTTACGTTGGGTGGCTGAAATTCAACATTACTATGACTCGTTTGCTTAGAAAGAAAAGGAGGACTTGTGGCACCTTAGAGACTAACACATTTATTTGAGCATAAGCTTTCGTGAGCGACAGCTCACTTCATCGGATGCATTTGGTGGAAAATACATGTCATTTGCTTAGTGCACTGGTGACTTCTGTCTTAAATATATGACTCTGGCTAAGAGGTTTGTTCGTTCTTCCCTGTGTGGAAGACAGAACTAATATTATTCCAGCCTTCTGCGGTGCTCTTCTCACAAATGTTCAGAACTTTTTGCTAGTGGAGTCGGGCTCTTGACATCTTCTTGTTCTAGAGCTTTGCCTCCTCCCTCTGTCACAGTGAGTTCTGCTCAATGCTTGATTTGTGCCAAGGCTGAAGGCACCTCTGTCTGAGCTTGCTACATCAGTTATGAATGTAAAAAAGTTGCTTGAGGCCCAGAATGTAATTGCTTGAGCCCTGGCACCCGTTTCATTACAAAATAAGCACTGGTTCTGCTTGCTTTTGACAGTCCTCTTGGGATGCCTTCATCCTTGCAGCCAAATTTCGGACACTTTCCAGAGCAGTCGTCTTAAAATTGAATCTGTCCTAATTATTCTGAGGGAGTATGTTGTGCTTTGTTGCGTTAGCCTCTAATTTATAGGCTGGGATTTTCAAAGGCACCCGAGGGCGTTAGGTGCCTCACTCGTTCAAGCCCCTTGGAAAATCACAATTTATTTCATGAATATTTTGGAGCAAATGTAGAAAATGTAGACAGTCAGTGGTCTGAATTTACAAGTGCTCAGATTCATTGGAGAGTTTAGCAACTCTAATCTCTAAAGTTATCCAGAAAAGATGATGAAAATACTGGGGACACGTGTTAAGAATGAAGCCAGAACATCTGCCATGGCAGGAGTGCTATTGGGCAGCTGGAGGAACACACGGAAGGAGCCAGCTAAAAGAATCCCTCTGTTGAACTTTACAGAGAGGGAAAAGTTATGAAACATAATATAGAGGACATGCAAAGAGTGGCCCAGATTAGATAGGGATGGTGGAGCTTGGTCCGTGCCCTATGTGACATCTGATATGAGAAAGATTTGGATTCAGATTAATGACTGTATTATATATGGTTCTGTATTAGAAACCTTTGTACTACAGTGGAATATTCATCTTGTTTTTTTCAGCTACCCAGTGTAATTTTGTAGTGTTATGAATGATGATAAATTGAGTTCTTGCTGTGAAATCTAGTCATACCGTGGCTTTGGGTTTGTGTTTTTTTTTTAATTAAAAGAGAGCTTGATGATCTCCTGGCCTTTTAATAAATGGAAAAGTCGGTCATATATTTGTGTGCCTATAAAATTTTGCAGCTTCAAAAATTGTCTCAAGAAATCTGTGCGAGCATTCCATTGACTTTAGTTGCAGTTTTATAGGTTAATCCAAAGGCAGAATTTGGGGCCTACTAGATTACTTATGTAACTTTACACTTTTTTTTTTTTTCTCCTCTTGGATGTCCCATCATCAGCTCTAGCTTAATCTTGCCACAATGGACCATTTTATCTGTGCTCCTAATTCCTCTCCTCTACTTTTATCATTATTTACAGATCCACAATCCTTCCTGTGTTCTCACGCTATTGATGTAATTTTTATCTTTTATTTTTTTTCCTCGGTCTGTGTCTAGGGATAAAGAATGGTCTGGGGGTGAGGAGGGATGTCTTCATCTGCTCCTTCAGTACTGAGTGGTGTTATCTGAACAAAAACGGGAAACAAATTGCTCCTGAGATCTTATCCTGGAGGAGACTGACACACTTTGTGGTCTGGTGCAAGTCTTTTATAGCCAGAGTTTCAGAGGTGCTCAATTCTCCTGTACATAGGACTTGACATGCTGGTCCCTCTAGTCCGGTATCTTGTATCTGACAGTGCCAGAATCTTCAGAGCAGTAGGCAGTTATGGCATAACCTGCTCAATGGGAAATCTTCTATTTAATCCCTATTGGTCAGAGGAAATACTGCTAATGCACTTATTAAATTCTTGAGGTTCTGTAACCCTTAGTGTATGTAACTTTGGATATTCTTATTATCCATGTTGTTGCTAGCACCTAGGAGTTCCAGTCATGGATCAGGTCCCCATTGTGCTGGTGCTGTACAAACATAGAACACAAAGATGGTCCCAGCTCCAAAGAGTTTATGGTCTAAATGAAGTCATTGGCCTTGGTAATACATGTTTCCCTTCTGCCTCCGTTTTCCCATTTGTAAAACGGATAGTACCTCCATCTCAGCCGTTTTGTGTGATTATTTAAGCAAATGTTTGTACAGACTGAAGATGTAAAGCACTACATAAATGTGAATTAGTATTATTTTTACTAGCAGCTGGTTCATCCTAATTGCAGCAATAAAAGTTCCAATGCTAATGGCAGCATTATACTTGTTCTGTATTGACTGGCTTTCCTGGTTATTAGGTTCCTAAGAGGTTCTGCCTTGCCATTGCTTCATTCAGGAAATGAGCCTTACAAATATTGAACAAGATAGATGGCCCACTACAATGGTCTTGTAGCACTTGGGATAGATATTTCCTCTTTCAATCAAGTTTGTGTCTTTTTTCATGCAATGTGTCGCTCTTTCTGCATGCTCTGACATCATCCTAGTACACGGAATCTAATGCCCCCATCGCAGAGAAACAAGCAAACAATGGAGGTGTTCGGGGTGGTGATAAAAGTGCTGATCAAGTCTATACTGAGGACAAGGGAGATGAGCAAAGCTGTCCTCTGTTACCTAATCATTGTGAATTACCTAAATGGCTTCAAAAGTACTAGAACTCCACAACTGGAATATAATAAAACCTTTTTTTGGAGCATGTACAGTATCAGCAATGCACAGTATTAACTTGGATGTGGTCTATGCCATTGTGACGGAATACACCTCTGTATTCATACCCTACACTTGATAGTAATAATCTTTGTGCAGAATATGCCTTGGAAGGTGTCATTTGAAAACTAATAACTCACTGGACAATAATATCATGATAACACGTATGTAACAACGTTATAAGTGAAGTTCTGAACGTGAGCTGAAATCATGACTGAAGTGTGTGTACCAGAAAGGTCTGGGGAATGGGTAAACCTGTTTTTCAAAGACAAAGGACAAGCTGACACTTGGCCAGGTATCATCAAAGCTTGGCCATCACCTATCAAGTGGCTATTTTTTGTCAAGGAAAGGGGGCAGGAACAAACAGATCTGCATCTTAAGCAAACAATTTAGCAACCCCACATCAGACATCATGTCTCCTTGCTCTCAGCTGGAAAGAACTTTTATCTAGGGAGCCACCCTCTGGAAGATTCATAGTTCAATCCCTCTTTGAAATGCAAGGTTTCAGAGTAGCAGCCGTGTTAGTCTGTATTCGCAAAAAGAAAAGCAGTACTTGTGGCACCTTAGAGACTAACAAATTTTCATCCGATGAAGTGAGCTGTAGCTCACGAAAGCTTATGCTCTAATAAATTTGTTAGTCTCTAAGGTGCCACAAGTACTGCTGAACTATGAAAGTGAGTTGCAAAAATACCCCAAGTTGTATCTTCCCTATCCATCTCTCTTGAACCTAAGACAAAAGAATCCAGCTCTTTGACTTTGGGAGTGATCTGAAGATTGGTCAGTGTGGCTATTGGAAGCATGTGATAAGAATTTTACCTTGAACAAAACCTAGTTTGTAAAGTTTTAGTACTAGAAAGTGTTTGTTTTATATTTATTTTTCTTGTAACCATTTCTGACTTTAATGTATTATTGTACTCATTTAAAATCTATATTTTTGTAGTTAAATAAACCTTTTTTTTGTTCTGTAATCAAAATTAATCCAGTGTTGTGAACTGTGTGGGTAAATACATTTAGGATGGCAAGTTGTTGTATATTCCCTTACAGAGACAATGGACCTTTATCTGAGAGCTCGATAATGCAATACAGAATACACATTTTTGGGAGAAAATCCAGGACTGGGAGTGTGTTGATGTCAGCCAGCATGTGGTAACCAAGGCTAGTGGAAGCCCAAGTGTGACTGGAGTGCTGCTGACAGGCTGCAGCTATATACAGGCACCAGGGCGTGATTGGCATGCTGGAAGGCTGTGAGTGACCAAGGTGACAGCTACAGCAGCAAGGCATTGTAAGGCACCCAAGGTTGCAGGGCAGGGGTGACAGCCCCCTCAATGGTCTGGATTGCACCCTGAAATGTTATAGCCATCCAGTACGAAAATTAATTGGAAGCCAGCCACTAGCAGTGTGTTCATCACATTGATATGTAAGAGATGGACTTCTGCTATTTCCCTACATTTATTTTTCCTTTTTGGAAATGTTAGTCTGTGGTTGGAAATGTGGGGAAAGAGACATGGTAATCCATAAATATTAGCCTGTGGGTTTTTTTAGATTTGCATTTGTGAAACATCCATGACTTGGTGCTGAGCTATTTTTATTAACATCCTAGTTCTTATCACATGTAAACAGCTTGTAAAAGGAGGATGTCTTTAAGCCTCTGATTTCCAAAGTGCAAGGAAGAGAAAGGAAGATTGATTCCAGTGGGCTTGAAGGTAGATCATGGGCCCCTCCTATCACAGGTTTTTTTGTTTTTGTTTTTTTTAAATTTAGTGAAATAGGAGAGAGAAAGAAGTAGCTTGAGGCTACAGAAATATTGGTTGGATTAGCGGTTCTTGCTCATGTAGAAAACCTTTCCTTTGCTATCAGCTTTGAACAGTGCAACTGAAACAGTGACATTTGAAACTAAAAAGAATGAAAATGTAGTGGATCTCTGGCAAATTACTGGCAGTCTCCCTAAGCCATTTCTGTTCAAGAATGCCAAGGGGACAAGAGGGAATGAGGTAACTACAGCAAAGAGAACAATTTGATTGATCTGTTTTTACAAATATATCCTGAGGATTTGATAGGGAAAAGGACCTTACAAGACTTTACAGTATTATTCTGTTGGAATATTAGGAATGGATTAATGTTCATAAAATAGTTTGGCTTTGAGGGAGATTTGTATATTGGATCTCTTTCATTTGTTGTAAATATTAAGATGGGAATATAATGGTTTTGAATAACAGAACGCTTTGTGTAACCTGTTTCAATGTTCTTAATTGCCGATTTATGAGATCTTGATTTTCATATGGGTGTTATGTTAGGAATGTCCAGTACCTTCTATTATACTTTTTTTTTAATTGAATAACCCATGTCAGTAGAGAGTGACTGTAGCAAGTGATCAGTTACTAACTGTATTTTAATACCTGATCCATAGCTCATTGACGTCAATAGGAGTCTTTCCATTGACTTCTGTGGGCATTGGATCAAGCCTACACTGATGGTGTGCTATTGACAGATAGGCAAGTGATTAATGATTTAGTAGATTGTGGGAGTCATGATTGAACTTGTATTGCCTGAATGATGAGATATCTTATCTCTGTCAAAGCTGATTTCTAAAAGGGGGGGGGGGGGAATATTGGTTCTGATTCCTATTTTGTTTCATATAAACAAACTTTTAGGCCACCTTTTGAAGCCATTAAGCTTCAAAACAATGAACACACCTATTTACTTTTTTCTTTTGCTGGTCCCTCTAAAATCAGGCCTGGGTTGTACAGCTGCCAAGACCATTTGACTTAGCTAAGAACATAGAGGTGTGTGATGTGACACACTTATGAATCTTTATAATCTACCCTAGTTAAAACTGGGAGCTGAATTCAGAGAAGTTTGAAACCCAGCTAGCTCGGCCTTTGAAGCATGTTAACCTATGTTAAGTGGTGACATTTAGGCTTCTGTGATTCAGTAAGTTGCTCTTTTACTGTGAGGAACTAGTGACCTTTCACTTATACCGGGGTTAATAAAAATAAATACAGTAGTAGCTTTTTGAGATTTATTTAAGAATGGTGGTTCTTTCTCCTAGCATGTAGTCGCTCACAGATTGATAGGAATATTAGTGTTCTTGCTGTATTTCTATGTTATGCTCTATGACAACTAACTTTTGAAGTGCAGAAAATCTGCCCAAGGGTCCCTCATATCAAAGTATAATATGAAATGCAGTTTTTTTAATAAGAGCCCCATATTCATTCATTTCATATATTAAGGGCCTAATTTTAAAGTGGTGTGTGTGATGGAACCTGGATAATCCCTCATTTGCACAAAATATTGGATCTCTCCCCATCTTTCAAAGAATTAATGGAATGCAGTATCAAGGTCTCGCATTACTAGAAGGTAATTATTTTATTTTTACAGGAGATACTACAGTATGTTTGCTGGTACATTGAGGTATAATGATAAATGAAATGGCCAGCATCAAAATGAATGAACAAAATAAGGCTATTTTTATTGTTCATTTAGTCAGTAATTTGCAAAATTAAGTAATTTGCAGCGGGCCTCCCAGTCGTTCATATGAATTAGCAAGGGTCTGCTGAGCTGGACTGTATGCATCTGTCTGGCAAGCAAAGGAATGGTGAATCTGAGGAGAAACTGCTGCCTCTGACATGACAGTTCTTTCCTGTACTGTCTCTTTAGGCTTTGCATTTGGGAGTGTAACAAAAGGATAATGTATGTACTGAGTCCCTTAATGAATGCAGATCCCTGTCTGAGCTGTGGCCATGTGATCAGCCCTTCAGCAGGCAGAAAGGTGTTTTCCAGTGCTTGTGTGACAGGCTGTCTCTTGTAGCCTTGTATTGACATGCTCTAAAACTGCACTCTGTTTTGTCATGGCAGGTCTGTAAACCATATTCCCTTCCTCCTCATACACACCGGTAAGTCTTGTACATTTAATAGGCTTTGAATTAAGTGTTTAAAGTTTGGAGACTGTGGGGGGGAAAAATAGGGAAATTCAGTCTTCAGGCTGTGCTTTTTCCCCCCTTTAAGTGTGCACCTGTTTTAGTGCAGAGCATAAGGTGTATAACTTCTTGCTCAGAAAGGCACAGTGGGACAAAAAAAAATATAAGGCTAGAATAACTCAAACTTGCGATTCTCTTTTGGTTTCTTATTTAATATTTGTATTGTGATAACACCTCTGTTGTACTAGGTAATGAATGCGCAAGTTAAACAGAACTTTATTTAAATACAGTGTTTATTTTTAAAACAGTTAAAGAGCTTTCATAGATTGGAAGGCCAGAATGACCTCCTGCATAAAACAGGGTGTGGGCTTTTTTTTTTTTTTTTCCATTTACCCCTGCAATGAACCTAATCATTTTGTGTTTGACTAGCATATCTTCCTGAAGGGCATCCATCTCGATTTGATGGTATCAGGAGATGGTTCAACTGGTTAATCACGCTCATTGTTAAAAAAATTGTGCCTTAAAGTTTCAATTTGTCTGCAAGTTTCAACAGTTAAACACCCAAACAGGTCACTGATGCACTTGTATAGATATGTCAGATTTGGTTGGGTACGCTTCAGTTGCTTGTTGGACAATATTATTTAAAAACGAGTAAGGTAAATACACTGAAGAGTAAAATTTTGTGCCCATGTTGAAAAATATAAAACAAGTGTGGTTCAGATGATGTCTCTTCTTCTTCACTTCTCTCCCTGTCTCATGTAATGGAGAATGGACTGCGTTTATCCCATCTGTGTCTTTTCACTGTTTTGGTGTTCCTGACACACTAGGTTAGACTTTCAGTAGAAGCACTGTTGAAGTCTAGGTGATTCAGGGGTTTGAGTATTGTGAAAAGAAGGAGGCCCACTGAGAGGCAGTGTTACCTGCTACTGCTATTTTGTTCATTAGCATAGAAAATGATCTCTGTGCTGTGTTCAGACACACAGACTTTACTCTAAACGGCTGGCTATAAAAGCAGGTGAGAGTAGAGGGATTGGGAGTTATGGATCCTGGGTTCTCTTCTATCTCTGCCCCTGACTCACTGTTTGAATTTGGACAGATCACTTACCCATTCTTAGTCTACCCCTTTGGACGTGTCTATGCTTCGCTATCTCACCGGGATGTTCCGAGGCTGAAGTACAGTTTGTAAAGTGCTTTGAGGTCCTTGGTTGGGGAAAAAAAGGCTAAGTGCAAACTAGTGCTGGTTCAGATCACTCCTACCATGCAGAGACCCATGGAAAGGGCTGGAGAGGCAGGGACTCCAAGAGAGAATCATTTAGGGTCCTAAGTTTTTGGAGGCCTCCCAATCTCACAGACCCCGCAGGCTGTGGAAAGGGGCAGAGGCATAGAGGCATCATACGTTTCATCAGATAGCTACTTTCCTGGCTTTAGCAGGAGCTTTTTTGCACTTGGTTGGATGTCCCCTGTAGTGTCTCAGTAGCAGCCACAAATTAAGACTTGGGGAAGTGATGCTGCTTCTAACAGTATAGCAGCTTGGATGTTCACAGGTGGTGTATGGATATGCCACAGAGTGTCCATCTCTTGCTTAGCCTCAAAATCCCAGGGATGTTTCCCTCACAAAGCTTTGGTGAAGGGACTTCTTTTGGGGTATAAGGGAAAGGACATAGTGCTGATACAAGTGGCATTCTCTCTCCTGCCCGGATGCGCACACCTTCCTCATAGGCAGGGTGATCTGCCCATGGAGGGGTCCATTCTACACTTCCTATGCTGAGAGAAAACTCTAGGGCAGTGTTTGTTCTTACCATTCTGTATAGAATAATTCAGGCTAATGGTTTTTCCTTCCCAGGATGCAAATGACCTTACAAATGTTGCGTGTTTGAAGCTTAGTGTGTCTTTGTGGTAAAGAAGCTTTTTTTATATGCTTTGGGATGGTGGTTTGTGCTTGCTGATCTGAGAGCATGTTTAACTAGCATTCTCAGTCCATCTCTGCTGTTTGACATCCCCCCCCCCCCCGATGCTCCTGGAAACTCCCTGGATCACTGCTCCAGAAAAAAATAAAATTCCAGAGCTTTTTGCCTTCATAGCTTTTTCTCTTTCTTCTTTTTCAGGAAAATAATTCAATAGATTCTGTATGAATCAGTTTTGCAAGTTTTTCAAGTTTCCTGCAGTTATATCTTTTGAGTCTCTCCTGGTGTTAGTGTCCTCTCTGGGAAAACAAAGCTAGTGATATACACATGTTTCCTGTGCAGTTAATGTGATGTGCAGTCCAGATTATGTAGCTTCTAGTATAGCTAAATTCATATTAGAATGTTTGTGCCTCTTAGAAGGGAGTTCAGAGACACCCCCTTCCCCTCCCGCCTCCCCCTCCCGGTGTAGCTAAGCAGAATATTGCTTACTAAAAGAATATGGTTACTGGTATCCTGTCTTTGAGAGCCTGACTCGGACCATATGTGATTGGACGTAATCTTCTGTTGTGTTGGAAATGACCAGTATGACACAGTGGCAAAGCATGGTGTTAAAGTAAATTTTGTTATTTAAAGGGCCACTGTTAGGATTAAATATTGCAAACACTCATGTGCTTAACTTTATTCATGTTGTTCAATTGAAGTCAATGGGACTAATGTGCTTAGAGATAAACACATGCAGAGAGATCTGTGGGATTGGGGCCTAACATTTTATGTCCAAACCACCACCACCAACAAAAACAAATAAACTCCAACCTTGTTTCATTTATTAATAGAACCTTAGATTATATTAAGATTAAAGTAACTTTTAAAAAAACATATTTTTCACCATTTATGCTATTCTCCCCCCCCATCATTGCTTTAGTTAAGAATGGCTTTTGATTATGTGGACATGAGAAACAGACCAATATCTGCAGTGTTTGAGTTGCAAACACCACAGAGCAATGTTTGGAGTCGAGTCAACCAACCAACCTGTTTTTCTTTAAATAAAACAAAGCATGAAAACATTTCTACTAAGGTTACATTTTTGTAAAATCTTCTGGGGCTTAAACTACCTACCAGCAGTCTCCTTCTCTTGCACTTAATATTCATCTGTGGTTTCTGACAATGAGACAGAGTAATTCTTGCATGACCAGGGAGTATAAAGTACTAAGAATTCTTAAAATGCTTCCCATCTTCTTTTAGATGATGTATGAAAGAGAAACTGAAAATGCCCTCACGTTTCAGTTCAGATGGGTTGCTACTGATTTTACTGCATTCAACTCCACAGAAACCAGGGGAGGAATAGAAATTTAGATGATACTAGTGCTTATAGACAAGTAACACACACTATAAAGTTATTGTGTGTTGCTGAATTAAATTTGGGGATTAGCCTCTTTGTGGTTTTTAGGTTGTCCACTTTATAGACAGCTGAGCTCTGAGTGTATCACTTTAGATCCTTGCATAAAAGCATGCATGGTTGGATACTTAGAATTCCAAAAGCTAATGAATGAAACTCAATAGGTCATGCTTGGTGTTACTGTTAAATTTTGTCTTAAAATAGAATTAAACACTTGTCACTGGTACAGGTATTATTGAACTAAACATCAGTCCCATTGAAGTCAATTTCAAAACTCCAGTTGACCTGAAAGGGACTAGGAATTGGCCCTCATGTTTTCAGTAATAGGATTGAAGAGGAGGTGTTTGTGGCTGGATTAGTTCAGTTGTAACTGATGTAAGATTAAAAAATGGGAAATGTTGTGGGTGAAGGGGCACATAGACTAGAACAAACTTGTGAGAACACAGCAGAATCCATCCGTATATGCACTGGGGTATGTGATTGGTGGGAGCAGAGAGTGTTTCCAGGGCTCCCTGTCCTGCCCCCTTGATTTTGGCTGCTAGTGTGTTTCTTTCTGTTTTTGTTTGTTTCTAGCCCTGATCCTTTTGAAGATAGTTATTACCCTTGAGAATGCAATCTGACATTGAAAGTTAATCACTAATTCCCTTCCACCCTCCCTTCCCCAGAACACACACACTAACATTTTGTTTTTCATGGTCTCCACTCCAGGGAACCTATTAGTGTTAGTATTTAACATTTATGTTATGGTAGTGCCTGGAGGCCTCACTCATGTTGAGGTCTGACGGTCTTTGGGACCCAGACTTGTGGACTTGGTGTTTCCAAGCCTGTGCTTGTGTCCACGTTGTATCGTAAACCTGGGTTTACAGTTGCTGAACCTGGGTCTCTCAGCTATGCTAATGCATTCACAGACCTTCTGGCTTGGGTCTGCTGCTTGAGCTGCATCCACAGAGCAAAATGACAAGGCTTGGACCCAGGACTTGAGCTCGGACTCACCCGCTAGCAGGGTCCTAGGAACCCGAGTGTTTACTGATCTGAGTCGGACTGATCTGTGTGTGGATGGAAGAGGGACTTGCGGTCAGACCTGAGTCAGATGTGCAGTGTAGACATATAGCATGAGACCAAAGTCCTGGAGCTAAGTGGAGGAGTTGGGGTTTTTTTCTAGCCAGTTGATTTATGTATTTTCTGTTGAATAAACTAACAGCAATTTTGAGAAAGACGGGCTTGGCTGTCAGTCTCCTTTATCCACATCCCCATGCTTCCGCATGACTAGAAGTTGTCATTACTAATTTAAACTTATCTGTATGAGAAATGGATATGGCTTTTCATTTAAAGTGCCCAGATTCAACTTGTGGTCCCAAGAGTAATGAAATTGGTGAGTGTAATCTCTAACTGTCCAAATGATCAAGGCTAAAGCTTGAGAGATGTGCTGTGCTGCAGTTCTCAAATTCAGGGCACACCTCACATGGGATTGGCCTCTTAAAGATCATTATCTTAATGATGAATTGAGTGCTCAACCACAAAGTGTAAACGGCTTTAAAGCCTTTTTTTAAAATTGTTTTTAAAGAGAAAAGTCAACATGTCTTATCAATTTAGCCATTTTCATGTGCCCAGAAATGGGTTATCTCTACAAAGATTAGCTAGGCTCAGGTGGGTGACAGCATGTTGTAACTGTTCCTGTTTTGTTATCACCTTGATTCTGTGGAACATTCCATACCACTATGAAATCACATAAGTGTAACCATTTTTGCTCTATACCCTTCCCCCACCCTTTGGCTCATAACTTGGCTGAAAACATTTTGTTTGCCCTAATCATTTTGCATACAGTACAAGATCTCAGTTAAACCAAAAATCAGCTTTTTAAGATATGCATTTTAAAATGAAGGCAAAATCCTGATGGGGTTTTGTTGGTGGTTTATTTTGTTACTATACTTTAAAAAAAAAAAACAGTTAGAGCCTCATTATTCAGTTTTAGCAATTAAGCAGTATATATTTTCTCCATTAATTTCCATTTCTCATTTGAGCACAGATAGTGTACCTTGTTCTCATCAACATCTAAAGCAGTAATGAGTAATTTACAGTCTAAATAGACAATATTTGGGAGGTCGTAAAATGACTTTAATTTAGGGCCAGATTCAAAGGGTACTCAGTGACTTGCTTATAGTTATTTAAATTTGTTTTAAAAGGGCTGGTGGCATTATTTACTTGTTTGGATTTCAGGAAGGACAGATTTTAATTGAGTGAATGGACAAAAGAAATAGGCAGTTCCGGATGGAGGATATGTTATGGAAGGAATTAAGCCTAAATTTTCAAGTGTGACTAGTGATTTTCAGTGCCAGTTTTGAGAGAGCTAACATGAGACACTTCAAAGGAGTCTGATTTTCAGAGGGTGAGTGTTCAGCTCTCTGAAGTTATCTTGATGTTTGGGACACAAATTGGAGGCACCCAAAATTCATTCTTTAAAACGTAAACCTTTAGTTGTAAGCTCTTCAGGGCCAGAACCATGTATTCCAGTGCATTTGTGCAGCACCTGGCACATTGGAGCTCTGATCCCAGTTAGGACCTGTGGGCACCACTGTAACATAAATAAATAATACTGTGAATGGAAAAGGGTGATAAGATGAGAATGAGAGAAAGAAATGGAGATATTTTTACTTCATAGAGTTGACCGTCTAGTTGAAATTTTATATTTGCCATGAAAGGAGTTACCATCTGGAAGGCTGCAATATACAAAAGCATGTCTGGTGTTTGGAAGTTAGTTATACTTCCACTTTTTTATATTTATCTAAATGCATTCCTTGAGCCAAGATTTTTTCCTTGAGCCAAGCCCTGAGCTCCTTCTTCAATGTGAGTGGGAACATTTTGATCAGTTTGTAATGGTCAAGGTTGTGAGAGTAGTGAGTTGAACTGAATTGTTAATATGTTTAAGGCTGTGAAACTGATCTGACAAAAGATAGAATACTCAAAGCTGTTGATGACACTTCATTTCCGAAATTAGCACATGGTCTTGTTGCCTATTGTTGGAGAGCATATACACTGAAATTCTTCTGTCTAGTCGATTTTGTTATTGAGTTGTGATCTGATACTTGTTAGACCTTTTGAACACTGAGATCAAACCACAGCAATAATGTAATGGTCTGGTTTGAAATGATGATAGTGACCTACACTTTTCATCTGTAAAGGAGATAGTAATTGCTAGGTCAAGCTTGAGGTTATTAATGGATCATTGTGGGAACTGCACTGTCTCCCTGCAATACATTTACTCCTTTTGATAATGAATTTAAGAGTTGCTACCATCTGTTTAAATATGTACCTTTTTAAAGTAAAATTATAATCCTGCTAACCTCTGATCCACCCGGTTCAGAAGCTGTCTGTTCCTGTCTTGACAGATGAATCTTCTGGGAGGAAAAGGGAATTTTAGAGGGTTTTAAAATTAACCAGATTTTTCCTTTTCCAGGAACACTTTTTATTTATTATTATTTATTATAACCTCAGTCATTTGGTCACAGTTTGCACAGCTTTTTTTCTTTTTGCAGTGATAACACTAATCTCTTGTGTTTATATAGCTCCTTTCAACCCAATCGATACCAAAACTCTTTACAAACATATATACACACACAAATCAGTTTCCTCCGTCAGTGGAATGAATTGGCTCTGAACAGATCACAGAAGCCTTACGCATCAGTTTTGGATGGGAAGTGAAGGAAAATGCTGCATCAACTGGAAAATGAATGAGGATTTTTTAAAAGACTGAATGTAAATGTCCTAGGTGAAGTTTGGTTGGAGCACCTGAGCTTCCCTCCCCGACCCCAAATCTTGATTATAGCAAGTGGCCAGGGGTTCACTAAATAATTTCCAAAAGATAGCACCTTCCGTAGCCCAGTGCATTTCACCTTCACAGTACATTGGCTCAGACTCAAACAGAAAAGGGTCACCGATTAAAACACCAATGCTGATTTTCATACAGTATCCCGGGCTTCCTTGGAGGTCTCTTGTCCCATATTGACCAGATCTGATCTTGCTTTAGCTGGAGGTCTGCTAAGATCACAACCCACGGTTTCATTGCTGCAGATAATTAGGCTACATAGGCGTTGATAGTAAATTAAATGTGATATGATTGGTTGTTGAGGGGAAAAAATGTTAAACAGGGCTCTGGTTTTGTCTAAAAGAGGAAACGCAGCATCACAGGCTTGGTTTACCCTACCAGTGGAAAGTCTCCTGTCCTCCATGATGGCAGAGGAGACAGCCTGCCCAGTTGGCTGAGAGCCTTGCTTTTTTTGAATGCTTCTTTGTGCTGAGTCCTTTTCTGACCCACCGAAAAAGAGGGGCCCATAAGTAGGAAGAGAGTCCTTGCTTCACCCAGATTTAATAGCTTTGTCCCAAGTACCTGAAAAATAAAGCCTAGGTGAGCAATGTCATGTTCATGCCACTTCTGTACCTCTTGCTCTCACAGTTAAAGCAACATAGTGCTCAGGGGGCCCTGAGAGGAAAGTTGTACTATCAGTCATCATAACATTTTCCACTTGGGACTTGCCTTAGGCAGGCATATTGCATCTAGCTTTCTAGTTCCTTTAAAGTGTGGGGAACTCTCTTCAAATTGCATTAAAACTGTAAAATCTTTTAAATACTAACTATAAGATATGCCCAGTTAGGTGTATTGAAACAATAATTTACTCCACCCCTCGTCCCCCGATATACAACCCTTCCCCCACATTCTGGTTGAATCAGGGAGGGGAGTCACAGCTTTGACATCTGACTAACTCCTCAAAGCAGTATCAAGTACCAGGCTGTGTGACTCTGCCCCTGGAAAGAGGCCAGTTTCTTCTCTCCTCCTCCAGGGAAGTAGCGGTGGGAGAGAGTTAACTCTTAAAGTCTGACCACTTGGGAAGGGAGTTTATCCTGAGCGAGTCGCAGCTGTGTCTGAAGAGCTGAATGGGAATGGGGGAATTTCTTTCCTCACTTGTGAGTGGATCCTGGATTGCTGCCAGGTTTTGCCACCTTATTTTGCTGACGCTGCCTTTGAGCAGTAAGGTCTTGCTCAGCTCTTCCTTTCCTTAGTGGAGAATCATGCAGCTCCCCAGCTGCTGCTTTTTTCTTCCCACACCAGATGCACGTGTAGGAGAGGAGGAAGTCAGAACCGCATACTGTGTAGCCTTCAGCAAGTAAATAGCTGGGCGGTGCTCTAAAGAACTACAGCTAGGAGTATATGTTTAGCTGCTGTTGGAGGGGAAGGCACTTCCTTCTCTATTGTGTTTCTCAACCTACCCCTCAAAACAGCTAACTGCAGATCCTCTGTCTCCCTTCTGCTGTTCCATGCCATTTTGTGCCATCACTTTGGTCCCTAAGTACCTGCCAGGTTGCATCACCTGTGTCCCTAAGTACCTGAAGGCTAGACCTTGTCTGTCTGTGGTCAGAACGCCAGGCTCCTGCCTCATTTTACTCTGGGCTGCAACTGATAAAACAGTTCTTTAATGTTCGTTCTTTTGTTCTGTCATGTTCCACACAGGTAACTGAATAGAAACAGAAGGGGTGAAACAGATACTTTAAGGGGGAAAAAAAGAGGGGGTGGGGTGGAGTGGGAAAGAAGAAATCTTATTGAAGGGAGTAAGTTGTTATAACCCAAATGTATTAATCCTCTTATTGCATCTGATTAATGAAAGTAATTCCCTCCTTCCATTTTGCATTTATTATGTAGCTGTGATCTAAAAGAGGCTTCCATGCACAAGATCATGACAACTACTATCTCCCTTTGTTATGTTTTAGGTGTTTAAGATGTTGCTAGTTTTTTCAGAAGATAATTCAACATTAATATTATGGTAACACCTGGGAGCCAACTAGTTTGGGACCCCACAACACCATACAGAATAAACGACAATTCCTGTCCTATTTCGTGGAAAACAGGTTCAGTTTATCACTGAGTTTCCAGCTGCATTGAATTATTGACTTTTACAATTTAACTAAAGGGTTTAACACCATCTGCAAACTGTTGTATGTGACCTTTTTCTGTCTACATGGCAGAGTATATATTTGGGGGAGCGGGATATGGTTTTAGACCCTGGTCTCCTAATTGCAGATTGGATTTTTTTCCATCCTCTTTCTGGCAAGATTTGCATGGACCAAACAGTTCCTCATCATTGAGTTCAGAGTAGCAGCCGTGTTAGTCTGTATTCGCAAAAAGAAAAGGAGTACTTGTGGCACCTTAGAGACTAACAAATTTATTTGAGCATAAGCTTTTGTGAGCTACAGCTCTTTCACGAAAGCTTATGCTCAAATAAAATTGTTAGTCTCTAAGGTGCCACAAGTACTCTTTTTCTTTTCATCATTGAGTGTCTCTCTTACTGCAGTCAGTGCCTGACAGCTTGCCATGTTACAATTCTGCCTAGGATCCTATTGTTGTTAATGTAGCTCAAGTGTATTAAGCCACCTGTAAATATATTTACTTGTTGATTTCAATTCTAACTGGCATCTTTGTCCATGGTAGCATCAGTCCTATTTACAGCATTGATTGAAGCTGGTAGAATGTACGTACACTGGCGTCTCATTGTCAAAGAAGAATATATATCCACCCAATGAGCAAGATCAACCTTGAGCGGGAACATAACGGGCGAGTGTGGAAGGCCTGCAGTTTGGCATCCCCATGATTTTACACTAAGCTGGTAAATAACAAGCTAACTTGATCTCCCATTCTACTTGGTTGGGGGAAGAAAATTACTTTGCCAGAAGCTGGGAATGAGCGAGAGGGGATGGATCACTTGATAATCTGTTACCTGTTCATTCCCTCTTGGACAACTGGCATTGGCCACTGTCGGAAGACAGGATACTTGGCTAGATGGACCTTTGGTCTGACCCAATAGAGCCGTTCTTATTTACTGGGGCTCCATCCCTCTGGTAGCTTGTGGGGAGATTTTCAAGAGCATAGAGGAGAGCCAGATGACTGACTCCCATTGGCTGGCAACTCCCCTTTATGTCTTTCAAAATCTCCCCTGTGGGACCTTGAAAATCTTAAGGCCAGTCCTGCCAATCATTTTGAACTTGCTCAAGGCTGAGGATCCAGAGGAATTTATAATGGTGACTGGAGCTGCCTTATTCTGAGCCATGTTTGTGAACTAAGTTTATTTATTGTACCAGCTTGGAAACCTCTGGTAATCCATTCCCTCTGTCTGTGTTCATGAAGTGGGAGACAAGTAATTTCAAACACTGTATGAATGTAATTGTGACACAATGCTCTTAGCAGGAAGGAAGTATATTGTGTTGTCCATGTTCTCACTAAATATTGCTGTCTTTGATAGAAGGCATGGGGTAATGTTCAACATAGTTATAATTAGAAATGTTCTGTTGATGCTATGCTGTTCAGTCCTGACTTGAATGCAAATAACCATACAGGTAGATAAAGTATGGTGTACGTCTCCAGGATATTGATTGAGTCATCAGGAAAGGCAGTAGATATTTTCTTTTACTCCATGCAAATTTAGATGAAAAGTTATTTTATCTTGTGCTACAATGTTTTGCTTGATTCATATAATTGAGAAGATCTACCACATGAGGAGAGCTGAGTTTATGTAACAGCTTAAAAAACCTCCCCCAACTTTGAATTAGACTTCATATGAAAACTTCAGTTGCTTTTTATCTTACAAAATAATAGTGCTTGTCTTTTTTGAATTTTATTGTCCGACTAGAAGAAAGCAGTGTGAAATAGGGGTTTTGAAATAAACATTGTAATGCGCTGCCACGTGTATGTGTTCGCACGCGCACCACAACCCTCTGCTGGATAAACTTGGAATTGCTAAATTTTTTCATAGGCCATCTACTGCTAACAACGAATGGAGATTTTCCTTTAGCTTGAGTGGTTTGGAAAAGAAAGAGCCGAGTTCTGTCTCTGCTGTTGCAATGATGTTCAGAGTTGAAACAGTACAGTGACAAATACATCCTGGCTGTCCACGGATTTATTACAATGTAAAGGTTTAGTTTCAATTTTTCTTTTGGGAACTGTTTTGTAGCCTAAGCCTTGACATAGGCTAAAACACTGTTTCCTTACATGCTTCTGGAACTATATTTTCTCTACAAGCTTGCCAAGATAAATCTACATTATAATATGACTGGGTTATAACCATGATTCATTGTGGTGTTTAGACATGTTTTTTGTTTGTAGTATAGATGGTGCCATAGTATCTATCAGCAGTATTGTGATGCAAACAAAATGGAAGGTATTTTTTTTAAAATGTGTAATACAAAATACAATATCTATTCAGAGAAACATTACAAAGGCCAGTGCTTTTAATGACAAGAACTGTTGCATCTCCCTCAGTACAGTACATCTGTGCAAGGTATTTTTACTAACAGGATAATTGGGGATTAAATACAGTGTGCTCATTTTCCCATGTCGGGGAAGAGGAGAGTTTGCAGACAAAGTAGTAGAAAAATGAAATTGGTGCTGCTTATTCTAGTCTTCTGTACTTGATTTTTGCATTCTGGAGACTTTTTTGAAACTAGATATCATTTAAGGTTTATAGCATTTTCATTTAATTCCATAACATTTTGGTGCAAAGTTTCACCATTATTCTATCACTGGTGGAAGAACCAGCAGTGGAACACGAATGGGAGAGCAAGCACAGGTCTTGGTATGACAACACAGCTATCCAGTGTGTTTTGTCCCCCATTTTCAGTAGCATTGCACCACTGGTTGGGCAGACATGAGAGATTCCTATTCCACCCCCCACCTTACCCCCAAATGCTTGTATAGAATGGCCCTAGTGAGTCAACCACTTAAATTCTAATTTCTGTAAATATATTTTCTTCAAATCCAATTTCTCTGCATGGAGAGAATTTATGCTGCTGCTGTTTGCTTTGCTGACCATAGGGAATGTTTTAATGCTACCACTTATACTAGGTGAGTCAGTGAAAGTAGTGGGCCAGGTCACTACTAAGTAAATATTGGCATGATTGATTTTTATATGAATAAATTTAGCTATTAAGGCCAAGTAGTCATGTATTTGGTCACTCTAGAGAGAATGTATTTTCTGAAATAAGACCTGCGATGCAGTCATTACATATGTCTTCAACTGATTACTGTGCTTGAAGAGGGACTATGTGCATGTACGGTTGCCAGCCTCCAGCATTGTCCTGGAGTCTCCAGGAATTAAAGATTATGTCATGAGATGAAATCTCCAGGAATTCATCCAACCAAAGTTGGCAATCCTATGTGCATTTAAGTTTATTTCTTACAGAGAGGAGGTTGGAATGTGGAAATCTTGGTTAGCCAACAACTAGCCAATGGAGGCAAAGGGGCTAGGAAGAAACTTCCTTTATGGATATATTATTTCATAATTGTCAACAATAGGGCTTTCTGCGGCATTATTGGAATCATCTAGACTTTATCGGAGTAGGATATTGGACCAGATAGACCACTAGTCTTATTGAATATAACCATTCTTTTAGTCCTACTTTCTCATATCTGAGGTGGGGGAGCAGGAAATCTGGCCCTAGGACTCTGATCTTCCAATCATTCAATGCATTCAAAGAGAGGCACCATTCTGAATCCTGCTCTACATCAGACTTATGCTCCTGCTGGCAAATATCAGCACAATGACAACTTTCATTGAGAAATCCTTCAGTATAGGGAAGTGGTTCTCAACCTGTTTACCATTGTGGGCTGCACACAAAGCTCTGTGTCTTATGTGGACTGCATCCAGGCAATATATATACTACTTGTATGGTCCTGAGGATGTCACATGGGCTGCAGCTGTGTGCTGATTGGGTTGCAAGCAGTCTGCAGTCTGCAGGTTGTGGGTTGAGAACCACTGCTCTAGAGGAAGGGAAATGGTGACAAGTGCAAGCAAAAGTGTGGTTTTTGGTTTTTTAATCTATGATTTATATGTGAGTGTCATTAAACATTGCAGTTTACCGGACTTAGTGGTTTAAAAGAAAGAAATGATCCATTATTCCCCTGTTGCTAAAGAGCACACAACTACATTGAGGTGAGCTACATAACCCACACCTTTTCCCCTGCTGCAACAGTATTAACAAAACTTTAGGATGTTTTCAATTCTGCTAACGCAGGAGTCAAATAGATGATGATAATGTGTGTTGCAATACTGGTGTAGTCGTGTTGGTCCCAGGATACTACAGACACAAGTTGATGAGGTACTGTAATATCCATGATGCATCGTACATTGACTACTATGCCACAGATTTTCTTAAGTGAGTGGAGCTGTTGGGTCACATAACAGATCTTCTAAATTGAGAGTGGAAACTCTGTTGCATTGACCTTCAACATTAGAATTGACAAGGTGCTGGAAAACATACTATCACATCAGCCACACTATCAGAGGCTCGTTCACTTGTGCATCTACCAATATGATATATGCCATCATGTGCCAGCAATGCCCCTCTGCATGTACATTGGTCAAACTGGACAGTCTCTACGTAAAAGAATAAATGGACACAAATCAGACGTCAAGAATTTTATAACATTGAAAAACCAGTCGGAGAACACTTCAATCTCTCCGGTCACACGATTACAGACCTGAGAGTGGCTATCTTTCAACAAAAAAAGCTTCAAAACCAGACTCCAACGAGAGACTGCTGAATTGGAATTAATTTGCAAACTGGGTACAATTAACTTAGGCTTGAGTAGACTGGGAGTGGATGGGTCATTACATAAAGTAAAACTATTTCCCCATGTTATTACATAAAGTAAAACTATTTCCCCCCCACCCCACCCCCTACTGTTCCTCAGATGCTCTTGTTAACTGCTGGAAATGGCCCACCTTGATTATCACCACAAAAGGTTTTCCTCCTTCCCCCCCCCCCTCCTTCCTGCTGGTAATAGCTCATCTTAAGTGATCACTCTCCTTACAGTGTGTATGATAAAACCCATTGTTTCATGTTCTCTGTGTGTGTATATAAATCTCCCCACTGTATTTTCCACCGAATGCATCTGATGAAGTGAGCTGTAGCTCACGAAAGCTTATGCTCAAATAAATTTTAGTCTCTAAGGTGCCACAAGTACTCCTTTTCTTTTATACTCTAGGGAGCTATCTTGCTTAGATCTAGTCTATCCCATCCAGGATCAAATTTAAAGTATTCTAATCCAGGTTACTTTTACAAGCAAAGACAGGAAATATTCTTTTAAAAAGTCTGAAGATAACCAGAAAATCTGGACACTGTGAAGTTCCCATAATTTTATAATGTGGTTATACAAGTTTCTTTGGGACATATTAGTAACTACTGATTTAAAAGCGACTACTTTATTGTTGAACATAAACAATGTGAGTTGATGTGGTTGAGTGGCTAAAACAGAGTAACAATACTGATGTATGAGTTTAATAAAAGATTTAGATGTTTCAAAGGTCATGTTGCACTTTCTCGTTCTGCTTTAAATAAATATTTCATGAAAGAAGTATTGATACAGTTTGGAATTACTCTTTTTTGATTGTCACTATATAAATACCTACTCTTCAGCTACTAAGATTAAATTACTGAGATTACAAGTTAATTTGTAGCAACAATATCGCATGTTTATAATAATTTCTATTATTGATGTGCTAGGATTTCCCCCCCCAACTATAGGAAAGTAGAGTTAATGCTTAATTTCCACCCTGTTACTCCAGTCCAGAAACTTGTACCTGAAGAAGTCATTTTCAAGGGTAGGCCAACCTGTGTTTTTCTTTACTTTGATGTAGAGTAAAGGTTTATGACCTGCCTCATCAGTGGTGCAGCGATTGTGTTTAACTACATCATCCCTGTATCCCCATGACTTCTAAGAATTAAGCACTGTGGCCAAATAACTTTGCATTGTGATTAGCAAACTAGGGCATGGTCAAAACTATTAAGCACAGATACTTATGCAATTTTAATTTATAGTCTGTTAAACAAATCTGCAGTAATTCACCTCGTGCCTGAAAGTTTCTGGGGCTATTAATCGCACTATTAAAGAATAATAGAATACCATTTATTTAAATTTTTTGGATATTTTCTACATTTTCAAATATATTGATTCAATTACCATGCAGAATACAAAGTGCAGAGTGCTCACTTTATATTATTATTTTTGATTACAAGTATTTGCACAGTAAAAGACAAAAGAAATTGTATTTTTCAATTCATCTAATACAAGTGAAATATAATATAGTGAAATCTTTTTATCATGAAAGCTGAACTTACAAATGTAGAATTATGTACAAAAATGTTTTATTTTTCAATGTAGTCTGTATAAAACTTTAGAGCCTACAAGTCTGCTCTGTTCTTCTACTTGTTCAGCCAGTCGCTCAGACAAACAAGTTTGTTTACATTTGCAGGAGATAATGCTGCCCGCTTCTTGTTAACATCACCTGAAAGTGACAACAGATGTTTGCATGGCATTGTTGTAGCCTGCATCGCAAGATATTTACATGCCAGATGCGCTATAGATTCATATGTCCCTTCATGCTTCAACCACCCTTCCAGGGGACGTGCATCCATGTTGATGATGGGTTCTGCTCGATAACGATCCAAAGCAGTGCGGACCGACGCATGTTCATTTTCATCATTTGAGTCGGATGCCACCAGCAGAAGGTTGATTTTCTTTTTTGGTGGTTCA
Source organism: Dermochelys coriacea (assembly GCF_009764565.3). Classification (NCBI taxonomy): domain Eukaryota; kingdom Metazoa; phylum Chordata; order Testudines; family Dermochelyidae; genus Dermochelys; species Dermochelys coriacea. The sequence continues at coordinate 239,030,348 of NC_050068.2, forward strand.
GTTCTGTAGTTTCTGCATTGGAGTGTTGCTCTTTTAAGACTTCTGAAAGCATGTGCCACATCTCATCCCTCTCAGATTTTGGAAGGCACTTCTGATTCTTAAACCTTTGGTCAAGTGCCGTAGCTATCTTTAGACATATCACGTTGGTACCTTCTTTGTGTTTTGTCAAATCTGCAGCGAAAGTGTTCTTAAAGTGAACAACAGGTGCTGGGTCATCATCCAAGACTGCTATAACATGAAATATATGGCAGAATGCAAATAAAACAGAGCAGGAGACATAAAATTCTCCCCCATGGAGTTCAGTCACAAATTTAATTAAAAGCAGTATTTTTTTAACAAGCATCATAAGCATGGCTTCTGGAATGGTGGCTGAAGCATGAGGGGGCATAAGAATGTTTAGCATATCTGGTAAGTAAATACCTTGCAAAGCCAGCTACAAAAGTGAAACACAAACTGCTCTTCTCACTTTCAGATGACATTGTAAATAAGAAGCTGGCAGCATTATGTCCAGTAAATGTAAACAAACTTGTTTTTCTTAGGATTGGCTGGACAAGAAGTAGGACTGAGTGGACTTCTAGGCTCTAAAGTTTTTTGCATTGTTTTGTTTTTTGAGGGCAGTTATGTAACAAAAAAATCTACATTTGCAAGTTACACTTTCACGACAAAGAGTGCACTTCAGTACTTGTATGAGGTGAATTGAAAAAATACTATTTATCATTTTTACAATGCAAATATTTGTAACAAAAATAATATAAAGTGAGCAGTGTACACTTTGTATTCTGTGTTGTAATTGAAATCAATATATTTGAAAATGTAGAAAAACATCCAAAAATATTTATTAAATTTCAATTGGTATTCTGTTTACCAGCATGATTAAAAGTTCGATAAATTTTTTAATTGAGATTAATATTTTTGAGTTCATCACTTGAGTTAACTGTGATTAATCCAGAGCCCTAATAGTTTCCCTTTCCTCATCTACCTAGCAGCTTGCCTCTCCTTCACATTTCTTTTCAAAACCCACCTTTTTAAGCAATTGATACCTTTCTTTTCCTTCTCCTTATTAGTAATTTCCAGACCCTTATCCTCCTGAAGGCTTGCCCTTGTATGTTGGTTGTTTTCTATCTCGCAGTGAAACAAATTTTTTTAATCTGTTTGTGAATTATGATGTAAATGTGCTGCACTACATAAATGTTTTGTAACAATAATGAGCAGCAGTTCGTTTTAAATAGCTTTAATCATTTTCTGGGGAGCAATACCTGAACAGCAACTGCAACCAGAGAATTTCCCAGGGTGCAGTGGGAAGACTGGCTGAAACATCTTTCATAGTGTTGGTAATCAGACTAGGATTACAATACATTATTCATCAGTTTTCAAAATGCTATTTCTAATCTAGAGAGAGAAAAGCTAGTTTCTGTAGTTATTTACAGCCGAAATGCAGCCTGACTCTTTCTAAACTCCCACTGATGATGATTAAAAAGTAACAAAAGGATGACTGTTGTTTTGCTGTCTCTGTGCTCATCTGTTCGTTTGCTCCACTGAAGAGTAACGCTTGCTTTTTCTCCTGGTGAACAGGCACATTTATAGAGGTGAGAGCTCTCTACAGCAAGAAGAGTGAGGGTGCTGCTGTTCGACATAGGCTAGTGGCCACTCTTGTGAACCATTTATTAGAAATGGGAGTTGCATTTGTGGGTGGGTGGGTGTGGCTTGGTGTCTGAGGTGTGCAGAAGGTATGGGAGGGTAAGTGAGGCTGCAGGACCAGGGGCATGAGATCAAGAGGGTTTCTTTGAGGATAGAATTCTAGTGCTTCTGTTCACCAAGGCATTGCTATCTGAAGGGTTCTTTCAGCACTGCTGCCGCTGGTGTGCCTGAGAATGACAGCAGTGCCAGGGATACCTTCCTTAAAAAATCAATTCACAAGACACTTCTCAACATAATCACACTTACCCCCGTTATACATTCCTCCTTCGGTCTCCCACAGAGCCCTTCACATGGGAACCTGCTTTTATATCCGTCAGTACTTCCCAAAGATCTCTGAGAGACAACAGGATGATTAAGATGGCCACAACCTTTTAATCTCTCGGGCATTGGCACCCTGATATCAGGATTGTCTGGCTATGTAGACTCCCTCCTCAGGCCCTAAGCTACCAGCACTCCCAGCTATCTTCGAGACACCACTGACTTCCTGAGGAAACTACAATCCATCGGTGATCTTCCTAAAAACACCATCCTAGCCACTATGGATATAGAAGCCCTCTACACCAACATTCCACACAAAGATGGACTACAAGCCGTCAGGAACAGTATCCCCGATAATGTCACGGCAAACCTGGTGGCTGAACTTTGACTTTGTCCTCACCCATAACTATTTCACTATTTTGGCAACAATTATACCTTTAAATCAGCGGCACTGCGATGGGTACCCGAATGGCCCCACAGTATGCCAACGTTTTTATGGCTGACTTAGAACAACGCTTCCTCAGCTCTCGTCCCCTAATGCCCCTTCTTCTCTACTTGCGCTACATTGATGACATCTTCATCATCTGGACCCATGGAAAAGAAGCCTTTGAGGAATTCCACCATGATTTCAATAATTTCCATCCCACCATCAACCTCAGCCTGGACTAGTCCACACAAGAGATCCACTTCCTGGACCCTACGGTGCTAATAAGCGATGTCACATAAACACCACCCTATACCGGAAACCTACTGACCGCTATTCCTTCCTACATGCCTCCAGTTTTCACCCAGGTCACACCACACGATCCATTGTCTACAGCTAAGCTCTATGATATAACCGTATTTGCTCCAACCCCTCACACGGAGACAAACACCTACAAGATCTCTCTCATGCATTCTTACAACTACAATACCCACGTGCTGAAGTGAAGAAACAGATTGACAGAGCCAGAAGAGTACCCAGAAGTCACCTACTACAGGACAGGCCCAACAAAGAAAACAACAGAATGCCACTAGCCATCACCTTCAGCCCCCAACTAAAACCTCTCCAACGCATCATCAAGGATCTACAACCTATCCTGAAGGATGACCCATCACTCTCACAGATCTTGGGAGACTGGCCAGTCCTTGCTTACAGACAGCCCACCAACCTGAAGCAAATACTCACCAGCAACCACACACCACACAACAGAACCACTAACCCAGGCACCTATCCTTGCAACAAAGCCTGTTGCCAACTGTGTCCACATATCTATTCAGGGGACACCATCATAGGGCCTAATCACATCAGCCACACTATCAGAGGCTTGTTCACCTGCGCATCTACCAATGTGATGTATGCCATCATGTGCCAGCAATGCCCCTCTGCCATGTACATTGGTCAAACTGGACAGTCTCTACGTAAAAGAATGAATGGACACAAATCAGACGTCAAGAATTATAACATTCAAAAACCAGTTGGAGAACACTTCAATCTCTCCAGTCACTCAATTTACAGACCTGAGTGGCTATCCTTCAACAAAAAAACTTCAAAAACAGACTCCAATGAGAAACTTTGGAATTGGAATTAATTTGCAAATTGGATACAATTAATTTAGGCTTGAATAGAGACTGGGAGTGGATGGGTCATTACACAAAGTAAAACTATTACCCATGTTGTTTCTCCCCCCCCCCCCACCCCACCCCCACTGTTCCTCGGAAGTTCTTGTTAACTGTTGAAAATGGCCAACCTTGATTTATCACCATAAAAGGTTTTCCTTCCCCCATCCCTCCCCTTCCTGCTGGTAATAGCTCATCTTAAGTGATCACTCTCCTTACAGTGTGTATGATAAAACCCATTGTTTCATGTTCTCTGTGTGTGTGTATAAATCTCCCCACTGTATTTTCCACCAAATGCATCCGAAGAAGTGAGCTGTAGCTCACGAAAGCTTATGCTCTAATAAATTTGTTAGTCTCTAAGGTGCCACAAGTCCTCCTTTTCTTCCTGTGACTATGTAGAGGACTTATGCAGGTGGAAATTATATGGGTATTATCTTCAGAATTATCAATATCCTATTGTGCTGCTGCTACTTACAACCTGTGTTGTTTCATCATTAACCATGTAAATTTTATAATGATTTTCCTGGACAGATGGTCTTGCAGGAAAATTACACACATTCTCTTTCTAAAGGGACACGATCATCATGTAGGGAGTAGGGGTGAGTGAGTGGGATGGGGGCCGTGCTTTAGGGATCCTACAAAGGTTTGACTGCCTTCCTTTAAAGTAACACATTCAACTTAAGTTGACTCTTGTAAAAACAAGGTTTATAAAACTTGAGACCAATAGAAATGTTTCCACAAATCATTTTTTAAAACATTTTTTTTAAACCATGAAGTGAATAAAGAAATAAACCTGCTCCCTGCAGTGTCTGAAATTGAAACCCAAACATGGGAATGTTGAGAACTGGAAAGTGAAACCGACTTCGTGTTCATTCTGGGAGAAATGGGAAAAATAAACAAGGAAATAGTGATAAATAAACTCTTAAGCTATGGAGTTGTTAGTAACATAAAATTTGTGTTAAAGCATAAGTGACAATGCACCTTTCATTACCCTTCTATAACTTTCCTTTCATTGACTTTGAAAGAGAAAAAAAAACAATTTCCCCCCCCTAGTTCCTGGTGATGCTTTGTTGGTCATTTAGTAACTCTTTTGCAATGTGAAAGCTGCAGCAGCCCCTTGAAATGATACTTTTGTAGAACATAATCTTTCTGCAGGCTGTTGACATCACCTTCACATGAGACAAACAGTGTGTGTGTGAGATGGTTTCCAGCTATTTCTGCTCTCTGTTCATCATTTTCTGAAACTTCTTACATTTTAATGTGTTCTTTACCCCTTTGACTTTTTGAGATCAACATTTCTATTGGTCTCAAGTTTTATAAACCTTGTTTTGTTTTTACAAGAGTCAACTTCGTTGAATGTGTCACTTTAAAAGAAGGCTGTCAAACCTTTGTAGGTTCCCTGAAGCACGCCGTCTCCCCCGTCACTTTCTTCTGCCCTCCCCCATCTCCCTGTTTTTCTCTCTTACACAACTTATATGATGATCATGTCCCTATAGAGAGAGTGTGTAATCTTCCTGCAAGACCATCTGTCCAGGAAAATCATTATAAATTTTACATGGTTAATGATGAAATAATACAGGTTGTAAGAAGTGGCACAATAGGATATTGATACATTATGGCAAATATGGTTGCAGATGTCAGCTGGGAAAACCCTCATTTATAGTATTTCTGGAGGTTATTTTGCTTTGTGTAGTGTAGTAGAAAGCTTTAAAAGTTTCACAGAAGGGGGGGAGGGCACAAACCTTTTAGATGTATCAAATATAAATAGTGTAGAACTAAGCATAGAAATATATTTGAAGTAATTGTTTATATTTTCTCTTATTGTGTAACCCATGCTAGCCTACTCTGGCACCATGTCCCCCTCTAGTGGATAGGCCACATATAGAATTTTCAGTCTGCTGCTGCTAGCAGACCTAGTCATTCAGTTCAAGAAGCAGAGACTCACCTAGTCTGACCTCTTATATAACCTACTGGAGAAAGGCCTAATAACTAATAGCTGGAAGGTGAAGCCGGGCAGGTTCTAATTAAGCACTGTTTTTAACAGTGATGGTGATTTAACCATTGGAAAATATGACAAACGTTATTGGGATAAATACAGGGGTATTTTGGTGAAATTTAATGGCCTTTGATATGCAGGAAGTCGGACTAGGTGGTCTAATTGTCCTTTCTGGCCTTCTGCACACAAAAAGAATGAATGTGAATACCTCTGAGGTGTAAATTGCCACATTCATTTCAGTGGGTACCAGCTCAGAGATACTAAAGATACTTTAAATAACAGCATTAAGTATTACACTCCTCATCAAAACAAGTAAGAAAAGAGAAATATCACATTGTGAAGCTTTACCCGGGCTACTGACCCCTCATTTTGGGTGGGGCCTTTAAAAACACAGGGCAGAATTTAAAGGTAAGTGTGGTTGTTTACATTTTCCTTAAGTTGGGGGCGTTCAGATTTCCAAAGTTGGAGGAACACAGCAGTAAAAGATGTGTATGCTCTGTATTTTACTTAGAGGTCTCTGCGTCTCTTTTGCTTTTCAGATTTTCTAAAATTGTAAAGAAATATGCTTCATGTGCATAGTAATTTCCATGAATTCAAAATTTATTTTCAAGCTAATTCATAGGAATCTAAAATAGTAACAAAGCATGCCACCCCTGAACATCAGTCATCATTTGTGAAAGGGTCAAGAAAAGTTTTGTCTAAACTGGCAGGAGAAAACTGCAAAAAACAAAACAAAAAAACAAAAACAAAAAACACCTAGGTATAGAGTAGGGTCTGTTGCTCAAGCGATAGTTTACTTTTCTTGAACATAGGAAGCAAAATGACCCCAGTTTGGAGTTCAGCTCATCTCAAGTCTGACCTTCCCAAAACTTTGCACAAGAAGCTTCTCCCTGTAGATTTCCCCTCAGCACCTGTGTAAGGGGAAGGAAAAGTTGAGCAGAAGATAACTAGTTGTTCACTGGGATCCATGTGATATCCCTGATTTTTTTTTTTTTTTTTTTTCCATTTAGGAGCAGTCACATTAAGGCAACTAAGGTCAAAAAAACCTCTGATGTTTGTAGTTCTCCTTAGAATGAATATTTAAGCCCGTTCAACCGCACACAGTGCTGCTGATCTTTGCTTTCTTGATCACTTCACAGGTTTTTGGAGATTACCAGTAGACTGAAATGTATAAGAAACTAGTCAGTTATTACTGCTTAGAACTATATGGACAAGCATTAGTGAAAAAGACCAGATTCTTATCAATTTGATATGGCAGCAAGGGCACTGGATAAGCTCAGATGACAGTTTCCTATTCACCATAGGTGAGTGGGTAATTTTTCAGGACATGTCCATGCCAATATGGTAGGATGTCATGTCTTACAATATAAGGATGGCTCGGCCTAGTCAGTATTTGGATGAGAGCCAAGCCGAAGAAAACCCAGGTTGCTTGTGGAAGTGATATTGAGCAGTTAATTAGAAGCCATTCTTGCCCCTTTATACAGAATCAGTACCGACAGTATGGTCAGGGGTATTCTGTGCTCTTTGGAGGCAGCTTGCTTTCAAATATCTCTTGGACTCTTTTTTTTTTTTTTTTTTTTTTTTTGGAAGAGTAAGTGTTATCACAAATTCCCTAGATAAATTCTAGCTTGAAAAATTTACTTTTGTCTAAATAAATCCCCCTGTAGTTCAGTTGCATAAATATCACTCTAACACGAATATCACCTTTTGTGAAATGCTTTGAGATCTACTGATGAAAAGTTCTGTATAATAACTGGGTGATGAGGATTTGTTGTATAGTGTGCAATAGCTGTGACGTACTTCAATGGTGTGGAAGAACTGATTCCTGTATGTATGTGTGGCTTGCATACTGTGTTGGGGTGAATTGATATGAAAAAGGCGCAAATGGAAGATATTAATGGTACAGTAATAATGACAATTCTTCCTTAATCTGATCATCATGTTCTGTAGCAAGCTTTTTGATCAGCTTCACAACTTATGTTTACATTATTGTGTATAAAAAGAAAAGGAGTACTAGTGGCATCTTAGAAACTAACAAATTTATTTTGAGCATAAGCTTTCATGAGCTACAGCTCACTTCATCGGATGCATGCAGTGGAAAACACAGTGGGGAGATTTTATATACACAGAGAACATGAAATAATGGGTGTTACCATACACACTGTAACGAGTGATCAGGTAAGGTGAGCTATTACCGGTGGGAGAGCGTGGGGGGTGGGGGGGGGGGCGCGGAACCTTTTGTGGTGATGATCAAGGTAGGCCATTTCCAGCACTTGACGAGAACCTCTGAGGAACAGTGTGTGGGGGGGAAATAGTTTTACTTTGTGTAATGACACATCCACTCCCAGTCTTTATTCAAGCCTAAGTTAATTGTATCCAGTTTGCAAATTAATTCCAATTCCGCAGTCTCTCATTGGAGTCTGTTTTTGAAGGTTTTTTTTGTTGAAGGATAGCCACTCTTAGGTCTGTAATCGAGTGACCAGAGAGATTGAAGTGTTCTCTGACTGGTTTTTGAATGTTATAATTCTTGATGTCTGATTTGTGTCCATTTATTCTTTTACGTAGAGAATGTCCAGTTTGGCCAATGTACATGGCAGAGGGGCATTGCTGGCACATGATGTCATATATCACATTGGTAGATGTGCAGGTGAATGAGCCTCTGATAGTGTGGCTGATGTGATTAGGCCCTATGATGGTGTCCCCTGAATAGATATGTGGACAGAGTTGGCAACGGGTTTTGTTGCAAGGATAGGTTCCTGGGTTAGTGGTTCTGTTGTGTGGTGTGTGGTTGCCGGTGAGTATTTGCTTCAGGTTGGCGGGCTGTCTGTAAGCAAGGACTGGCCTGTCTCCCAAGATCTGTGAGAGTGATGGGTCGTCCTTCAGGATAGGTTGTAGATCCTTGATGATGCGTTGGAGAGGTTTTAGTTGGGGGCTGAAGGTGATGGCTAGTGGCGTTCTGTTGTTTTCTTTCTTGGGCCTGTCCTTTAGTAGGTGACTTCTGGGTACTCTTCTGGCTCTGTCAATCTGTTTCTTCACTTCCACAGGTGGGTATTGTAGTTGTAGGAATGCATGATAGAGATCTTGTATGTGTTTGTCTCTGTCCGAGGGGTTGGAGCAAATGCGGTTGTATCGAAAAGCTTGGCTGTAGACAAAGGATTGTGTGGTGTGCTCTCCAAGGAGAGACTGCTGAATTGGAATTAATTTGCAAACTGGATACAGTTAATTTAGGCTTGAATAAAGACTGGGAATGGATGTGTCATTACACAAAATAAAACTATTTCCCCATGTTTATTTCCCCCACCCCAACTGTTCCTCACACGTTTTTGTCAACCGCTGGTCCAACTTGATTATCACTACAAAAGATTCCCCCTGCCCCCCCTCGCCCCCTCTCCGCTCTCCTGCTGGTAATAGCTCACCTTACCTGATCACTCTTGTTGCAGTAAAAAGAAAAGGCGTACTTGTGGCACCTTAGAGACCAACAAATTTATTTGAGCATAAGCTTCCGTGAGCTACAGCTCACTTCATCGGATGCATCAAGTGAGCTGTAGCTCACAAAAGCTTATGCTCTAATAAATTTGTTAGTCTCTAAGGTGCCACAAGTACTCCTTTTTCTTTTTGCGAATACAGACTAACACGGCTGCTACTCTGAAACCTGTCATTTTTGTGTGGTAATCTTAAGATCAGGAGTTAAAATTTGTTTCACTGCCATAAGGAATAATGGGAAAAATGTATTTCATATACTCATATTGGCTAACCCCCATGTGTGAGGAATTTAGGATTAGCCTCTGGAATTATTGATAAGCATGGAGAATGAAGCATGTGCTGTGTGACTTTCATCTAACCAAACAGGAAGAAGTCTCTAGTGCTTTACTGATGATGTATTCGTATCCGCCAATTAGAGGGAGCTCTTGAATGGTGTTTTATAGTGACACTGGGACTGATTATTTGAATGTCCTCAACTTCATTCGGAGCAGGATTGAGCCATTTTTACAATGAGAGTTGAGGGAATTCCACACCTTGGAGAATGAATTCCTGTATGCAGGAAATATATTTGCCAGAGTATGATAGAAGCAGATACGAATATGAATGAATCTCTGCCTTAGCCCCTTTGAAGAGAGATGAAAGGAGACATGCTTATTACAATGACAGAATGATTTGTGAGAATGTGTTTATAAAAATAAAAACAACTTTGTTCTTCCTCCAATTTAAATCCAAGTAGCTCTAAGGGTTTATTTTTGTGCCAGTTTTATCTCTCGAGCAAATCTTTTTTCCTATAATTAAGAGGACTTTGGATTTTGAATCGATTAGAAAAACTAATCTGAACTACTCATAACTTCCCTCCCCTACAAACATTATCTGATTTTTTTTTTGCACAGTCATTTTATTCATTAATTACTTCCATGTTCACGGCTGTAAAGAGTGAAATTGTATTAGTGAGTAAGAGCTCCTACACCCAATGATGAAATCTGTATTTCTTCTGCCTTTTGCTTTTTTGTTTGCCTCTTAATGCAAAAGCCAAAAATCCATCACAATTATCAGAGCAAAACAATTTTGTGAGAATGAGGATATTAATATGTTACATTTTCTTCATAAAAATTTCCTTAATTTCTGCCATCATCACTGAACTTAAGCTAATTGTGATTTCTGTGTAGGAATCTACTGAGATAATCTACTGAGATAATTACAGCTGGAGAGGAAACAGCAAAATGAATTCTTTTGGCACTGTGGTTTATTTTAGGCAGTCAAGCGTGGACGCTGTGCCTTAACCTTTGTACACATAGGCTACTCTATGATTTCATGTTTTTGGCTGTATCCTTCATTTTACCCAAGATTCTACCCCTATCCACAAGTGACTTGCTTTTTTATTTGGGAGTGAGTAGAACGTAAGGGTCGCCCTAGCATTGCTATCTGTGCTGTTTGGTACATTTCTTGTATAGGGCTCCGTCGTGGTCCATTTGAAGTTGGTGGCAAAACTCCCATTGATTTAAATGGTGGTAAATTAAGCCCACAGTGATGTCTTTTGATCATCCCCTTTCCCCCTTTCTTGCTAGCTGCAGCCCAAAATTTTAGTAAAAGTACTTAGCTCATATACAGAACTTTTTCATTAGTAGATGTCAAAGTACTCTACAAAAGAGGTCAGTGTCATCCCATTTTACAGATTAAAAAAACCTGAGGCACAGATAGGTGAAGTGACAGCAACAGAATTTAGGTCGCCTGAGTCCCAGTCCAGTGCTTTAGCCACACTGCCTCACTAAGTTCCAACAGCCCAAATAAACGGAATCATGCTTTGCTTGAGAAGGGTCTCATGTTTAGTAAGTCACTAGTCACCAATCTGCTGCTGTTGCTTACCCCTAAAAGAGATTGTGGATGATGCTTGGTGGTGACAGATACGACAATATCCCAAACAAACAGTGTTGAATTATTTTAAACCTTATTGTATTAAGTTTAAGTATTTTAGGAGTTCATTATATTAAAATGCAAATGTTGATATACTGTTGAGGGAGTATATGTAATTCCATGAGGGAGGGAGACCAGAGCCCTCTAGAAACTAAGAACAATCAGAGGTGGTTAGGCAAGTTCACTCGGGTTGTAATCCCTCCAGAAAGCTATTGCCACCTGGAGAGAGGTTTGCATATACTGGTTCATACTGGATTCTCTGGGCACCAACAAATTTTTGGTTAATAGCCATGTTTAAAATGGACTCTGGGCCTTTTTTCTGACCCAACCAACAGACCGGACCTCTTGTCCTGGGGGGCCCTAATATTTAGAGAAGGGTTGGAAGATCTTTGGCCCTCTGAGGCCCCGTAAGACTTGAGTGCTGGTTCTGAGCTGAAGCCGTGCTGAAAATGACAGCAGTAAAAAAAAAAACCCTGTGTGGGGTGTGAAGGACTAATCACCATGCAGAGCCCTTGTTAGAGTGAGGGTTGATCTCTGGTAAACTTATTAGCATGTGTGTAGGTTATTTTGTTGTTTTTAACACGTTTTCTCTTTAATGCTTTGTTAAGAATAAACGTGCTTGCTTAGAAAGGGGTGTATGGTAACTTAACTCTGGCAAGGGTGCTGTGTACCATCTTGGAAGTGAAGCAGGCCTTCCTAGGCAGTCTGTCTTTTGGGGAATTCACAGCGTAGGCAGGAAACTTTTCAGCCTGGAAATATGCTGATCTTAAGGGAAAGAGACTTGTGTCTTCTTCGTCCAAGAGAAATGACGGCTCAGGAGCCTAGAGTGAGTGCTCTTTCTGGACCAAAGAGGGGGAATACAGGTGCAGTTGCCCTGAACTGTGATGGTAGTAATCAATCATCTTACTCTGATGATATTTTAACATTCAACTCCGTAAAGGCAGGATTTCAAATAGAGTCAACTCTAGATTGACCTATTCCTCCTCCTGAATATTTCTGTGCTATTTGTGGTACTGCTGAACCTATCTGCAATTTGGTTATGATTCCAATTTGTTTTTAAATAAGTCAATTGAAAACTTGCCTTTGGGGGTGGGGAGGGGCAGGGAACCTCTTATGAAGACTAAAAATTGGTCTTTCTTATTGGAAAGAATCCCAAGTACAAGGAACCTAGGACAAATTAAAAAAATGGGAAGAACCATCTCTAATAATTGATGGACTAATAAGTTCCTGTAGGGTCCAGCCTTCAAGCACTAAGCGAGGGGTGAAAGTTAGATTCTCCCTGCAACAAATGTAGTATGAAATAGTGGACATGTGGAAAGTAAGGAGAGAGGAATGTCTAGGGAAGAGGCTAAACTTGTTTGGTGTTTTGAATACCTGATTTGGGGAAGGTGAATCATCCTGAGGAAAGTATCTGGAAAAATTGGTGCAATGGAATACCAAGTAATGCCAAAGGAAGTTCCAGCTGTCCTTCACATTTGCTCCTTCTCCCCCTTCCTCAGTTTACCTTTTATTTTCAGTGTCTTATTGCTTTAAGTCAGGTGTCTTGGGCCATGTCTACACTACCACCTATGTTGGCAAAACTTATGTCACTCCAGGGTGTGAAAAAAATACACCCCTGAATGACACAAGTTTTGACAGCATAAACGGTAGTGTGCACAGCACTATGTCCAGTCATACAATGCCTCTGTCTGGCCGCCTGCCTCACCATCTGGCTACAGAAATTGTAGAATGGACAGAGGAGCAAATGTGGCAGCAGTTGACCTGGCAGCATTCATTTTTCATAGGAAATGAAGAGGTGAAATGGCTGTTCTTTTTTGCCTTGTGCACTCTCTACTACTAGCAATTGCATCCAGGTGCCCACACACACTGTGCTATAGAAGACTATGTGTAGGGAGCATAGAACTGCTACAAGTTATTCACAAAATTATTTGAGAAAGTACGGATGTTGCCATCAGTTACATATACAACCACTCCTTGCTCTAAGTGAAGGGACTGTGTTCTAATTTTACACTTCCACACTTTGCAAAATCATCTTTGAGCAGACACACAATGGAACATCTCAGCCTAAAAGGGGAATATTTGGGAAGGTTGTGATCATATGAAGGCAAGGATTAGAATGGATACTTTTGCAGTCATAATGATAGCTGTTATAATTACTTTGGATAGTCTCAACCTGGGGCCCTGATTCTGCAAAGGGAGCCCTACTGAAGTTAATGGGGCTCCAGAAAGGACTGAGACAAACCACATATGCAGCATCAAATCTTTATCAGATTTAAATGCAGTGTTGTGAAAAGCCAAAAAAAAAAAAAGTAAAGTACATTACACTTCTTTGTAGAGTAAATTCCATTGAAGAATTGATCAGACCTACTGAACAGTGACAGGAGAATATGTGCTGTAATTGTGAAGCTGAATCTTCTCTTTATGTCCTTTCTACTCTCCTCTAAGTCATCTTTTTGGGCAACGACCTTCAAGCACTTCTGGGATAGAAACATCAGCCACTTGAGCTGAATCAAACAGTGGCAGAAATGGTGAATCTGTGCCTAAATAGTATGTGTCTAATCAAACTGAAGTTTTGAACACAGGCATATGGGAGTTGCTTAATTGGTCACTGGTGAGTTAAGTTTGAGTGTGGCCTCTTGTTTTTATGAAGGCTGAAACCTTTAAACAAGCATTAAATGCCAAGGGTCAAAGGGTTGTGGACTCCCTGCTTTTGCCATTAAAGTGACTGATTAGTTTAAAAGGGAAGGAGTTGTCCAGACTACCAGTTAATCCTAGGAAATCCTGACTGTTTTTTGTGTGTGGTTCTTTATCCCCCTCACCCCTGCCTCAGGTTTCTAAACTAAATAAATCCCCTGGGAAGCCAAACTTGAAAGAAAAGACAGAGCTATAGTGTTTGGTACATTGCACTAAACAGCAAGAATCTGCCTTTTTAATATTAGAGGGCTTTCTTTAATACCCTGTGTCTTACGCTTCATAGTCTGAGAATACAAGCTGTGGGGCTCTGATAACAGAACCACTGACTGGCTGCTGTCAAGTTGAGGATGATTAGTTTTTCATTCAGGGAGAGAGAGAGAGAGAGACCTGGCACTTTTAAACTCTCCAAAGCTTTTTATGTAACTTCAAGGAAAATGTTTTTCACTTTTTTTTTTTTAAAAAAAAAAAGGGGGGAAGGGGGGGCTTTTTCGTGTGTGTGTGTGTGTGTGTGTGTGTGTGTGTGTGTGTAAACAAATTTCATCTCCAGTCTCTCTCTGAAGATTCTTTGCAAGGAAAACAGCATGGAAGTGACCCTTTAGGTATAGCATCTGTTATCAGTTTAATTCTAATATATCCTCCTCTGAGGCTAAGATCCTGCACTTGTTTCTAGATTTCAGAGTAGCGGCTGTGTTAGTCTATATTCACAAAAAGAAAAGGAGGACTTGTGGCACCTTAGAGACTAACAAATTTATTTGAGCATAAGCTTTTGTGAGCTACAGCTCACTTCATCAGATGCATTCAGTGGACTCTATTAGGTTTCTTCCATCTGAGACATATGTGGTAAAACTGCAGCAGTCTGTTCCTTTTTGAAGCTGCTGACGGTGCAGTTCCATGCAAGTGAATGTGTGGAGTGCTGCCCGTGCAGTTTGCTACTCTTCTCTGTTTAAAGTGCCGTCTTGCCAGCTAACCATTTAACCTTCCTGATCTGTGTTCACAAAGGGATTTTTACTGGAGAGGTGGTTTGACTTCTGTGAGTTGTCAACCAATCACTGTGTTTTTAATATTCGGTGTCTTTAAATACCAGTAGGCATTTTAGAGCCCTATCCCTACAACCTGATCAGGGTGGGCAGAGCTTTCTGTTGGGAGTTCCATTGAAGTCACTGCTGCTCCATGCTATTTCCTGGGTGGTCCTGTGCAGATCAGATTGCAAGATTGGGGTATTAACTGTACAGAAAGCTTGGAATACTAGATTTCACATCAGTGTAAAGCATTCATTGTATTCCTGGCAAGTCACAAGATACCTGCCCTTAAAATCACCTGATTTGTGGAAAAACAGTATCACTTGCCCCATAACCTCAGCTGTGCAGAACACAATACCATCCACAGCCTCAGAAACAACTCTGACATCATAATCAAAAAGGCTGACAAAGGAGGTTCTGTCATCATCATGAATAGGTCGGAATATGAACAAGAGGCTGCTAGGCAGTTCTCCAACACCACTTTTTCTACAAGCCGTTACCCTCTGATCCCACTGAGGGTTACCAAAAGAAACTACACCATCTGTTCAAAAAACTCCCTGAAAAAGAACATATCTGCACAGACACACCCCTAGAACCCTGACCAGGGGTATTCTATCTGCTATCCAAGATCCATAAACCTGGAAATCCTGGATGCCTCTGGCATTGGCACCCTGACAGCAGGGTTGTCTGGCTCTGTAGACTCCCTCCTCGGGCCCTATGCTACCAGCATTCCCAGCTATTTTTGAGACACCACTGACTTCCTGAGGAAACTACAATCCATCGGTGATCTTCCTGAAAACACCATCCTAGCCACTATGGATGTAGAAGCCCTCTATACCAACATTCCACACAAAGATGGACTACAAGCCGTCAGGAACAGTATCCCCAATAATGTCGCGGCAAACCTGGTGGCTGAACTTTGTGACTTTGTCCTCACCCATAACTATTTCACATTTGGGGACAATATATACCTTCAAATCAGCGGCACTGCTATGGGTACCTGCATGGCCCCACAGTATGCCAACATTTTTTTATGGCTGACTTAGAACAACGCTTCCTCACTCTCATCCCCTAATGCCCCTTCTTCTCTACTTGCGCTACATTGATGACATCTTCATCATCTGGACCCATGGAAAAGAAGCCCTTGAGGAATTCCACCATGATTTCAACAATTTCCATCCCACCATCAACCTCAGCCTGGACCAGTCCACACAAGAGATCCACTTCCTGGACACTACGGTGCTAATAAGCGATGGTCACATAAACACCTCCCTATATCGGAAACCTACTGACCGCTATTCCTACCTACATGCCTCTAGCTTTCATCCAGATCATACCACTCGATCCATTGTCTACAGCCAAGCTCTACGATATAACCGCATTTGTTCCAACCCCTCAGACACCTACAAGACAAAGACCTACAAGATCTCTATCATGCATTCCTACAACTACAATACCCACCTGCTGAAGTGAAGAAACAGATTGACAGAGCCAGAAGAGTACCCAGAAGTCACCTACTACAGGACAGGCCCAACAAAGAAAATAACAGAACGCCACTAGCCGTCACCTTCAGCCTCCAACTAAAACCTCTCCAACGCATCATCAAGGATCTACAACCTATCCTGAAGGACGACCCATCACTCTCACAGATCTTGGGAAACAGGCCAGTCCTTGCTTACAGACAGCCCCCCAACCTGAAGCAAATACCACCAGCAACCACACACTATACAACAGAACCACTAACTCGGGAACCTATCCTTGCAACAAAGCCTGTTGCCAACTGTGTCCACATATCTATTCAGGAGACACCATCATAGGGCCTAATCATATCAGCCACACTATCAGAGGCTCGTTCACCTGCACATCTACCAATGTGATGTATGCCATCATGTGCCAGCAATGCCCCTCTGCCATATACATTGGCCAAACTGGACAGTCTCTACGTAAAAGAATAAATGGACACAAATCAGACGTCAAGAATTATAACATTCAAAAATCAGTCGGAGAACACTTCAATCTCTTTGGTCACTCGATTACAGACCTAAAAGTGGCAATTCTTCAACAAAAAAATCTTCAAAACCAGACTCCAACAGAGACTGCGGAATTGGAATTAATTTGCAAACTGGATACAATTAACTTTAGGCTTAAATAAAGACTGGGAGTGGATGTGTCATTACACAAAGTAAAACTATTTCCCCATATTTATTCACGCTTCCCCCCCCCCCCCCCACTGTTCCTCACATGTTCTTGTCTGCTGAAAATGGCCTACCTTGATTATCACTACAAAAGGGCCCCCCCTTCCCCACGCTCTCCTGCTGGTAATAGTTCACCTTACCTGATCACTCGTTACAGTATGTATGGTAACACCCATTGTTTAATGTTCTCTGTGTATATAAAATCTCCCCACTGTATTTTCCACTGCATGCATCCGATGAAGTGAGCTGTAGCTCACAAAAGCTTATGATCAAATTTGTTAGTCTCTTTAAGATGCCACAAGTACCTCCTTTTCTTTTTGTGGATACAGACTAACATGGCTGCTACTCTGAAACCTGATTTCTCATGACCATCATGAATACTTTTTTCACCTCAATTCTGACATAGCAGCTGCTACTTTGAGAATTGCTTGAGGTAGAAACAATTGCTTTAATACAGTCTGAGAGCTGTGAACTCCAATGGTCAAATGATGCAATATGCTTACGTTCAGTCTAAGAACTAATAGGAAAAAAAGTTGCTATAGTTGTCACAGTTGGGTGGATGGTGGGGGAGGAACAAAACAGTAATCAGCGCAATGTGTTGTTTTTTTAAGGGCTGATATCTTGTGATCTCTGGGCTGATTATTCTTTTTTAATAGACTAGTACAAATGCTTTTAGGACGAGTAATTCCTAGGAGTGGAGGTCTGGAAGTGACCTCGAGAGGTCATCTAGTTCAGCTCCCTTTGTTGAGGCAGGACCTAGTATAACTAGACCATCCATGACAGGTGTGTGTTCAACCTGTTCTTAAAAACCTCCAATGACAGGAATTCCGCCACCTCCCTTGCAAGCCTGTTCCAGTCTCAACTATCTTTATAGTTAGAAATTTCCCCCCTAATATCTAATATAAATCTCCCTTGCTGCAGATTAAGCCAATTACTTCTTGTCCTATCATAAGTGGATATGGAGAAGAATTGATCAATGTCCTCTTTGTAACAGCCCTTAACATATTTGAAGGCATATCAGGTCCGACCCCTCCCCATACAAGTCGCAAAACTAAACATACCTAGTTTTTAACCTTTTCTTATAGGTCAGGTTTTCAAAATCTTTTATCCTTTGTTGCTCTTCTCTTGACCCTTTTAATAAGGATATGGACAAATGGAAGTGTGGCACCCAGAATTTGACACAGTACTCTAGCTGGGGCTTCACCAGCGCTGCGTAGAGCAGTACGGTTACCTCCCATGTCTTACGTAGGTCACCCCTGTTAAAACACCGCAGTATGTTAGGTTTTTTTCCATAACTGGATCACACTGTTGGCTCCTATTCAATTTGTGATCCATTATAACTCCCAGATCTTTTTCTGCAACACTACCACCTAGCCAGTTATTCTCCATTTTGTAGATGTATGTTCAATTTAGCTTCCCTAAACAGAGTACTTTGCACTTGTCTTTTTATTGAATTTCATCATGTTCATTTCAGAGCAATTGTCCAGCTTGTCAAGGACATTTTGAATGCTATTCCTGTCCTGTAAAGTGCATGTAACAGCTCCCAGGTTGATGTTCTCTGTAAATGTTATAAGCATACTCTCTCTTCCATTGTTCAAGATGAACCCCTGTGGGACTCCACTAGATACAGTCTGAGAATGAACCATTGATAACTACTCTTCCAGATAGTATGTGCTGGCTTTGTGCATTGAGCATGTTTTTCTTTACCGGCTTGTCACAGCTTTTGAAAGCCTACTGCTTATTTACAAGTAAAGTAGGTCTCCTGTAGTTCAAGCTGGAAGACAGTTGTGCCTTGGTTTTGAAGATCACAAATTCAGGACCCACTGATGTCCTTAATATCTGCATCCACTATTTATTACACAAGTTGTGAGCCTTAACTAGCGAATGCAAAGAAGTAGTGGTAATATGAAATGCCGATTGTTTTTAAGAAATCGGAAAGCCTCTTTGTTTACATAATGACTATAAACGTTTGAAAACAAAATACAGCAGGGACCAGGTAACTTTGTTTGGATGTACAATAATAACTTTAACTTTATAATGTGAAATATTGATGTATTGCAAATCACCTTGATTATGAATGCCTCTACTTACATACAATAAACTCACTGCTCATGGATCATTAATATCACTGCACCTAATTAACACACAAATTATATTATTACAAGAATACTGATTTAACAGGAAAATCATTTTGTTTAGTGTACAGTACATTGAGGATGACATGCAGCTGAAGACTTACTTGTGTACTATTTTTGCCTCATATCCTACTCTTATTCTTTTCTTCACTCACTCAATTTTCTTAGGTACCTTTTGGATTCCAAGTTTCATCTTCCACTGTTTTCAGAGGCAAAATCCACCTCAATCAGTTGCTTAGTACTTTGCACTTGTATTGCACCTGTCATCCAAAACACTTTAAAAGTATTAATACCTACTTCTTACATAGTGTTTTTCATCAGTAGATCTCAA